>NC_135719.1:6243665-6548707 GCF_964656455.1 Halichoerus grypus
TACATGCCCTTCAAATATAGCACGTCCTAAACCAGGCTCGGCAACAATTTGGATTATGCATCAGTAAAAATGTGGGGGTGTGCACTCAAAATACATATATTAAAAATAAACCATACATATAGATGTTATATATTTTTATATATACATATAAATCACATATTACATGCATATAAACATATAAATTACATTTATATATTTATATAGACATATTAAGTATTTATATTTCTATATGTCTATATAAATTTATAAACATATTTACATATGCATATTATACATATATTCATATTATACATATATACATATATATTTATATATACATATATCGATGTTATATATGTATATATGTTATATATAACTATGTTAATATGTCATATGCATCATTAAGTGTTTATAAAATAGAAAATATTTAAGTATGAGACTAAAAATGAGTATAAATACAAGCTCTAATATTTTCTCTCCGCATCCTATGGATGACCTCTGTGGTTTTTGCACATGCTGGTCCCTTTTCCTGGAATTCCCTTCCCTTGTCTTTCACTATGACCTTCCACTTATTCTTAAGACCCAGTCTGCATACCTGAGACTCCACCACAGACGCTTCCTACCTCCGTGGTGCCCCCAGGGGACTCTCTACAGGCCACTGTCTTTGCACCTGCTGTGCTATGTTAAGGCATTCAGATGTCTCTCTCCCCTGGGGACTCCGGAACACATTGAGAGCAGGACCTAGCATAGGACCTGGCTCCTGGTAGGCTTGCAATAAATGTCTATTGGATGATAAAGATATGGTCAAAATATCGAACAACGGTAGGGCAGCATGGTGGGGGCGGGATAGGGGTAGGGGTGGGGAGGAGGTTCTGGACGGTCCCCATTAGAAGAGTGTTGAGCCTCCAGTGACTGGCTTGGGGGAAGGCAGGGGGCCGGGTCAGCTGGGATGGAGAAGGACCCTGGCTTGGCCATACTACTGCGTACCGGCTGCACTTCAGTGCTAATAGCAAATTCCCAGAGACCTGGCTGTCTGAGGGCTCGGAGACTTTTTAAAATTGTCTAGAGGGGCGCCTGGGTGGCTCAGTGGGTTGAGCGTCTGCCTTCGGCTCAGGTCATGATCCTGGGGTGCTGGGACGGAGCCCCACATTGGGCTCCCTGCTCAGTGGGGAGCCTGCTTCTCTCTCTTCCTTTGCCTGCCGCTCCCCCTGCTTGGCTCTCTCTCTGTCAAATAAATAAATAAATAACCTTATAAAAATAAAATAAATAAAATAAAATTGGAGAGCAGCACCTTCATTTGGGCTGCAGAGAGAACTCCAGCCGCCCCGCGTGGGGATGTAGGGGTCGGCCCGTGTGCAAGATCCCTCCCTTCGTTTCTGACTGTCTGGAATGCCAGGTCTGGCCAGGAACCCTGAGGCCACTGGGACTCCTCAAAGCACATTACAGGTTGGGATGGTGGGGTGCTGGCAGGGGAGACTTTCCCGGGCCTGAGGGTGATGAACAGGGCTTGGCCTGTCCCTGGTCGCTCTCACCTGTCCTGGTGGGGCTGTCACTCACTGGATCCCCAAGGAGAGCCACCAGGGGAGCGACGGAGGCAAGAGCAGCTTGGGGGGTAAGCCAGGTCCAGCTCCCCTTCCCTGCGCTGTGGGAGGAACCTGCAGAGGTAGCCCAGAGCTCCCACCAGGGCTTGTCCGCCTGCCCGCCTCAGGGGCAGAGACACAGCCCTCCAGTGAGAGCAGGGCGAGGCCAAGAGCTGCCTTTCGGCTTCAGGCAGAACGTAGATGCTCAGCCCCACTGCCTAGCAATGTCTGTGGCACCCAGGATGCTTGGATGTTGCGAAACGGCCTGCAAAGCGCAGGACAGCCTCCGCAACAGATTTCTTGGGCTCACAATGTCACCAGTGCCCAGGCCGAGAAACCCCACCCCACGCCCTCGTCCCTCCACGTCTTCCCTCCGGTTGTCCCACTGCCTGCCTGGCATGCCCTGTTCTGCTAAGTCGGCTTGTTAAACCCCTTCACGGCTGAGATCATGTCACCTCCCTTTCCACAGCTGCCATCCTCTAGCTATGTGACGTTAGGCAAGTGGTTTGAACCCTTCGAGTCAGAGTTTACACCTTGCTAAAAAAAAAAAAAAAAAAAAAAATCCCTCCAGCACGGTCAGCCACGGTGAGGAGGAGACACAGGGATGCCCAGGGAAGGCCTAGCTCTGTGCTTCGCTCCTAGGTGCTCCCCGTTCACAGAGCTCCTGCCGTTGTATCTTCTGCTTCTGCCTTCCCCCAGGCCCCCGCGAGTTGTGAGTCCTTGGACTCCCTTACCCACAACATACCCTGTAGTGATGCAGGCTGGCCCCCATGAACCGTGTGCCCTGACAGAGCAGAGGCCACATCTTCATGGCGCAGTGGCTTGTCCCGAGCCTGGCGTGGAGGGGGTGGGTGCTCGCTAAGCGTGTGCTAGCCCCTAGGCCGTAAGGAACACAGAGAGCCCTGTGGGTTACGCAGAGTTCGAACTGTCTTCAGGCAGAGGGTGTGCGGATTGCCCTTGAGCCTATGACTCTGTGGCTTTTGCCCGAGGCCTTGGGGAGGCAAATATTTCCTACAGACGTCAGAGACTTCCCATGATGGCCCCACAGGGCTTTTCTCCAAACTTCTTGTTTACAAATTTTCAAACCTATAGAAAAGATACAAGAATAGTACAATGTGGGCGCCTGGGCGGCTCATACTGTTAAGCATCTGCCTTGGGCTCAGGTCATGATCCCAGGGTCCTGGGATCAAGCCCCACATCCGGCTCCCTGCTCGGCGGGAAGCCTGCTTCTCCCTCTCCCTCTGCCCTTCCTCCCACTCCTGCTCGCTTTCTCTCGCAAAAATAAATAAAATCTTAAAAAAAAAGAAGAATAGTACAATGCACATGTATACACCCTTCACTTGGATTCACCACCTTTGCTTCTTCTCTGTGTGCACACACAGACACACTCACACACACACACACACTTGAGAGTTGTAGATAGGACATTCCACCTCTAAATGCTTCCCCAGGCACCCTCTAAGAACAAGAACATTCTCCTAGACAACCACCATGCAATGATCATACTCACACACCTTCACATTGATAAATCGCAGATGAGTTGAAGCATTGCGCGCACTTCTCACGTCTTCCTAACCCAGCTCCCCTTCTTTTGGCATCTGAGATACCTACATTTTTAAAAAGAGTCCAGGTCAGTTATCTTGCAGACTGTCCCTCAGTTTGGGTTCGTCCGCTGCTTCTGGACTGAATTCAGGGCAAGTGTTTTTGGCAGGAATAGCATGGATGGGATGTTGAGTCCGTCTCAGAGCGACCCACCAGGCAGAGTAAGCAAGATGGCCATTTTCCCACCATCAGTCACCTTATTTTTGATCCCACAAGTTGTCACACAGGAGGGAACTTTGCAGAGAGGCCCACATCCTCTCCCTGACCCACAGGCTGGCCACACTGGAGAGCTCCCCATGGGTGTGGGGAGGCGGCTTAGTGCTCTAAGGGAATGAAGGGGACGGTGTGTGGCCAGAACTGCTTCCCAGGGCTGCAAACCCTGCTCCCAGCCCTGCGGTTCTGGGGAGGGCAAGGGGCTCCCTCTCCAGGGCCTTACCTTCTACAGACTTTTCAAAGAGCATCAGAGGAGAATGCCATTATCCAGCATCATAGAGGCCACCCCTAATTATATTTATGACTCCCCAATTTACAAGGGACTTTCCCATTCATTTCCAGTTGCAAATGAGAGCTACCATTTCCTCCAGCAATTGCCATCCAGCCCTCCTAACCATCCTGGGAGGTGGGTACCACTGTTGCGCCATGGTGTGGATGGGAGGATAGAGTCACAAAGCGGTTAAGCACTTGCCCAAGTTCACCCAGCTAGGAAGTGGCCACGCTAGCACTCACACCCCGGCCCCTTTGAACCTCTGGGCCAAGGCGCTAAGCATCAGGCTGCTGTTCTCCTTTGAGCATCACAGCAGACTGGAGTGGTGAGCAGGGCACGTACCCACTCACAGATGGAGGAAATAAGGCCCAGAGAGGTTGTGTGGACCGGCAACTGGGCGGCATTGAGACCAACCTCGGGAACCTGTGAGTCCTGGCCTACTGCCCTTGCCACAACCTCAAGCTGCTTGTGGGACCCAGGCCAAAGATGCCAAGGATGCTGTTGGTGATCTGCCCTGAGGGATGGGTGTGGGGAAACGTAATGGCAGTGACTGTCCCTGCACAGCTCCCCCTGCACGACCACCAAGCCTGGAGCAGGGAGACGCTGCTGCAAAAGCAGGACAAGCTGAATCACCCCTGGCCCAAACCACATGGCCTCCGCTGCCCCTACCTCTGGCCTTGCCAGCCCCTGTCACCGCCACACCCTACCTCCCCAGCTGGGGAGGGAACCATCCCAACTCATCATCCCCACCTGTCATTCCCACTTGTCAAGTCACCCACATTTTAGGAGGAAGTGGCTCACTCCTCTGGCAAACCCCTGCCTGGCCCGATAGACCTGAGCAGCCAGTTTCTGAACGCTGGTCTCAGAGGACAAGCCCAGAATTCCAGCCTGCTGGTAGACAGAGGAAGTACCAGGTCAGGATGGGGAGGTGGCCTGGAATCATCTGGTGCGGGGCCGGGGGGGGGGGGGGGGCAGGTGAGATAAGAAAAGCCAGAGAGCAGAGAAGGAAAGGTCTACCTCCTACCTGCTCTGCAAATCCTAGATGAGTTCTCCTACTCCACGAAGCCCACCCTGATCACCGCAGTGCTCACCAAGCTCTCCCCAACTACATGGGAGAGTCCTTGATTCTGCCACCAGGGCAAGTCACTTGTGTCTCCTTCTGCAGAGTACAAACTATGGGGGGCAGCTCTGTGAGGCTATTTGGGGTGAACACTGAGCTGTGCATGCAGTAGGTGCTCTGGACACACTTGGATTACTGAATAAATTGAAAGAGTTCATTCATTCATTCAAAAAGCCATTAATGAGCAACTGTCTTGAGTTACGCTCTCTTCTAGGGGCCCTTGCCCTGGGGGCTGACATTTTGGTACAAGGAGACAGACCACAGACAGATAAATGAGCAGATCACGTGAGGCCAGTGCAGGGAAGAAAGATGAATGGATGAATGCATGAAGTGGAGATTGGGGACAGGAGAAAGTGGACAAAGGGTCCAGGGGAGAGAGCTCCCATCTTCCCGCCCAGCTCCAGCCCCACATCATGATGGGAGGATAGACACTCTGCAGAGGGCCAGCCTCTTCAGAAGTGGGGCAGCCTGCTGGCCTGGCCTTACTTTGGTAGCTGCAGAGAAAATATTCTGGGAGGAGACATTTTTTCTAGGTTTCTGGGAGCAGTGGCCATTTCTTCCTCCAGAGGCACCAGAAATACAACTACTGGCCATTAGGGGCTAGGGGGGACTGGAAGCTCAGTCCACCACAAAGACCAAGGGCAGCCAATGAAGGAAACAGCTGCTCTGGGACATTCATCAAAGTGCTGCTGAGGGGGCCATGCCCCCAGGTCGGGGGCGAGGTGGGACTAGAGCCAGCAGAAGAATCTTCTCTTTCTTTCTTTTTTTTTTTTTAAGATTTTATTCATTTTATTTGAGAGAGAGGGAGCATGAGTAGGGGGAGGGGCAGAGGCAGAGGGAGAAGCAGACTCCTCACTGAGCAGGGAGCCCGATGTGGGGCTCCATCCCAGGACCCCAGGATCATGACCTAAGCTGAAGGCAGATGCTTAACTAACTGAGCCACCCAGGTGCCCCAAATCTTCTCTTTCTTTCTCTATCTTCCTGCCTCCCTTTCTCCCTCCCTCCCTCTCTCCATGCCCCCAGCCCTCTCTCCCTCCCCCAATGTGGCCTTCCCACTCCCAACCCCCTCTCGTCCACTTTCCATGTCCTTTTCCTGCATGGCACTTGTCACCCTCGCACATACCATATACTTCTCTACTGTGCTTGCTTTTGTCACCCCCCCCCAACAATTTCCATGGGAACAGGGATTTACCTCCCAGCACCTAGAACAGCGCCTAGGACACGGTTAGGGGCTCAAAGAATATTACTCTCCACTTCCTTCATCCTTCTTGCTCTGCATGCACGCTGTGCTGTGGGCAGGGGAGACAGTCAGACATAAGACATATTCCTCTCTTAAAGGGGCTCATGGTCCCCTGGGGAATAGATGACTCCAGAGGCCTTTGTGCTCCCACCAACTTCATCTCCAAACTTTAATCCCAGCCCCTGCCTCCTGCCCTCCACTCTCCCTTGGCTGTGCAGCACTCAGGTGTCTCTCTGCAACAGTGGGGACACGTACCTGAAACCGAACCTTCCTTCTGCCCTGCCCAGAGGGGGCAAGCAGCACGGTGTAGTGAGATAAGACAGCCCTGAGTCTGAATCTCAACTGAGTTTCATCTGTAGGATGGAGCTCCATCACCCACCTTGCAAGGGCTCCATTGAGATAGAACATGTCTAAAAGGTTTGGCCACAGCAAGCACGTAATAAACGGCCCCTCTTGCTGGTATCGCTTCTGCGTGTCTGGCTGGGTCTTGAAACCATCTGCTTCTCCCGCTAAGGGAATGGTGCCCGTCGGGCGCAGTGCAGCCACATTTAAGTTCCCAGCCCCCTGATCAGGAGCTCAGCCTCAGGTGTTCTGCATGGCGTCCCTGCCTTTTACGAATCTGGGATTCAAATTGGCAATGGTTTTCTATAATCCAGCATTGGCAAGGGTGCATGGGTGCCACACGGCTCATAAGGCACACGCTTTGTTTGGGGGACTTTTAGCAACCTGTATTAAAGCAATTCAGCCTCTGGGAACTCACTGAAACCCACACAAAGACCTATCTACCTGGATGTTCATGACAGTGTTATTTATTACACCAAACAAACCCAGAGCAACCCCATTGCCTAACACTAGGGGACTGGCTAGATAAGGCATGGTGTATCCCGCCATTAAGAATGGTGTAGAACCCCGATGTTTATAGCAGCAATGTCCACAATAGCCAAACTGTGGAAAGAGCCAAGATGTCCATCAACAGATGAATGGATAAAGAAGATGTGGTATATATATACAATGGAATATTATGCAGCCATCAAAAGGAATGAGATCTTGCCATTTGCAACGACGTGGATGGAACTGGAGGGTATTATGCTGAGCGAAATAAGTCAAACAGAGAAAGACATGTATCATATGACCTCACTGATATGAGGAATTCTTAATCTCAGGAAACAAACTGAGGGTTGCTGGAGTGGGGGGTGGGGTGGGAGGGATGGGGTGACTGGGTGATGGACACTGGGGAGGGTATGTGTTCCGGTAAGCGCTGTGAATTGTGCAAGACTGTTGAATCTCAGATCTGTACCTCTGAAACAAATAATGCAATATATGTTAAGAAAGAAAAGAAGAAGAAGAAGAATGTAGCAGGAGGGGAAGAATGAAGGGGGGGAAATCGGAGGGGGAGAAGAACCATGAGAGACAATGGACTCTGAAAAACAAACTGAGGGTTCTAGAGGGGAGGGGGTTGGGAGGATGGGTTAGCCTGGTGATGGGTATTGAGGAGGGCACGTTCTGCATGGAGCACTGGGTGTTATGCACAAACAATGAATCATGGAACACTATACCTAAAACTAATGATGTAATGTATGGGGATTAACATAACAATAAAAAAATTAAAAAAAAAAAAGAATGGTGTAGAAGAACAAGAATATGGGAAGATGTTTACAAAATATTAAGTAGATAAAGCAGCTATAAATCAGTATTACGGTATGAATCTCTCTCTCCCTCCTCTTTCTCATGTCAGTGTTGCCTCTAGGTGGAGGAATTACAGGTGGTTTTCTTGTTTCCTCTTAGGGCTTTCTGTATTTTCCAAAATCTCTACAATATACCTTTTTAAAGAAAAATTAGAGAATCAAATTTATTTTGACAAAATATAGACTTAAGCATAGATTTAACTTAAATGCTATGACCTCCTCATGTCAAGGTCACACGTATTGACCAACAGATAATTCCTGAGTAAGCTCAATGAACTGTGACAATCTCAACTGTTCTGATAAGCATATATATGTATGTGTGTGTGTATATATATATATATAATTTTTCTTAATATCCTGTTTTCAGGAATAATTTTAGATTTACAGAAAAGTTGGGGCGCCTGGGTGGCTCAGTCATTGAGCGTCTGCCTTCGGCTCAGGTCATGATCCTAGTGTCCTGGGATCGAGCCCCGCATGGGGCTCCCTGCTCGGCGGGAAACCTGCTTCTCCCTCTCCCACTCCCCCTGCTTGTGTTCCCTCTCTCGCTGTGTCTCTCTCTGTCAAATAAATAAAATCTTTAAAAAAAAAAAAAAAAAAAGATTTACAGAAAAGTTGCAAAGATAGTACAGAGTTCCCCTTTACCCGGCACCCAGTGTCCCCTGTACATCTCACATAAGCCCTGTACATTTGTCACAACCAGGAAACCCCCATGGGCACGACGCTATTAACCAAACTTCAGACTTCATGTGGATTTCACCAGTTTTTCCCTTAACATCCTCTCTCTGTTGCAGGATACGGATTGTATGAGCGGTCACGCCTCTCCAAGCCTCTCCAAGCCGGTCTTAGCCTTTCCTGGTTTTTCACGTACCCTATGTGAATTTTGTGATCAGAAAAAGAAAGGGATGGTGATGCTGTTGTGCTGTTGATGATGAAGAGCGCCGTCTAGGAATTCCTCCGTTCCTCTCTCTCGGTAGGAGGCAGACAATCTGGCTTTTTCTGTCTCGGGTCCGGAAACAAAAGGGGACAGACCTGCGGCCCGGGTACCGAGGGGATCCGCAGAGGTTGGGGCGCCTCGATCCCCGCCCACCTGCCCGCTCGGCCCCGGCTCCCGCCGCTGGGCCCCCGACGGGGGAGCTTCGGGGGGGGGGGCCCGGGTGGAGGCGAGCCCCGAGCCCGCGGGTCCCCTCGCCGGTTGGGCGAGCGCGCGGGCGGCACCCGGGTCAGCTGTTCCGCCCCCCGACGCGGCCGCCCCGCCCCTGCCCGGGTCTTATAAGCCTCTCCCGCCTGCGAGCGTCAGGCCGAACTGCCCGCTGCCCTCCCCGCCAGGCGCCCCCAGCAGCATGGTCTGGAACACCAATCTCCGCTGGCGGCTGCCGGTCACCTGCTTGCTCCTGCAGGTGGCCCTGGTGGTCCTCTTCGGCGTGTTTGTGCGCTACGACTCCGATGCTGACCCTCACTGGGCCAACAGAAAGATGCAAGAGAACTTCACCAGCGACCTGGAGAACGAATTCTACTACCGCTACCCGAGTAAGTCCGGCCACCCCGCACGCCCGCCAGAGGCGTTCCCGCAGGTCCCCGCCGCCCCGCAGAGCCCTGCCTCTCTGCACCTGCGCAGGCTGCTGCTCGGGAACGGGGCGGGGTGGGGGGCAGGTGCTGGAGGAGGAGAAGCTGCCCACAGCCCCCTGGCCCTCCCCACTCGGCCTCCCCACCCGGCCCCCGCCAGTCTCTGGAGAGCACGCTTGAGAGAGGGCCACCTGCGCCCCAGCTCCTTTTCCCTGCGTTAAAGAAATAGGGAAAACTCACCCCGGGGAGCTCACTCCGGGGCCATCAGAGCCTTCCAACCTCCCTGCCAGAGAGCCCTACTTGTCCTCCAAAGACCCGAGACCCATCTCACTCACCAACCAGGGGGTGACCCTGGCTCCCTTGTCCAGCTGGACCCGTACTCTCCACATAAGGGGGTAGGTCCCATGCCAAGGGCTGCAGGTGGCTGCGAGGAGAGGTGTGTGGGACCCTGGCACCCACCCTCTTCTGGCTTGGAGAGGAAGAAGGAACATCCTGAATTCTCTGGTATCTGTGGTACTGTGGTTAAGAGCCTGGCTTTGGAATCACCAGACCTTACTTCTGTCATGGTTCCGCCATTGACCAGGTGGGTGGCCTTAGGCTCATGTCAACCTCGCTGAGACTCCATTTCCACATCTGCCTTACGGGGCAGGGGTGAGGCTGGCGTGAGACAGTGCTCGTCGAGCTCACGGCCCTGGCCACGGAGCTCTCACTTCCTAAGGGAGCAATTACTGGAGGAACACTAAGCACAGATGCCCTAGGACTCAGGAGTTGGAAAAACTGGCCCAAGGTCACTCAGGTCAGCCCAGCCTCCAGACTCTCAGCCCAGGGCTCTTTCCATACCCGTGTGCTTTCTGACTGCCCACACCATCCACCAGCAGCCAATGACAATCATTCCAACTTGTTGGTGCTCACATGGTCATGGACTGTTAATCTCGGCAGGGACCCTAAAGCTCATTGGCAACAGCCACCCACGCCAACCGGCGTTCCCTCCGTGGCTTGAATACCCTCAGTAATGGGAGTCTTTACCTCCAGAAATAACATTTCACTTAGATCCAAATAAATAACTACATACATTCAAGATGATGGCCTGAATGAACAAAGACAAGGGTGAGGAGGCTGCCAACTCAGTGGGAGCCAGCCATATTAAATGGCTGCCAAAAAGCTAACGCAACCCCAGGCCACATTAATAGAAATATGGTGCCTAGAAGAAGGGAGGTGATGGAGGCGGGGGTGTACCCTGTGCTGGTTGAGACCACAGCCTCTACTGGGCTCCGCTCGGGGTCGTGTTTTAAGAGATCTTGACAGCTGAGGCCTTAGCATTTAGACTCCAAATCTGCCCTTCACTGCCCACCTTTTCTCTCCTTGGACTGACCCGGCAATGGAGAGGCAGACCAGCCTGAGATCCTCCTTTGCCTGTTCCACTCCTTTGCTCTGGCTCTTGCTCATCTCTTGGCCAAAAAGCCAGCCTCCCAGCAAAGCACAGGAGGTAAGGTCTCCCATGGCGTTCATAGGTCCTTGAGGAGTCCAGGCAGTGGAAAGTCTCAAAACCCTAAAACAGGAGCTACAGAACCTTCCCAGTGAGGGGTGTGGTCCTCGAATCTCCCCAGCTCCTATCCCCACTCCATCCACATCCACCTTCCATACTCCACCTTCATTTATTCACACAACAATCACTTACCTATAGGGTGGCCATATAATTTATTGACCAATAACACTTTTGAGAGTGAGGAGGTGGGTAAGTTGTGCTAGTAGTAATTTGCCAGGACACACACGTAAACCACCGACTCTTCCAAGAGACCAAGACTTATGGCCACTCTGGATGAACAAGTTGCATATCCTGGGTCTCTAACCCTGAGGGGCTCCCAGACTCATTGAGAGCACCCCAACACCCTGTCCTCAATGGGGTCAGGTTCTCTGGGCAGAAGAGATCTGAGACAGCGTCCCGGAAGGTAGTGGGACAGTGAGGAGGAGGGAAGCAGGGCAGGCATGCGGGGAGCACGTGAGTGGTGCAGAGTGGCGCAAGGGTAGGGCCTGTGAAAGGGATAGGAGGGAGGTTGCTAAGAGGGACAAGACAGCCCCAGCCATCAAGGAGGGCTTGAGTTTCTCCTGTCATTTCCCCTGTGGGTGCTGGGAAGCTCTTGGTCATCATGCAGGAAGTGACAGAGAGGAGAGGAGTATAGGGAGAGACTCTTGGCCTCGGGATTCCTTGGCAAGTAATGGCAACACGGCAAGCTAGCAGACGTGCGTTCTCTCCTTTGACACCCCCACCACCCCAGAAGGAAGGCCGTGTCGGGACTCCCCATATTACAGACAAGGAGACTAAGGCCAGAGAAGGGGAGTGACTAGGAAATCCAGAGAGCCAGCGTAGGAACCCTGGGCTCCTCTCCTTCACTCTCCTTCCTCCAGGCTCGCCTTTCCCCTTTCCCCCCCTGCCTGACCCTTCTCTGGTCTACCTGGTCATGGTGGTTACGGTTAGGAGTTGGAGGGCACGGGGCCTCCCGGCGCAGGTGGGGCTCCAGTGTGGCAATTCCCAGGGGCCTGGGTTGAGGGCATGCCCTTGTGGGACCTCCTGGGTTCTTGGCTCTAGCTGTCAGCACCACACCTGTGTGGGCCTCATTCCTGCCGGGCGGATTAGTGGAGCCTGCTGGGCATCTCTGGTTTCCAGAAGAGTCCAGCTCCAGCTGGCTCAGGCTGGGGCTCAGGAGGCCCTCAGGACTGCTCCCCAGGCATGGGCCCCTCGGCAGGCGGCAGGCACCGAGCCAGCTGGGGACCTGCCCTGACGGTGCCCTCGGAGGCCTGTTGTCCAGGCGCTGGCTGCTGGACAGAAAGCCTCCTCACGGGCTGGTGCTCTGGGGCCTCCGTGGCTGTTGGCAGTGTCCGGGGGAGGTTGGCTCGAGGAGGAGCCCTCAGAGTCTGGGCTCCTGAAACTTCCTGCAAAGACTGAAGGGGGAGCAGGACGCATTTCTCGGAGATGACCCAGGGCAGAGGATGCCCTAGTTTCAACGCCCGAAAGACTGTTTCATGAAGCCACAGCTGTCAGGCTGGCTGCCCTCCTGGGACCTACCCCTCAGCTCAGCTCCATTCCCACTAGTCTCAGAGGCAATTAAACAGATCCGGGTCCATCGCTAAATGCAGCGAGCCTCGGTATGCTCATCTGTGAAGTGGGAGTGTTATTTAATGCACTGGATCTCCAGGAAAATTGAAGAGGGCAGATGACTGGTAGGGCACATCTGGGGGCAAGAAGTGAGGGGACAGTGAATGCTGGTACCAAGCGTCCTCAGAGGGGAGTGAGTGCTCCGGCGCAGAAGGTATGTGAGTGGAGGGACAGCATCTCTTTAGAGATATAGCCAAGGAGTGTCTCCTGAATGTTAGTTTCAACGATGTTAGCATTTAAATTCCTTTGTGCTCTCCCCACTTACGAGTGCTTTTTGCATCCTCTGCCAGGCAGGGCATTTCCTTCCATCTTGTGGTGCCCGAGGTGGACCTTAGAGATGTGCCCAACTCTCTCAGCGCCAGTGACTTAGGTGGGGACTGGCTGAGCCCTCCCACCCCACAGCCCACCTGCTTTCCCGGGCCTCTGCACCATTGCCAGGAGATTGTGCGGTGATGGGGTGGTTCTGTGGTCGGCTCTGAGGTGTGGGAGAGGTGGGCACAGAGCCTTGGGGAAGTGAGGGCCTGGCCAGGAGGCCTCAAAAGCAAGTCCGGGCTGGGCTGGCCTGCAGAGAATGGGAAGGGAGCAGCACCAGCCTGCACCAGGCAGGGCTCCACGCTTTCTGTGCCGATGCAGCAGGGGGGTTGGAAGCTGCTATGGTCCAGCGGCCCGGGGAAACTCTGTCCTCAGATTTCAGAGATTTCAGAGCCAAGGCCAGCTTCACTGGGGAACCATCCTGGAGGCGGGGGAGAGTGGGAGCTAGGAAGGGGGTGGAGAAGGGGAGAGTGAGAACCGCTGTGTACTGGTGCCCCCTTGTGGCAGCTCTCGTGGCTGCAAGCCAGCATGCCAGTTGTGCCCCATGGGGGGCGGTGCGGGGGGAGGGTGCCCCCGGGGTAGAGAGGACAGATTCGGGGCGGCGCAGGACTGCTGTGTCACCCCAGGCTGGGGAAAGAGAGGGGGGAAAGGACGCTGTCTCACCAACTTCCACTGATCTACAGCAAGTCGCCAACTCAGTGCAAAACACAAGGACAGCCTTGAAAGAGAAAAAGAGAAATAGTAACTAATATGATTGATCAATTTGCTAAAGAGCCAGGTCTCTACCCAGGGCTGGATGAAGTCATTAAATGTGCATCACAGAGCTCTGGGGTGAGCACTACCCGAGCACACGGACTAACCCCACTCTACAGGAAAAGAAACTGAAGATCCGAGAGATGATGTCCTTCCCAAAGGTCACACAATTGGGACCTTCAAACCATTACTAGTAAAAGCATTCTAGGTAGCACCAAACTTTATAAAATATGAATTAATGAACTGGTAGATTGGGGTTCTAAATTGGGACCAGTTTGGGAGATAAACAGAAAGGGAGCAAGAGAATGAACAGGGACGTGCCCAAGGAGAGGGAAGCTGGCATCTGTGTGCTTGAGGTGGGGGCAGAAGAAAGAGACACCCCCCCCCACAGAGAGGGTCAAAGAGAGAGGTCAGGACAACCGGGGAGTTAGGGGAGTCACGGAGGACAGAGAACTGGTGAGGGGGGCAGGCAGGAATGGTGCACTGAGAAGGGGAGAGCCTCAGGCAGCCCTGAAATTGCAGTTATCCCCCAGGAGGGCCCCCTCCACCGTACCCACCCCTGCCTACATGGTTCCTCTCTGCCACCAAACAGCCGAAAGGCCCCCATCCTCTGTGACTGCCTCTTCCCAGGGATTCCTCCCACCCCCTGCCCGCGCCTTCCCTGTCCGGCCTGCTAGCTTCAAAGGCAAGCCAGCTCTCAGCTGCTCTCTCCCCCTCACTGTGCCCACATTCTGACTCACAGCTCCATCTGCCGGCCTGCCCCCCACCCCCACCCCGGGCTCAGGTCCCCGCTTCACCCCGCCCAGCCAGGCTCCGTTCCTCCCATCTGCCCTGCCCACCCTCACGACTCCCCCACCCCACCGTGGTCCTCTCAACTCCAAGGCCAGCACCAGACGCAGCCCCTCCCTCCCACTCCACACCCAGCTCCCCTCCCTGCCGCTGGAACCGTAGTCTGAAAGCATCACCTCCCTCTTTCACACCTCTCCTCCAGTCTGCCACCCATCCGTTCTTCCCAAGAATAACCATAATGCCGCGTATGGTGACTCACACGCATTAGCTCAGATTCCCCCACAACAGTTGGAAACGTGATAAACCAGGAAACGCGATAATACACGAAATCAGCTGCACGCATCGTGAAAGCTACACCAAGCTGCTGTTTGTTCGTGCAAATTCGCACTGGTCTCCAGACAGCAGCTCCGAGCACCACACTGGGGTGAGACCCACGGCTCTCTTGCTTCAGCTGGCATGCCCCCACCCCCACCCCGCACTGGGCCAGCGCCTCCTCCCTAAGCCGCCTCCAGGTGGCCGCTAGCCAAGGGGGCTGTGGCCATGGCCTGGGCCCCAGGGAGACCTGGGGGGGGGACAGATGGGGCAGCCGGGGGGGCAGGCAAGGTTAGGATGCTAGAGCATCAGCACTGCTGCCCCTACCTCGGCCAGGCTCTCCACCCCGGGGGCAGGAGGTGTCGGACTGGAGAGGGGCTGTAGCCTCCCCTGACTAGGAAGTCCCACCTGGGGCTCCTGGGTTGCTGCTCAGCGGGCACCCCTGGGTGCTGCGGGGTGACACCAGTCATCATTCATCCCGCCACACACACTGACTGAGAGTCTCCCCGGCCACTGCCACAACAGGTGCTGGGGAACAGCGCAGCGAAGCAAACAGGCACGGCTCACCTTCTGGGGGTTTCCAGTCTAGCGGGCTGGACAAACACACCTAACTGCAGACCGTAGTAAGAACTAGAAAGGAAGGAAGAGCGGGCCGGGAGGGAGAGAACCGCCTCTAAACCGGAGGGGCAGGAAGGCCTCTGTGACGAGGTGACGTTTTGTTGGGATCTGCGGGAAGAGAGGTTGTTGGCCTAAGTTCTGCGGGAACAGCATCCCGGGCAGGGGGAGGCCACAGGCAGAGACCCCAGGGGAAGGCGGAGGAACACGCCAGGCTGGTGCGGCTGGTGCGTGGAGGGGGCGCAGGGGGCAAGAATGAGGAAAGAACAATGGGGCAGGTGGATGGGCCCTGCAGGTCCCCCCCCGCTTTTTTTTACTTTTTACACGGGAAGAATTTCAAATTTTCAAGCAGTTGCTAAAACAGAAGTAGCATAAAGAGCACTATATGCTCTGTAACTCCAATTCAGCGACCTGCTCCTTCTCTCTCTTTCTCCGCACATAGACACACACACACACACACACACACACACACACACACACACTTGTTTCCTCTGAACCATCTGAGGGTCGGTGACACATGCCATGGCCCTGTTGTCACCTTCATGACTCCAGGATATGTCCTGAGAATAGAGGGATTCTCTTCCATAACGAGCCTAATCAATTTCATCAATCTACATTGTGTGATACCTTAATATACGGTTTCTAATTTCCTCACCCTAATTTTCTAATTATTTTCTACTTTTGTCAATAACAACCTTTACAGCTGTCCTCGCACTCCCCCCACCAAATCCAGGATCCAGTCCAGAGTTAGGGAGTGAATGTAGTTGGCATGTCTCTTTAGTCTCTTTTAACTTGGAACATTTCTGCAGCCTTTGTCTTTTATGACATTGACTTTTTTCAAGACGAAATCCTCACCCAACCCCCCCTTCTAACTGCACATTACTCATTTTCTATTTGTGTGATGCTTCCTTGTGAGGAGACTGGGATAATACCTGCTGGGCTAGAATACCATACAGGTGATAAGTCTCCTTCAGATGATCACATCTGAAGGCCCGTGATAATCCACCTGTCCCTCATGGGTGAGGTTAATTTTGATCACCCAGTTGAGATGTCGTCCTGTTTCTCCACTTCATAATTACTGGGTTGTTTTTTTCAATCCCTTGCAACTCACAGTCTTTGGGAAGACTCTTGAAGACAATGCAAATGTTCTGCTCTTCATCAAAATTTCCTCCTGGATTTAGCATCCACTGATGGAGTCTTTACTGTGAAAATCACGATTTTCCAACTTCAGCGCTCATTCCACATTTAGCTGTGTGGCTCTCAGCATTCAGTTACAAGCAAGAGCCCTCTCCACGTTCTCATTTATTTCCTATTCTGAGTTCCTATTTCCTAACAGTTTTAATTTACTACAGTACATAATTATTTTGGTGTTCAAACCATCCCAGATTTGGCCAATGGGAACCCTTCAATCTGGCTGTGTCCTGGGACACCTCTAGATCCTCTTAGCGCCTTATATCTTTGTACCTATCTTTGCTTCCCAAAGCTCCTTGCCTTCTATTATTTTCTGGGACTCTAGAATCAGGCAACATTACCACTGGGAGGACAGTTACGATCACTCTAATCCATCCTTTGGTTTTATGGAGAAAACTGGCTCTGAGAGGGGAAGTAGCTTGTCAAGGCCACACCCCAAGAGCTGGTGGAAGAGTTGGTTCAAAAAGCAGAATTAGCCTATGCCTAAGTAACAATAAAGAATAATAAAGCAACAATAATAATGACACTTGTCCATTCTGAGCACCTATTATGGGATGGGCACTGCGAGGTGGTTTACCTACACTGCCGCATTTAATCTCTGCAGGCTTTGTAAGTAAGCATTACAGAAGGCGCTGAGACCCAAGGATGTTACCTGACTTTCCAGAGTCATCTGCCCAGCAGATGGAGGAACTGGGGCCCAAATTCGGGTCTCGGTGATACAACAAAGTGTACCTGCAGGGGGTGGAGGTGGGATGTGACATTCGTGGGGCGGGGGTGGGGGGGATGATCAACTCATGTGCTTGGCCCCTGGAGAGACTCAGACCCAGATGAGACTAACTTCTCTGTACTAAAAAAATGGATTGAGGGGGCAAGGCCGCAGAAAGTCTGCGTTCTAGACCCTAGATTCTAGATGTGAGCCACAGCCTGGCCCCAATTTCAAACGCCCAGCTGCCCACCCCCGCCCTGGGTGAGGGTGGAGAGACGAAGCTGTCATCTCCTGAGGGGGCGCTCAGGCACGTCTTGGCATCAGAACAAGCGGTCTAAAGTGGGAGGCTCACCTCAGTCCCCCCAAGCCCAGCCCCCTCCAGAGGTTCTTAGGACAAGATGCGGGTCGTGGCTGTTCTACCCGCAGCGACTTCGCCTAGCCCTGGGATCCAGATGCAGAGATGGGAGGAGGGGGCTCGGGAGACTACCTGGCGGCCCCCCGGCCCGGAAGATACCAGGCGCTGCGCCGGGGGCGCTGGCCCAGACCCAGGGCTAGGGCGGGCGAGGCCACCGAGACCCCGGGCTGCGCTCTCCCTGCAGGCTTCCAGGACGTGCACGTGATGATCTTCGTGGGCTTCGGCTTCCTCATGACTTTCCTGCAGCGCTACGGTTACAGCTCTGTGGGCTTCAACTTCCTGCTGGCGGCCTTCGGCATCCAGTGGGCGCTGCTCATGCAGGGCTGGTTCCACTCCTACTACGAAGGCTACATTCACGTGGGCGTGGAAAAGTGAGCGCGGGGCGGGCCCGAGGGCGGGCCCAGGATGGCGGGGGCGGGGCGGGGCCCAGAGGCAAGGGGCGGGGCCCAGAGGCAAGGGGCGGGGCCCGGAGGCAAGGGGCGGGCCTGGGGCGGGGCCCGGGGGCGGGGCCCAGAGGGCGAGGGGGCTGGTGTGCAAACGAACACTCGTTAGCCTGCTTGGAAGACCAAGTCCGCAGAAAGGGTTTAGAGGCAAACTGCCATAAAACCACGTCACATAGAGGGCATCAACCGGGGGTCATAGGCCAGGTGTCTGAAATTTAAAACATGCCAAATACTTGCAAGATACTAATTCACTCAAGCAGGTCAGGGAAGCCATGACTTAAGAGAAACTGGAAAAATAGTTGACTAGATAGAAAATGTGTTGGAATCAATAAGTCAGTGTTTTGTATATAAAATCGTTGACATGCATATCAACACGCAGTTCAAAATACACGAGAAAGTCTCACTCCCAAAGCCGTAGACCCGAAGTATGAAAACACCTGTAATATATTTAATTGGCCACCCCAGCGAAAGAGCTACGGCTAGATGAAAAAACAAAAGTATACAACTTTTTAAAAATCTTCAAAGGGAATTATCGTAAGCTTTGTGAACTGGCAGGTTTTTGGTGAACTAGTTATTTGGCAAGTTGGTCACTTGACAAATTGAGTTTTTGGCAAACTGGCTTTCACGGAATTGATTTGCAGCAACCAAGATGGAGCCGATTCTGGTGCTCAGGGCTGGATGATCATGTTGTCCCCAGACCCTCCTCCTGGCTTCTGTCCTGTCCCTGCTGAAGAGTCCTCCAGGTCCTACCTGTCACTGTAGGGCGATGCCCTGTACGGGCTCTGCCCAAGCCTCCGTGGGCCCTCCTGAGATGTGACATGCAAACCTCCATCTCCCCGGAGCTGATGGCCCAAGGTGTGGGCTTTTCTGCTCTCCCCCTCACTCCTTCCTGATGGTCACCTCTGTCAGATCAGTCTTCTGGCTACAGTTATGGGAACATGAGCAAATAACTCGGCCTCTCTAAGCCTCCCTGTTCCATCTCTATGATGTGGCTAGTAATAGTACCTGTCCCCTCGGGTTTAGACGTGGTACAGGAGGGCATACGCAGTACCTAACAGGTATTTCAGTGCCAGGCACTTAGTAAATGCCATGATTCCTTCAGCCAGGCCCTGTGTGAGGCCCTGGGGACACAGCAGTGAACAAAGGTCATAGTGAAGCAGAGGTTCCAATGAACATCCTCATCTTGGGAGGGACCCTGACAGAACAGCTCCCATTCCACACCCTGGCCCAACCATCAGCTGGCTTCTTACTTCTCACCTCCTGATTTTCTCATACACACCTGAGCATGGGGCAAGGGCACTTCCTCTGGATGTGAACGTCTTGAGGAAGTAGCCTCTACTGCCCCTATACCCACCCACCCCCCCATTAACAACTCTCATGCTTCTGCCTTGAGCTTTGCTGCTGGCTGAGCACAGGAAGGCCTGGGTTTGGCAGGCATGTGGATGGAACCAGGCTCTCCTTTGGCCACAAGACATCTACCTGGCTGTCTGCCTCTCCATCAACCCTCTGCTCGCTGCCTGGGCTTTCAGGGTCCAGACTTTAGGAGAACTTAGGTGCTCCTCTGCCTCTATTCTCTCTGTTGGCCTTCCTGCCCCCTTCCACTGAGCCCACAGCTCCCTACCTACCTCCTGCAGGAAGGCCTCTCTTTCTTCCCTGGACACAGATCCTCTCTCCCAGGTAAGGTGACGAGCAGGTCATGAGAGCTCAAACCCAAGCAGGGCCCTGGTAGCCAGCAGGAGAGGTGTGTGTAGAGTGAGAGATAAGGGTCTGGAGGTGGACACCACATCTGCGTGGAGGAATCCAGGAAGGCTTCCTGAAAGAGAAGACAGTCAGAGGAGGTTCTAGAAGGGCAGGTAGAGGATGGAGGGCAGGGCAAGCCCCCAAATATGGGGCATGTTCCAGAACAGCAGCCGGACAACTTGGGTGACTTGAATACAAGCTGCCTGCAAGGAGGGGGCGCTGGGATGGGGGCCACGGGGGAAGGGTCTGGCATCTGGTACGTGCCATTGCTGTGCTGGCCCTTTCATGTGCTATTTCGTCTCATTCCTAGAGTAGCTTTAAGATGTTATGTGCTCATGACCACACCATGAAACTGAGGCTCAGAAAGGTTAAGCCACAAGGCCAAATACACAGATGACCATGTCCAGATTCAAACCCGGGACTCAGAGTGCCACTTCTCGCTGTTGCCTCACCCCTCCCCTGACCTGTCTCCCCGCAGCCTCATCAATGCGGACTTCTGCGTGGGCTCTGTCTGTGTGGCCTTTGGGGCAGTTCTGGGCAAAGTCAGCCCCGTCCAGCTACTCATCATGACTCTCTTCCAAGTGACCCTCTTTTCAGTGAATGAGTACATCCTCCTCAGCCTGCTAGAGGTGAGCAGGGCTCAGGATGGGGGTGGAGGGGGACACTTGGGGTGACAGCAGGGAAGGAGAGAAAGGGAGGGCTGAAGAGGCGTGCCAGCTGGATTCAATTCACCCTTAGCCAACCACTTAACCTTTTGAACCTCAGTCTCCTCATCTCTAAAAGGAGAGTAATGACATTTATTGGGCAGGAATGGTGGTCCACCTAGCAAATCAGTCCAGCACCTGGGCAGAGCAGGAGCTCCTCATGTGGTGGTTTTCTCCCTCCTGTAGGTCATTCACAGACTTCATCCATTTCTTAGCCCCCAGCTCCTCCACATTTGGACTCTGCCTGGAACACTTCCACCCCCCACAAGGGGTAGAGTTTTTTTGTTTTTTCTTTTAGGTCACACTATTCAGTCATTCATTTTGTCATTTTCTTCAGCCACCAGATTAGCCCAAGCCACCATCCCTCTTCCTCCTAACTCATCTCCCTATCTTCATCCTTGCCCCACTCCCTGCCTCAGGCCAACCTCCACCAGCAGCCATGGAGACCTGTTAATAATGCATGCAAGACCATTCCCCTGATTAAAACCCTCCAGTGGTTTTTAAAATTTCTTTGCGTAAAATCCAAATGTGTTATAAAGCCCCACATGTTCTGCCCTCAGCCTTTCCCTTCAAGCTTATAATCTACTCTCTCCCCATCTTCCTGTGTTTTGGCCACACCCTGCTGTCTGCTCCTCAACACATCAAGCTTGGTCCCACCTCAGGGCCTTTGCACTTGCTATTCCCTTTGCCTGGAATGCTCGTCCCTCAGTCAATGCTCCTGGCGCTGCCATACAGAAGTGAGCAGGCCTCTCGCTCAGCACCCAAGGAGCTCACAATCTAGAGAGGGAGCCAGGAAGTCAATAGACAGTAACCACGCAGTACGATGAGGAGTGGGGTCAGGGGCTTGACGGCCTAAAGGGAGGGTGCCTGGACCAGCGGGACAGGTCAGGGAGACTTCCTGGAGGAAAAGATGTCAAAGCTAGAAATCAAGTGGGAAATAACCAGGCGAAGGAGTGAGGCAGGGGGAACAGTGAGTGCATAGGCCTTGAGGGAGGCCCACGGTGAGAGGTCTCTGGTGGCTCCACCTGGCTGGAAGAGGGTGTGCGCTGGGGGTGGGGGGTGGGGGGAATGTTTGAAAGGGTAATGGAGGGAGGAGCATGGATCATCAAGCTCCTGAAGATGGCATTAAATGGTTTCAACTTTTGTCATGAGGGCAGTGGGGAGCTATGGAAGGCTTTAGACAGGGGAGTGGCACGGTCAGACACATGGAATGGAAACGCCTCTTTGGCTGTGGTAAGGAGAGCAGCTGGGAGCAGGGAGCCCAGTCAGGAGGCTGTCCTGGTTGCCCTGATGAGAGATAATGGGACTGGGACTGAGGTAGTACAAGGAGAAGATGATAGTTCGACAGATATAAAAGAGGTGAGTACGCTGGCCTTGGGGCCTGGCTGGGGTGGGAGGTGTGGAGAATAAAGCAGCTAGTGGGGCCAATGGGCGTGATTTGAAATAGGCTGAGAATGTAGTATCTTGGGCGCGAGTTAAAAGGCCCTCAAAAATCCTCCCAACCTGCTACGGAAATTCTTTGAATGCCTGACAGCGTTTGGGCCTGTCTCTGTGCCAAGTCAAAATACAACAATCACTGCTGACATGTAAGGAGCACTTGCCCTTGGCAGGTCCCAGCTCTGGATGCTTCACATGGCTTATCTCATTAATCCTCATCTCCGAGATAGGCGCAATTATTACCCCCACTTTACAGAAGAGAAAGTTGAGGCCCGGAGGTTAAGGGGCTGGGCCCAGGTCCCACGGCTAGTAGAGGCACCCTCCAGGCTGGGAAGCGGGAAACCCAGCTCTGTGAACAACTAACTAGCTCTGTGACCTTGGACAACACACTTAACCTCTCTGGCTGGATTTCCCCATCTACAGTGAAGGAGCGAGTCTCTGATTCTGATTGGAATTTCCCCTGAGATTGGTTCTGAGTAGGGAGGAACAGGAGGCTGAGAGGGGAGGTGGGGGCACGGGGAGGAAGGCTAAGCCAACCAAGCACCTGTGCCGTGCCAGGCACTTCCCAGGTGTTGTACACGAGTTGCCCAGTTTCACCCTCGAGACAGCCCTGCTAAGTAAGGCACCCTGGTCTCCCCGACTTTGTGAAGGAGGAACTTGCGGCACAGAGTGGGGTAGGGCAGAAAGGGACAGAAGAGGAAGAAACCAATCTGCATGCTCTGACTGGGAGGGGTACAGAGGAGAGGAGGATGGGGATGGAGTGGGCGGTGGGCGGTCAGCTGGGAGGTTGTCGGGCAAGGAGTGTGGCAGGATGCCGGGGAGATGAGGAGCGGCAGTCTAGACGGAGTGGGGTTGGGCCAGGAGTGGCTATGGAGGAAGAAATGTGGGGAGGGGCAGCCTGGAGGGGAGTGAAGGGCTCCCAGGAATTAAGATACTGTAGAAGCTAGTGGGTGACAAACTAGATAGGGGGTGGCCCTGGGTTCTAGCTCTGCTTCACCTCTTCCCACTGTGTGACTGAGCAAGGTCCTCTCCAAGCCCGGGTTTCCCCATCTGGGCACAGTCCCATCTGCTGGGTGAGGATGCTCTGGCATTCTGCTGACAGGCTCACAGTGTGGGCTCAGGGATCCCCGCTTTCTCACCTTCCCAACTGATTGGTCTGTGGGGGCCCTGGGCTCCATCCTGCAGCTTGTGGAGTCAGAGACAGATGGAGATGTGTGTGTGTGTGTGTGTGTGTGTGTGTTTCACGGGGGTGGGGATGGAAAGTGCTAATAGATGGGAGGGAGAGAAGGTATCAGAGACTGACAGATCCCTACACCCCAGGTAAAGGACGCAGGGGGCTCTATGACCATCCACACATTTGGCGCCTACTTTGGGCTCACAGTGACCTGGATCCTCTACCGACCCAGCCTACAGCAGAGCAAGGAGAGACAGAGCGCTGTGTACCACTCAGACCTCTTTGCCATGATTGGTGAGAGCGGCTATAATGATTGAGGGCCACCATGATGGGTGAAGGTGGCCATGATGGACACGGGCTATCATGATGCTTGAGGGCTGCCATGATGGGTGAGGACCACCATGATGGGTGAGGGTCTCCATGAGGAGTTCAGGCCACCAAAACTACACCTGATCCCCACGTGGTCTGGTGGGTGGCAGGCAGTTCCCTTTGGGGAAAAGGCAGAGGAGGGTTGTCTGTAGACACCTCCAGGATCCCAGATGTTTGTCCCTTTTTCCATGGGGCTGGAAGAAGTTGGTCACTCATCCTGTTTTCCCTAGGGTGCCCCAAGGCAGACAAAGTGGTAACCAGGAACTGGTCAGTCCATCCCCTGGGCTAGGGCAAGGTGTGAATTCCTACTTCCTGTGTCCATTCATTCCAGAGAATACATATCAACCACCCGCTCTGGCCTCCTAAAACCCAGCCCTGCCTTCAAGGAGCTCCTCACAGTGTGTGGAAGAGAGGCAATGTTACAAGACAATCTAACTACAGTAGAGAAAAAGATTCTCCCTCATGGTGCTATGGGAGCAAGGTGGGAGGCATTTAGCCCAGTTATGGGGTCGGGGTAGACTTCTTAGAGCAGAGTGGAGGGCTAAGTAAAAGTTAGGTAGTAAGTAAGACAGGGAGGATGTTCTGGGAAGAGCCCCCAGCATGAGGAAAGCTGCAGGGGTGGGAAACTGCTGGGGTATGTGAGTCATATGACATCTCTGGAACTAAAGGACAGGATGTCTGCCTAAGCTCCATTGGGCCCATCTAACACCTCTTCTCCCGGGCCCACCGGTCCTGTCTGGTCTGGCCAGGCACCCTCTTCCTGTGGATGTACTGGCCCAGCTTCAACTCAGCTGTGTCCAACCACGGAGATGCCCAGCACCGAGCTGCCATCAACACCTACTGCTCCTTGGCAGCCTGCGTGCTCACCTCGGTGGCGCTGTCCAGCGCCTTGCACAAGAAGGGCAAGCTGGACATGGTGAGCAGCGGGGCGGGGGGGGGGGAGCCTGGGGAGCCCTGGGGGGAGGTGTGACTATGACTGCCTGTGCCCAGTGCGCACTGATCACCATGCCCTGCCAACGACTCTGTGAGGCAGGCGGCAGGCAGCATCAGGATGATCACACCCATCCTGCAGATGAAAAAACTGAGTCTCGGGAAGAAATGATTTGTTCAGATTCCATAGCTGGTTTTCGGCAGAGCCCAGAACCAGATTCCCAGATTCTGTTACACTGGCTGCGCTGGATGAGTGGCTCCTCCTCCTCATTCTCCTCCTCCCAGCCTGGGGGGCTGACGGCTGTTCTGGGCTGAGCACCCCATCAGACCTGCCTGGTACGGTTGCCAGGGGCACTTCCCTCTGCCAGGCTTCTGATCCTCCAAACACTGGCCCTCAGCCTTCCTAAAGCTGCTTCCACCTGCCCCGCCCCATACACTCAGAAAGGGGACCCCTTTGATGCCTGTCCACTCCCCTGGGGAGGTTTGTGGGGGGTGCGGTTTCACAGTGTCCTTCCTCTCAGACCACTGGGACAAACTGTTCTGTCGTTAGTGGGGAGGGGCCAAACCCCATAGGTGTTGGTCGATTTTTCTATAAAAAGAAGACCACCTCTCTACTTCCTAGTCTGACACTAGCTTCTTGACATGGGCATATGTGTGCTGGGACACTGCCAGGAGCCCCTGGATTCACTGGACACTCACCACACAGAGAGGTAGGGACGCCCGCATCAGGGGGAAGAGAATCAGACACACTGACATGGGCACACCTGTGTGCGCCCAAGACCCCCCCCTCCCCCGCACGCCGACAAGGACACAGAATAGGGTCAAGGTCAGGGGCCCTGGTTCCACACAGACCCGGATCAAGACACCTTTCTGCCTCTTGCTAGCTGTGTGGTCTCCCTGCACCTCAATTTCCTCCTCTGCAAACATCCAAAGATAACTGTCCTTAGCTCCTGGGCTTGCTGTGGAGACGGACAGAAATCCTCCCTGCAGCGGGCAGCACAGTACCGGGTGCAGGTCGGCCCTCAGAGAGGGTCAGCTGGTGCTCTTGCAGGCCCACGGACCCCGGCAGGGGTGTTTGCGCACGTGTAGGCCTCGCAGGTGCCTGACGTCAGCAGACGTGAGCGTAGAGACCAGGAGACATGAGCACCTGTGCACACGGAGCTAGAGGGAACGCGCAGACGTGCCAAGGGGGCTCACCCACCCCGACACAAGTACGCCGATTTGTGTCCATGGACAATGGCCAGCCCGCTGGTGGGGGCGCCCAATGTGCAGAGAGCACAGGAGCGGGCCCGGGTGGGGCCCTCTGCGGTCTGCGGGCTCGCGAGATGCCCTGGGGGTCAGCCCTGCCTCCCAGCGCCGGCAGCCCCCACACACGGCGAGCTTTGCGGGCTCTGGGAGAGGACTGAGCTCCGGCCCGCCCCGCCCGCCCTACCCAGGTGCACGTCCAGAACGCCACGCTCGCAGGAGGGGTGGCCGTGGGGACGGCCGCTGAAATGATGCTCATGCCTTACGGCTCCCTCATCGTTGGCTTCATCTGCGGCATCGTCTCCACCCTGGGTTTTGTGTACCTGACGGTGAGGACCCCAGGCCAGGGGCTGAGGGCTGGAGAATCCTGGGGTCTCTGTGTTCCTGACAGGAGGGGGGTCCCTAGGGAAGGGCCTGGGGGCTGCAGGATCCTGGGTTTCCGTGTATTTGGGGCCTCCAGAATCCTGGCCTGCCCACACCCCTGCCACTGCTCAGGGTCTGAGAAACAGCCATCTCCCCTGTCCAGCCGTTCCTGGAGGCCCGGCTGCGGATCCAGGACACATGTGGCATTCACAACCTGCATGGCATTCCCGGCATCATCGGTGCCATCGTGGGGGCCGTGACGGCGTCCTGTGCCACCAGTGATGTGTATGGAGTAAACGGGTAAGTATGGAGGAGGGGCAGGGGAGCCTGAGCTCCCTCCTTCCTTCTCTCCATTCCTTCTTCCTGCTGTTCCTCTGGGGTCCAACATACAGTCTGTATTCCTAGCCTACCCCAATCTGAACCACCGTCCATAGGCCTCTCTCCCCAACCTCTGTCCTTCCTCAGAAGCCTTAGGGACCATCTGATCGGTCCAGTGCACAGGGGAAGGCTCAGAGCCTTGGTGCCCGCTCACATTTGTGGGGCGACAGCAAGTGGTTTCTCGGCCTCTCTGCGGAGCCCTGACCTGCCCCTGATCTCCACCCCAGGTTTGCCATTGCCTTTGGCTTTGATAGTTTCAAGACTAACTGGAACGCAAGCATGCAGGGCAAGTTTCAGGCTGCTGGTCTCTTTGTGTCCCTGGCCATGGCCCTGGTGGGCGGCATCATCGTGGGTGAGTGGAAGTGGCTGGGCCAGAGAAGTTGGGGCCGCTGTGGATGGGGGACCCAAGAGCACGTACCAGAGGTCAGCCCAGAGCCCCCAGGAATCCCGTGCTCTTGTGGCTGTGGGACTGGGGTGTGGGGGGGGATGCTTCCCAGCTAAGGAGAAGGGCTGGGTAGACTGAGAAGAAGTGGTTCCTGACCTTGTGTGACCCCCAACTTTCTTTAGGGATTATTTTGAAGTTGCCATTCTGGGGGCAACCCGCTGACGAGAACTGCTTTGAGGATTCGGTCTACTGGGAGGTGAGTTCCAGGGCCTTGTTCCCCTGCACAAAGGGAGTTGCGTCCCTTCTCCACAGACCCTGCCCACATCAGCCGAGCTGGGGCCCCCGAGGGACCGGAAGCTGAGGGTTGGGGACAGAGCCTGCATCACCCTGCTCCTCCATCCAGAGGCTGTGTGTCTCTTGGGGGCGGAAGGCTTTATTCTAGAGCAGTCCTTCCCAAAGTGTGGTCCCCTGTGCTCCCCAGCACCAGCAGCACCTGGGAACGTGTTAGGGATACAAGTGCTTGAGTCCCACCCAGATCTCCTGAATCCAAAATTCAGGGGTGGGCCCCAGCACTGTGTTTCAACAAGCCCTCCACGTGATTCTGATGAAAACTACACCCGCCTCTGAGAACCACGGCCCTTCCACGTGCACTGAAATCACCTGGGGAGCCTTAAAGACACTCGGAGCCCAGGCCTCGGCTCTAAGAGGCTTAGAGTTCATCGGTCTGGGGTTAGGACCTGGACGTTATGAGTTTTTTGGGTTTTGTTTGTTTTTTTTTTTAAAGCCTCCCCAGGTAAATCCAAATGTAGCCCAGATTAAGAACCACGCTGTGGTGTTCAGCTTCAGACTCCATAAGAACCACGTGGAGACCTTGTAAAAATGCAGCTTCCCAGGTGCCAGCCCAGAACTGTAATTGAGTAGGGCCTCCTCTTGGGAACAAGTTCCCAGCTGATTCTGGTCCAGAAAACTGGGCGACATTCCATTGCTTTCAGCATCCAGAGAGTATGGGTACAGAAACCCAACTTGAGAAACATTGTTCTAGAAGCTGAAAGTAGTAGGATGTCACAAAACTCTGTTTCTTTAAAAACATGCCACAATTTGGGCTTTCTGTGACTTCAGGCAGGCCTCCCTCCTGACGAATCCTTTTTGCAGGTGTTTACCTGCATTAGATGGTGGGGGATGACAGCCACCTGCATTTCCCCTCATGACAGGGGGCAGGACCTAACCTGTGTCTGTGGTCCCTGTGACACAGGTCTGCCCATCACCGCCTTTCATTTGGCTCTGTATTTTTAAAACCACACCAGAAAGTTTTCTGGGTAATTTTCACTGATATCCACTATAAGCCAATTTCATATACATAACTAATAACGCTTTTGAATTCATTCTCTTTAAACTATCTTTTTATTATAAAACGAATAGAAGCCCATTAAGAGAAATCTGGAAATAGAGAAAAATAGAAAGAAATCCCATCACCCTAATTCAAGCGCTGCTAATATTTTGGGTATAGGTCCCTCCAGTCTTTTTTTTTTTTTTAATCCGCCCAGATTTTTCTTAGCGAAGATCATATGCCCAATTTGGGATTCTGCTCTCTCTCTCTCTATCATAAAAATTATTCTGTGTTTTTACATTCTTAATAAACTTTCTTTTTTTAGCAGCATTATTTTCATTCCATATTTAAAGTCAGAACTTAAACTATTTTAGACACCACAATTAGAAATCACATGGATTTACCGCTAATGAAATAAACTAAAAAAACTTATCAATTCCCATACAAAGAAGTTCACTCTTGGTTCTGTTTTGATCTTTATAATTTATTCTAAGTTCACACCTTCTATCTGCTGAATACCCTTCAGCAATGCTCGGTTTTGAAATCTAATTCTGTGTCAGTGGAAGTGAGCCACCATCAGGCCGTCCCCTCAGCCCCTGGCCTCTGGGTGGTTTACCTGGGAGATGAGGTGGCTTTCCAGAGGACGGGGTGAGACAGATGCTCCCCTGGACCTCAGTTGAGGCCGTCTTTAAGATCAAATCTAAGCCTTGAAGCCAAGGCAAGACTGATCCCCCCTAACACCCCCACTCCAGCTACCCATCCATTTCCGGCCTCCCCTACATCTCACCCCACCTCACTTTGGGACCTTCCTGCTGTTCAGGGAGCTTGCCATGCGGCCTCTCCCTGGCACACTACTACTCATCTTTCAAAAGTGGGTTCATTCGGCACAACCGGAATCCCACCCCTCCAGGCGGGTTATCAGCCTCTCGTGTGCATTTACAGCTCATATTGTCACTGTGCCCGTCACCTGAACGCTCTCCCGTTGCTCTAAGTGGGGCAAGGACCCCGTCTCGTCCTTGCAGTGCCCCAGCACCCTGGACAGTGGCTAACCTGCTGTAGAGGGCATGATACCGGTGTGGACTGCCCTGCTTCTCTGCATGCGCTCTGCACAGTGATCACAAGGTGGCGCCCGCCACACAGCATACGCTGCTCCAGACTTGTCCAGGCTGTTGCAGTTCTACCAGGGACACCCATCCGCCTGGCCTGGGACAAGGCCCTTGGAGCTGCCCTCCTCTCTCTGCAGATGCCTGAGGAGCCAAAGAGCACGGTCTTGCACCCTGAGGACTCTACCCTCAAGCCCTCAGAACCTTAAACTCCCAGGGCAGGTGAGAAGCAGGTGAGCATGGGCAGGTTCTCCCAGTGGGGGCCCAGCTCTGGGAATTGGATGCCACCAGCAAAGGGGCAAAAAGAAAGCATCAAGAAATGAGGATGTGAGCTTCCACCCCTCCTGCCTGGATTGGAGTGGGCACGCGGGGGTTGGCGGCCTCAGAGTCACACTCCTTGCAAGCCGGGACAGGCACAGGAGTAGGGAAGGCGCTCTGAACTGGAAGGAATGTATAGAAGGTGACCTGGCTACACACTTGGCTTTGCTGCTTACTGGTTGTGATTTTGAGGATCTCCTCACCCACAGACGGAGCCTCAATTTCCTCATCTATAAAAGTGGAAATGACAGGTCTGGCTCTATTCAGTGGATCAGCTCAGGCTTGTTCTTCCTTCCTTCTCTCTGTCTCCTTTCTTCTTCCCATCAGCTCACCTTTCCTTGCTCCTCTGTGGAATGCACCAAGCCCCGCCTTTTGCATCTCACCCTCCAGAGAGCTCGACACGACAGGTGCAGCTACTTCCCTCTTTCTAACAGATGAGAAGATTAAGGCTCAGAGAAGTTCAGACTCTTCGAGGCTACACAGTGCAAGTGGAGGGCATGGGATCCTTGCAGGTCATTACCTTTACACTCAGTAGGGCTGTTTGATCCCCTTGGAGGCCAGAGCTTGGAAAGAGCTGTGTCTGGGGCAAAAGGCTGAGTGATGTGGCAGGAGAGGATGCTGGGGTTGCAGGATAGAGAAGAGCGAGGCTGGGACCCATTGCCTCTGATGCCCACCCTGTCCGGAAAAGGTAAATGTGCCCAAGGGGCTATAGCAGGATGCCACAGTGGCCCGCTGCTCTTGGCTCTCTCCCTGCAGGCTCCTCAGACTGTCCCGGCGCTCCCAAAGGAGCGGTGCCGACCAAGCTGGGAACACAAGAGCAAGGCGAGCAGCACCCCACCTACTGGCCTGGCCCAGGGTGCCTCTCTTTCCTTCCCCTTCATCCCAGGGGGCCTGCCTGAGAATAGAGGAGGAAGAGCTATAGACAAAGTGGGCATCCAAGCCAGCCTCTGGCTGCAGGAGGCCTGCCTCCAGGGCTCTTGGTGGCCACATCCTGGGAAAAGCAGGCAGGAGTGGGGCTGGGAGCTGGCAGTGGATCCGAGCCCTCCTAGGAGACAACTCAGCTGCCAGCCACCAACTGCTGGGCTCCTCCACTCCCTGCCTGCCCCTCGGCCAGCACCTCCCTTGCTCCCTGCGTCCCCCAGACCACTCTGTGCCGTGCAGATGGCGGCCTCCGTGAATAAACGTTCTTGGTGTTCTTTGTAGAATGGGTGTGAATGCTCCAACAGGGCCAATCTGAGCGAGAAAAGGACTTGAGAGGCCTGGCCTCCTGCCCCAGTCCTGATCTCCCACACCAACCCACAAGGCAAGGGAAATCATCCCAGGCTGAAGAGGAAGAATTTGGGGTGCTGGAGGCTGCCCCAGTTTGGGGCCCCCTCCCAGGCTCAGCTTCTGGGCTGGGGCCTCTCTCCAAGGCCCTTCCTGACTTCACATCAACCATCCCAGAAACACAACCCATGATGAAAACTGCCATGTTTACCATGCCCTTCATGTGACCCTGCTCCCGTTCGAGGGCACTCAGGCAGGGTGGGAGAATAGGGGGGAAGGCTCCTTCGGGCCAGTCCCCTGACCCCAACCCTTCCCTCCCTCCACAGTGGGAGAAGTTTTCAGCAGTTTAGCTCTCCCCACTTCCTGCGGCCAGCCACCACCCTGGGCAGATTAACACTTCCTACCCTTAGGGGGCTCACAGTCTAGCTGGGGTCCACCCTGAACTTTGACAGCCATCCGATGCCCAGGGGGCTTCCCAGAGCAGGTCACTGGAGCAGGGTTTTGGAGGCTGAATAGGAGTTTACCAGAAGGATGGCACAGGCAGAGACCCAGAGATAGGAATCAACATGGCGAGGTTTGGTATGGCTAAAAGAGACGCGAGGCGAAAGTGTGCCAGCTGGCGAAGAAGAAGCAGAATCCAGATCCTTTGTGGAGCAAAGACTCCAGGGAAGAAGGGGTGAGGGGAGAGGGAGGAGAAGGTCTCTCCTGCCTCCAAATCCGCCCTCCCCGCCCCCCTCACAATTCACACATACATACACACTCAGGCCTTCATTCTCCGTGCGGGGGGGGGGGGGGAGGAGAAGGAGGGGAGGAGGGAGATGAAATGCAACCTATTCATGTTCCCCGCGATGTAACACCCCTCATTTTCCATGCTGGGTAAAGACAAAAACCCTTTACAACCTGTTTCTGGAACTTGTCAGCAGCTGCCAAGAGGAGCATGTTAATTAAACGTCGGCAAAGATGGAAGCTGGAGGCCCCGGCTCTAATTGGACAGTTTGCTTCACCGGATTGAAAAACATTGTGACAAAGGAGGAGGTGCGCGGCGGCGCGGCAGGGGTGCGGCGTGGCGAGGAGGGGAGCGGCGGCTTTGATTTCCGCGGAGCCCAGCCCCAGCCGCCCGCCCCCGGCCCGGCGGCCCCGCCCAGCGGCACGCCCACGAGGGCCGGGGAGGGGCCTGTGCGCGGGGGCGGGGGCGGGGGCGGGGGCGCGGGCGCGCCGGGGGAGACCCTCCCAGAGCCCGCCCGAGGAGCTCGCCCGCGGTCCGCTCGCGGGGCCAGACCCCGCGCAGCACGGGGCTCTGAGGGGCGGGGGCGGGACCCCTCCTCCCCCCCCCACCCCATTACCCGACCTGGGTCCTGGGGGCTGTGCGGGGAGGGCACCGAGGACAGAGGTCGGTCGGGCGCCTCAGGGCACTGTCGAGGCTGCCCTGGGGGCCCGTGCCCGGGGCCCTGTGCAGGGAGCGACCTAGGTCTAGACCTTGTTGCCCAGACTCGCTCTGCGGCTCGTCTCGTGATCAGGGATGAGATCTAAAAATTGTTGGCGCCTGCGAGGCCTTGTCCTGAACAGCAGGGCCTCCCCTCCCCCCGCCCCGGCACTGCAGAGCCTCACGTTTCCAGCAGGGCTGCAGGGGTGCACAGACACTGTTCCCCCACCTGTGTTTGCACCCCGGGTTTCCTCCTGGCCTTGGCTCACCCATGATGCATGGATGGCCGTTGTGTGTCCGGCGCCCTACTGAGTGCCTGAAGCCCCTCTGCTCTTGAACCTCTCAGCCACCCTGACAGAAAGCTTGTATCAGACCCATCTCACAGGTGGGGAGACTGAGGCCCAGAGGCGATGAGTAACCCTTCCGAAGTCACAGGGTTATTAAAGATGGTGCTAGGGTGAGACTGGGGCCCGGGTCCCTCTGATTCCAACGTCTCAAACTGGGCTCCAGGTTCTCTGCTCTCTGGCCCAGCCACATGAAGGGCTTCCGGACAGTCTGAGAAGACAGTGAGGTTCCGAAGTGGAGAAAACACTTTTCAGGGCCTCCAGGCTGAGGGCCGTGAAGTATGGGGGTGTAGCAGGCTGGGGGGGTCACCCGCGAGGGCCCTAGGCAAGTTCCCTACCGGCTCAGGCCCAACTTGCTCCTCCTGGGGGACGCGTGGTCAACTAGCCCCATCTTCTGTCCCCTTCTGCCTTCGCCCCAGATTTACCCCCCACCCCACCCTCATCTTAAGCTGCTGCCCGGGGGTCGGGGACTCCATTTGGGGTGGGAGGCCAGGCGGGGGCCTGGAAGAACAAGTATGGGAAGAGGAGCCATTGTGGCTGAGCCTCGGGGATTAAGAGCTACAAAGTGGCTGTGGAGGGCTGAGTTCCCAGGGGGGGTAGTCTGAGCAGCCTGGGCCTGAGTTGTGTCCAGGCTGCCCGCTGGGCCTAATCCCCTGGGAGCTGCAGCCTGAGGAGCCCCAGAAATATAGCTGCTGTGGAGAGAGGGTCGCCCTTGATGGGGTCACGCAGCCTGGAACTGGATGCTGGGAGTGGCCTCTCTGACGAAGGATGGGCGACGGGGTGTCCACATGTGCCCCTCGCCTGGGCGGGGTATCTGTGTGGGACCTTAAAGATAGGTGACCCAGTGTGTTAGGGGCAGCGTGTGTCTGAAGTTTAGCGCGTACCTTGAGGGGACTGGGGCCTACGGGCAGCCACTGGGGCCACTGAAGGTCCCTGACTGAGGAAGTGAGGCATGGACAAAGAGAAGCAGAGCCCTCACCAGCAGGCCCAAGTGGGTGCTGTGTGTGTGTGTGTGTGTGTGTGTGTGTGCGTGTGTGCGTGTGCACCATCGAGCGGGGTGCTTGAGAAAGGCCCTTCAGAGGCGGCTGGAGGGGCTCTGCAAATTGTAATCAGATTAAGGGGGCCAATCACTTAGGGCTCTTGAAAAGGCCACACGGTTTCTAATCAGCCCTGAGCGCCGGGCCCACAAAGCCAGGGAGGAGCTCGGCGGGAGCCACCCGCTGGGGGGCCTCCGGGGTGGGGGCTGCTTTCTTCCCTCTCTGTCTCTCATAATTATGTCAATTTGCTAGCCAAATTGTTTGCTCGAGTGGACCAGGGGCTTGTGCCCCATTCATGTGGTAATGTGGGAACCCGCAGGCCTCCTGGCTGGGAAAATAGGAGGTACCAACCCTTCTCCAAGGAGCAGGCTGGCCTGGGGGTGTGAGGCACCCGGGCCTTGGGGACACCTCTGCCAGTGTAGGGCTTTTTTCATGAATTCTAGAAGCTTCCAGCTTGAGTTGTGCTCTAGGATGTCCTTTTGAGTCTATCAAAATGAAGGATGGGGAAGGAGGCAGGGACCCCAGAGGGGACAGAAGAGGGGGCCTCCAGGTTCCATTAGGATGAAGGTGGGCAGTTCTCTGTTCCTGTGCATAGTCCCTTGTGGGCCAGGCTGAGTCTTGAGCAGTTAGAGAGCCGCATGGGATCCAAGAGGTGTCAGCGATGCGGTCCTGAAGGAGAGAGTCGCAGCATGCACAGACGGAGATGTGTGGAAACTCAGAGAAAGTTCTTACCAGTTCACTGAGCCTCTATGAAGGCGCCAGCCACTGTGCACCTACTTTGCACACAGCGGCTCATTGAACCAGGGAGGTAGGCCCTGGGCTTCCCATTTCACAGACAAAGAAACTGAGGCTCGGAGGAGCTAAGTGACTTGCCCAAAGCCACACAGCTAATAGGTGAGGAACAGAGATTTGAACCCAGCTCTATCCGATCCCTCTACCCCTTCTGTCTCTCCCCCACCACGGGAGTTCAGTTCTTCCTTTAAGCAGCAAACAGGAGCCAACAGTCCACATGGTTCTGTAGGAGGCGTGGAGGATGCAGAAGACTAAGATGACCCAGGGAGGGCATGGTCATGGGACCCTTAGCCCTGGCACACTGTAGTGTGTGCTCCAGTCGCTCTCACCTGGGAGCTGTGGGCACACTGAAGGGTCAGGCAGGGGATGTGTTGCTTAGGAGCTGTCATGATGTTGGGAACATTCCCTGTTCGGAGGCTGCACCAGCTGCATTCCCCTGCCCTCTGGGCTCCCCTCACCTCCCCAGACTCTCCTATTTCCCCTGGGTATGGCACTCCGGCCCCAGTTCCTCTGATTATGGGGCCCTGTCCACTCTGGCTGCTCCCTGCTGGACCCACCTGGCTTGTCAGTGTCCCTCCGAATGTAAGGAGCCCCCTCTCCATCTGGGCTCACGGGGCTGTTGCCCGACCCCCACACCCACCCCGACTCTTCCATCCAGGGCTGTTAGGATCTGCCCTGTAGGAAGCCGGCAGGGGGATGGGGTGCAGGGTGGCACTGGCAGGGAGAGAGACCTGGGGGAGGGTCTGCAGCCACAGCTCAGCACCTCTCGCCCCCCAAGACAGAGAAAAGGCCAGGGTCCACGTTTATCACTGTATGGGATGATGGCCAGAAATTCTTCCCAGAGCAAATATACTTCAATGGGCAGTTACCATTTGACCTCCATCGGGCCAGGTGCTGGGAGGCCCCCAACACCAGAACCACAGACTCCACAGGGAGGCAAGCCCAAGACCACTGACACAGTAACTGGTCAGGATAGGAAGGACGAAAGACTAATAACAGCAAATACAAAGCTTCTACTGCGTGCCAGCCTCAGTTCTAGGCTCTCAGCACCTAGGAATTCATTCCAGTGTCCCTGCTCTATAGAACCTTCCCGAATGCCATTTCACCATGGGCATACTTCCCACAGAGCACGCATCACAGGGCCTACTCATCACGTGCCTAGATGGTACCAATAGGATACAATGTTTCACAAGGACAGACCATTCGTTTCTGTTTTCCCCAGGGCATGATGGAGGGCTTGGCACAGAGGGGGGGTTGGGTAGAGTCTTATCTTTGTGGGGTTAGTCAATTCTTAGGGTAAACATCCAATATGGGCAGTCACCCCTGGTGTGCCTTTCACAATTGCCCCGCAAGCCCGTATGCATCGTTGGGCATACACAACTCTAAACAGTCCTATACCTATATGTAAATGGATGTACTAATACGTAGTATACGAGAAAGAGTACCTATTCAAATGTATTTTTATGGTTTTTTTAATTAAAAACATTGAGCGTTTATGCACATGATTAAAAGCACGCGAGAGAAACATCACTGTAAATGCTTGATAGAAGAAGGTATCAATCACTGAACAAACCCAGGGACGAGTCCGGCCCATCTGCTCGTCTTTCCCCTCAAACCACCCCCCTGTTGTCCTAACACTGTCTCTCCTGTCCCTGAAATTTCCCCACTTGTGTCACTGAACACCAACCCCCAGCCCCCCAGGTCAGATGTCTCAAAGGCTGTAGTTACGTAGTTACGAGTGGCACTCCAGTGCCCGAGGCCTCTTCTAGCCTCTCTGGTCAGCTGCTACCACCGATTGAATGACAGGTCACCTAGCTGACCCTTGGACACACCAGGAACCACCCCCGGAAGGTGGATGATGCGCACGCTCACGCACCTACACACTGGGTGCTTGTAAAAAGCTGCTTCACCAAGGACCTGGCCCTCCCATGTGTTCCTGAGCGATGCTGCTGCGAGGTCCAGCAGGCAGACCTGGCACGAATGCCAGTCCCTTCGGCCAAGGGGAGAGGAAGAGGACGGAACCCCTTGTGAATTTTGCTTGGACGACTCAGACCTGTCCCCCAGAGTGTCCTCGGGGAGGCTGCTGGGAAAAACTTAACTCTTCCCTTGATCCCTCCTGAGTCATCATAGCAAACATTTTTCCTTTATCATCTTAAAAGCTAATAACTCTTTCAAAAAGAAAATTTTTAAGAATTTGGAAATTTGGGGAGCACCTGGGGGGCTCAGTTGGTTAAGCGTCTGCCTTGGGCTCAGGTCATGATCCCGGGGTCCTGGGTTGGGGGAGCCTGCTTCTCCCTCTCCCTCTCCCTGCCGCTCTCCCTGCTTGTGTGCTCTGTCTGTCAAATAAATAAATAAAATCTTAAAAAAAAAAAAAAAAAAGAATTTGGAAACTTGGGTCTCATCCTTCCCAAAATAAACATAAACTCTTTTGAAGGGTGAATGAAGCTCCCCACCTGGAAGGCCTCCGTGGGGTCTCAGGGAGAATCATCTTCCTGCCTTTCAGGGCCCCCAGCGGGCCAGTTCTGGAAGTCTGCCTCGGACCCAGCACAGAGGTAGCACTGGCTCCCCGTGAGCTTCAGAGCGAAGAGCAAATCAGCTCCGACAGAGGGCATGATGCTCTCCGCGCAGAGCCTCCGAGAACTGCCCAGATGGCCCTGCTAAGGGAGGCGGGGGACTGGGTCTGCGGAGCCTGAGGGAGCCTGGAGTGAGCGCCCGTCACCTCCCTCCTTCCCTCCCTTTCTTGCCTCCTCTCCTGGGGCACCTGCGTGGCTCAGTTGGTTCAGCGCCCCTCCTCTTTCCGTCTCTGTCTGGCTCTCTCTACCTGTGTGGGTCTTGCTCTCCTTTCCCTCTCCATCTCCCTTCTTCTGTCTCCACCCCCATCCACAGCCTCTCCTCCACCTCTCCCTTTGATTTCCCCTCTTCTTCCCTCCTTCTCTATCTGCCTGATTCCCCCTCTTACCTTCCCATCTTCTCTATTTTCCTCTCCTCTCTCTCTGGCTCTCTCATACTCCGTCTCCCTCCCCACTCACCCCCTCTGGAGGATGCTCTGTGGGATCATGCCAAGCCCAGAGGGAAGGTCAGGGCACCCTGTGGGGACCAGTACAGACTGCCATTAACCTGTCATTTCTGCCTCCAGCCAGGAAAAGAGTGGGGCCCGGGGGCAGCGGGGGGACGGCCGTCACTGGAGCTGGGCATCTCAGCCTGAGGCTGACAGCTGAGAGTAGAAGCCACCCAGTCAGAGGGCTGCAGACATGCTCCAGGGCACCAAGGGCAGCTGCGGTGGGTTTCCGGACGCCAGTCCGGCGTCGCCACCCGCTCTTGACTTCTGGGCAAGGGGGAACCTCCGCACAGGGAGAATCTGGGCTGGTGGCCACAATCAAGCCTCCCTTGCCTGCAGCCCTGGGAATGGAGGTTAGGGATCTCAGTGAGGCCAAAAGCAAAGGCTCAAACCCAGCAGCCCACTGGCCACCCCTCCCCACCCTCCCAGGGGCTTTAAAATATGAATCTGTATTTTTAAAGTGGCAAATTTCATATTTAAAAATTATTTGAGTCCTCTCTCGAGGACCTGGCAACGCTGGGCTACGGCTGAGCAGCAGTGGCCCTGGCGGCCTGTTCCGCGCTCCCCTGTCCTGCTGGCCCCTCCTCCTTGAACCTGGGATGCCTCCTTACCGTCACCTGCCCCATCTCTGTAAGCTCACAAGTATGTGGCCTCTGACAGCAGAGAGATGCTCTGGGCAGGCGTAGAGGCCCAAGTGCTACCACTAACTTAACTTGTGACGTTGGCCAAGGGGTGCCTGCTCTCTGGGCCTCAGCTTTTCCATCTGTGAAATGGGAGGTTGGAGGAGCCCAGCAGTAAGACTTGCCTTTAGGAGCATCTGGCGAAAGATATGGGCCCCCTCCCTAGAGAAAAGGACCTGTGCATAGATTTGCCTGTGATTGGAGACGGTCACGTGCCCCTCCCCCTGGGGGCCAAGGATCCCAGGCTGAGAACCTCTGCTGAGCACCAGGGTCCTCTCCCCCTCGGCCTTAGCCAGCTGAGTCCAGGCCGACCCACACTCTCAGACCTGACTGGCCAGGCTACCCCTTCTCTGGGTGAGCCGGGACGCTCCCCGTCCCCAGCCAGGCTGGCACCTGCCCATCGATATGCCGGAGGGGTCCCGGCTGGCGCTGGATTAGCATAACGCACTCCGGGAGGTAAAGGCCCACCAGGCGGCCTCTGTGTGCAGCACCCGCCTTTGTCCTGGCCTCAGGACGGGGTAGGACGGCCCAGGCAGCTCGTACACTTTTGACTGCCAGATGAAAGGGGGCGACATAAAGGGGCTGCCTGGGCTGAGGATGGGGTTGCTTTGTGCCCCTCCAGACGGAGTTACAGACGGCTGTGAAACGTCAGTTAGAGCTGAATAAAGACATTTGCTCAGTCCAGACGCGCCTCCTTTCAGCTGGGGAGGTGTTTCCAGGCTGGGCCCGGGATGCCTTTGGCAACCTAATTTGGTGATTGTGACTCTGTAAGCGGCCCTGGCATTCATCACGCCCAGGGAGGATGGGAACAGGCTGGGCTGGCCCGACCCAGCTCTGAGAGGTGTCCTGGAATGTGGCCTTGGGGTGGGGACAGAATGGAGCAGCTCACCTCCCTTCCCTGCTCCTCCAGGCCAGGCCTAGGTCCCGGGGGTGGGGGCAGGCCCAGAGCCACACAATCCCCCTGTATCAGTCAGGCCCCCTTCCCAGGCCTTTGTGGGTACCAAGGTGGTCCAGTGCCCCTGGCCTCTAGTGATTAGGGTTAGGGTTCACTGGTCCTTCCTCCTGATGGGTTACGATGCCGTGTTGTTGAGGGGACAGCATGAAGAGAGCCTGGGGTTCAAGTCCCAGGGCCACCAGAGACGCTGAGCCCATTCCCTGACATCGCTGAGCTCCTGGGCCAACCCGGGAATCACCACGTTCAGCCCTCTCACCTGAATAAGCCTGCATTTGTTGAAGCTCTGTCTTGCCCATCAGGCTGTTAGTTCCTTGCAGACAAAAACAATCCGACCCGACTCGGCAGGACAGCCTGGGGCTCATATTCCTGGTTGTGCACTTTCAGAGTGACAAAGGGCTTGTGCTACTCAGAGCCACCTTGAGGGGAGGCCGCACAGCCGTGGTGGGGTGTGAGGACCTGGGACAGAGCATTGATGTGGGGCAGAGTGAGCCGGGCTGCCCCTTCCCAGAGGGTGGTGGCCCCTGAGCTGCCCTTGCCCCAGGAGACCTCATCCCCAGGGGGTTTCAGGCAGCAAAGGTATTTCCTGAGGAGGACCCCCAGGCTCCCTGGGACCCCAGCAGGACCAGGCAACTGACCCTTTAGCCACATGTGTCCTGCCCTGAACAAAAGCCAGTGAGCCACCTCTTACAGGGGTCAAGAGCAGAAACAGCCCTGATAATGACCCTTCTGCTTGCTGAGCACCCCTGTTGTGCACTTGCCCCCAGACTACACCTGAAAAAGCCGCTCACAGCTGAGAGGTGGCCCCCCTGAGAGGTGCGGGGCAGAGCATGGTCGCTGGGCCAGCCTGCTCCTTGTGATCCTCGCTCTGCCACTTACCAGCTGTCGGACTTTAGCAAGCCCAGCTGACTCCCCAGTGCCTGACCTTACAGACCTGCCAGTGTTAATGACACATCCTAGTGTGTCCCAGGGCTGGGATTTGAATCCAGTGTGGTCTGACTTCTGACACGTGCTTGCTACTTCTCACGGGCCCCCTTCCCCGCTTAGGTGCAGGCCCTTGGGAGGTGACTGCCCAGGATGGATGAGCCCAGTTCCCTTGTATCTTCCAGCTCCCTCCCTCCTACGTCCCCACTCAGCACTCCTCAGTCTCTCATTCCCGACAGTGGCCGAAACATCCATGACTTGCGGACCGGCCCAGGCCAGGCCTGTGTGTGTGCGTTTGCGTGTGCGTATTAGCTACGGATGCATGTGGCCTGGAGCAGGGGCCTCGAACCACGCCGATACTCCGAAAAGGCAGGACAAAGGTGGGCCCACGGTGATGGCTAGATTGTGGGGGTGAGTCCCAATGTGGAACCGGTGAAATAAGAGGCCAAGGAAGCTGGAGTATCCCTCAGGAAGGACCGGCAGCTGCAGACCTGCACTGCATTCACCCCTGGACACCCCTGCAGGCAGGCTTGAAGCGGGACCCATCCTCGGAGCCTGTGAACCCCTGGGGGCAGGCGTGCGTCCCTGAGAGACCTGTGACCAACAGACGGGGTGGCTGATGCGTGTCTGAGCCTGTGAGCAAGCTCGTGCCCTGCCAGTGAGGGCATTTAAGGTCATTCATATTTAATCTTTTTTGAATAGCTAATACTTTCACCTAGGACAAAAATAAAAAGTTTTACAGTGAGAAGTGTCCTTCATGTCCTTGTCCCACAGCTGCCCCGCTCTCGCTACTCCCTAAAAAGGTAAGAACTATTCTTCATTTATTGTGTCTCCTTCCAGTTTCTTGACACATAAACAAGCCGATACAAATCTGTATTCTTTTCTTCTCCCCATTTTACTCAGCTTCATAGGATTACATCAAGCGGTCCTCTCTTGAGGCGCCATTTGCTCTGTTTCAACCTTTTGCTTTTACAAATGTCGCTACAACGAATAACCTTGCGCATGAGTCCATTCTCACAAGAGCAAGCGTATCCGTGAGATAAATTCACAGAAGGGGGATTGTGGGACGAAAGCTTCTATGCAACTTGTCATTTCACCATATCTTGCCAAATCGTCTTCCGTGGGTCAGGTATCACCACCCACCCACCGGACATGGCTACAAGGAGGGGTCACTGATGATTCCCGTGCACACGTCTCGGCTTGGCCAGTAGGACGTGGACCCTTCAACCTTCCCAGCCCAAGGCCCCCATGCAGGGATCTTGTCCCACCACACATGGCACACCCGTTCATGCTTGAGTCTGTTCACTCTTTCTCTCCTGCCTCTTCCTCTGGGATAGTGACTAAGGTAGGAGCTCCCCCTGCCCGCAGCCGCCACGAACCACGCATGCATGAATCGTTATGAGAAATGCAGCAGCAAAGCCCTTAAGGAAGAAGTCTGCCCACGTTGACTCATTCAACAAATCCATGAGCACCTGCTAGCAGCCTGGCATCCTGCTCAGTGCTGTCTGTGTATATGGTTTGTGATCTCGGCCAAGTTCCCTAACCTCTGAGCCCCAGGGTCCTCTTAAGTGAGCGGTACACACACAGGAGGTTCCAAGTCCCCTGCCAGTTCTCACACTGTATCATCCCCAGATGATGTTGTCAGTCTACGTATGTACCAGAGGCAGGAAAGGCTTGGGAAACCCTTCTGTGGGCCCATAAATAAATGTTTGCAAGGATGGCTTATGGGCCATCAACCCGGAGAGCGCTTCGCATGCTGGTGAGGAATTGTGTGTGTGTGTGTGTGTGTGTGCACCTGTGTGTTTAGTGAGGTGTCCCGTACCTGCCCGTCCACCCCAGGGATGAGTAAATCAAGCCTAGCTTTGGCATCAGCCTGTCCTTGTTTGAAATTCTGGTAGGCCCACTCACCGATTTGGTGAATTTGCACCTCCTTTTGTCCCTTTGTGGAAACGGGGCTCCTTCACATTTCCTCTATTGTGAACATTGAATGAGATCTTAGTACTGATGGACTGGACACGTAGGAGGTGCTCCCCAAACGTGATCTGCTTTCCTAGGAGGTTCCAAGAGCCAGCGGCTAGGCTGCCCCAGCCAGGGTCAGGCTCGGAGGCAGACCGGCCGGGTGCCCCCCAGCCAGGCCCCAGGCGAGTGTGGTGGAGCGGGGCCTGCGCTCTCCCGCAAGGCTGTCTGGACAGGACGAGAGACAGCTGGGAAGGTTGAATTGCTCTTCGGTGGCTCGGGAGCACCTCCCTCCCCTGCCAGCGATCTGCATTTCAATGTGAGAAGGGAGGAAAGTAGGAAACTGCTCAAAGGGGTTACAATGATTAATCATTTAAAAAGCAAGATCTTAATTACAGGCCGCAATTTTTGCTATTTAAGGAGTCCATTAGTTGCCAGAAAGAAGAAGAAGAAATTATCACAGGTTATTCTCCCCCTAACGTCGAACAGGGGTGGGGCGGGGAGCGGGGGGATCAGCTGCTGCTCTGAGCTGGGGGTGGAGGGGGGCAGGGTCCCACCCAGGAAGAGGCCTGGCCCCTGGGAACCCCACGGGCCTGCCTGCTGGGGGAGCAAAGGGAGAAAGATGCTTCTCAGAAGCCTGGGTCATGGAGCTGGGAGGTGGCGCAGGGCAGGAAAAATTGGAGGGGGGGGCGGGGGCTGGAATGCCACCTGTGGGTGCCCCTGGAGGCCTCCCCCTGGGCGAGGCAGCTGGGAACCAGCCCCTCCCCCATCCCAGTGACCCCCCTGACCCCATCCTGCTCAGGATGTGGGGTTAATTGCCAGGCCCTCCCCTCTGACCCCTCTGTGGGTTTTAGTCTTGTCTGGTCTCTGAGGCCCCAGGGCGTACAAAGGGGGACTGGGTGGGGGTGGGGGGCAGCGCTAGGAGTCAGATCAAAACAACCAAGCCTCTTCAGTGGATTAATTACTGATCCTCAGGGGCTGAAAGACCGAGAGATCAAGTCCCCACCCCTGCCCCATGGCCTCAGAGGACAGTCACCAGCCGGCTTCCTCATCCTGGCCACCTAGAAGCCTGGACACATGCCCATCTCTGAGGGAGGCACAGCTGCCCTGTCCCCGGGAGTCGGATCTGGGCTCCAGGTCTCCTCCGGAGCCCTGGCTGACAGCTCCTCAATCCCAGAAGGCAGCCCCAGCCACAGAGGCGCTCCACCAGCACGCTGGGGCAGTTACAGGAATGCCAGAAGCCAAATGCGGATGGTCGTGTGCGTGGTGCTCCGGCGCCTTCAACGTTAACTCCGGTGAGTCAAAAATGGGAAGCGTGAGCTGGAACCAGGCCCCAAACTCTCCTTATTCCTACGAGGCCATGTGTTTAAAACAAGCTTGCAAGCAAGTTGCAAAGTTTACCAGCCTACCCAGAGGAAAGGTTTATTCCCTGCCAAGCCTGCTTGATATTGGGAGTAAAATAAATGAAATCATTTCTATAAACAGTCCCTCCGGCCAGACTGATTAAATGCCTGTGTGTGTGTGTGTGTCTGTGTGTGTTTGTCCATCAGCCTCATCTGTTCTAACATTTCGGCCCCCAGAGGGCAGGCTGCTAAATCGGATTGAATGATAATCCCAGGGATTTCTGAGGGAGGGTGGGAGGAGACCCACGCCACAGCTTCACAACATGGGTTTGAATTCAAAATAAGCAAACTGATTCATGATGACTCTGCCCTGGATGCTGTCTCCTCCATCCTTAGACCCCTCCACGCCCCCCTCCCCCCCAGAGAGGAGACAGTGTGTCCCCCTTTAATCAGCAGGCTCCCCACTTCCCGGGGTGAGTGCACAGACCCTCCCCCATCTTCTCCTTGCCCCCCCATTTCAATGCGATTAATTGCAGGGTTAAGCACCCAAAACAGGCTGGACCACATTATTTCTGATGTGGCCTCTTTTCCGTGGTCCTGCCTCGAAGCCACAGTCATCAGCAGCTTTCAGCTTGTCACTCTCTTGACACTCTTTACTTAGACCCGGAAATGACACATGTGATGGAAAGAACTTTATTTTTTGTTTCTTTCTTCCCAAGAGAGGAAGTTGGAGGGCAGAGCATCCGGAAGTCACCTCTGCAGGTGATGCTCAGACCACCCGCCGGATCGTGGATCCTAGCCCAGGGCCTACCGGGGGCACCTCCATACACAAGTCACCTTCTCAGGGGCCTCAGGGGCCACGGGGGCCACAGACCCTGCCCTGCCTGCCCCAGAGACCTGCTCAAGGTCCATGCCTGGAAAAGTGCTCTGACCTCAGGGAATCCTGGAGGGCTTCCGGTGCTAGGCCCTGCTCTCTCCCTCAGAGGCCTGCACCCCATTTCGGGTGTGGGTCCAGAAAAGCCTGTGCGAAAATTAGGGAAGGGTGCTTCCTCGGGACAAGTGCGGTCCTTGCAAGGCACCCAGCCTGGGGATTGGGTGCAGGCCAGATTTTCATCCCCCTGGCCTCTGCGTCTTCACAACAAAGCCCTGAAACGGACGGGTTGTTATCTTACATGTGGGGAAACCGAGGCCCCCATTCTAGGACAAAGAGCTCCCAGGGGCCTAAAACCCATTGTCTTACATCTCCTAGGGAGACACCCTGCTAGGCTGCCAACCCACCCCCGCACAGAGACTCAGGGGGGCATCAGGACCCAGCTAGGAAAGGGAGCAGGTGACCCCCGATAGCCCAGGCACCCCGATCTCCAGCAGTCTGGAGAGCTCCAGACCCTTCACGAGGCGGCCGCAGAAAGGCAGGTGGCTTCTATTGAGACTAAACACTGTTTTCTGTTTGTGTGAAGCTTTATCATTGTCGAAGTGTGTTCACCTCCAGGATCTTGTCCGAGCCCCTGAATCCAGTATGCGGGGGAGCTAGGGCCAGATGGCAGTGACCACGTTACAGATGCGGTCCCGAAGCTCAGAGAACGGGGCCCACCCAGCTCCTACCAGACGAAGCTGAGGCTAGGGCCCAGCATTAATTTCAGAGGGTCCTGGGTCTCCTGGAGCTGGGACACAGTCCCTGATGGGAGCAGTGACCTGATACCATGCTCTGGTGAGAGCTACAGATTCCCCTGCCTACCCGTGCAGATCCTGGCGGTTTATTCACCACTTCATGCAACTCACATTGTCCCCCAGGCAGCGCATGTAATGGAAGACTCAGCCACATCGCTTAGCAGGAAAGTACCTAACCACCCTGGGGCTCAGTTTCTTTGCCTGTGGAATGGGCGTTATTATTAATTATTATTAATTAATAATAATAGCATTAGTAGTAGTAGTTATTATTAATTATTAGTAATCAAATCCAAAGGGTCATCGTGAAGATGCATCGAGGAGTTGTATGTTTTGTTTTGTTTTTTTAAAAGATTTTATTTATTTATTTGACAGAGACACAGCGAGAGAGGGAACACGAGCAGGGGGAGTGGGAGAGGGAGAAGCAGACTCCCCGCTGAGCAGGGAGCCCTTGTGGGGCTCGATCCCAGGATCTTGGGATCATGACCTGAGCCTAAGGCAGATGAAGGCAGACGCTTATCGCCTGCGCCACCCAGGCGCCCCTGTAAAGTGTTTTTGAACAGAACCTCCTTCACAGGAAAGACTCATTCATTCATTACATTGTAGCAATTTGTGTTATGGGCCTGGACGCAGGGATGCAGCTGCGAGGAGACACATAGGCTCCTCCCCTCCAGAAGCTTTGTGTCCACTGAGGGAGAGACAGCCACACTGTGTGACCGTGCAGGGAGGTGAGGCCCATACAAGGGGAAGCCCGTGGAGGGCAGCTGACTCAGCCAACAGGGTCACGGAGGCCTCCTAAAGAAGTGTCCTCGAACACCCGGTGCGTGCTCAGGAGCGGTCCCGGCAGAGAAGGGGGGGACTGGGCTCCATCAGAAGAAAGAGCAGGTGCGAGGCAGGTGCGCTCAGGTACGGCAGGAGGGAGGAGGCGGCCGCAGCTCCTAAGAAGCCCGTGAGAGCCCCACTGGGAGCCTGGCCTTCTGGGGGCAGCAGGGGCATGGGGACAGTGGAGCTCCGAGAACAGGAGGGTAGGAGGGAGGGTAGGAGAGACAAGTGCTGAGGAGAGAGGACAGTCACAAGGGAGGAGACAGGGCGGGAGGGGGGCCAGGTTAGCAGGAGTGCCCAGCCGGGGGTGGTAAGGGGTTAAGGGCAGGGGTCCTCTTTTTTAATGCAAACGGAGGTGAGGTGCCATGTGGGCTAGCTCTGGTGCTGCAGGGAACCCCCACGAGCACTCCCTCTGGACCTGAGCCCCTGTCCCAGGAAGGAGTGTCCCCCAGCCTCCCTCTTGGGCTGGTGACCCGGGGGGGGGACAAGAAGGGTGTCCCCTGGTGGCCCCCCCGAATCCTTTCCTCCAAGAGCCAAAAGCCCTGACAGCCTATATTCTGCTGTGTGAACTCACAAAATCCCTTCTCCCACCTGGGCCTCAGCTTCCTCCGCTGTGAAATGGATCTGTTTCCTTCCTCCTCTCAGTCCCTGGTGTTTACATCCATTCAGTCTGGGTGCTTAGCAGGCCAGCAACAGAGGCTCCCTGCTGCCTTGATCCCTTAATGGCCCACACCCCGGGTGGGCTGTGACCCGCAAATGCAGGGGACAGGCAAGGACCTGGTTGCTGACCAAGCACCACCCCCAAACCTGCTGCTCTGCCCGAAACTGGCTGAGCCAGGGTCAGGCCCTCTTTAGGGCTGGCAAGAGACCCAGGCTTGGTGTCTTTCCTCAGCAGGGGGTAGCCCCTTGTCCTCCCACATCTGACAGGCCTCCTTCTGGTCCAGGCAGCAGCCAGGGCTTGGGGACATCTCTGGCTGGCTGCCTGCCTCCTTCCCTGCTCCATTCCTACAGCTGTGGTTGCACTCCCACCTCTGCCCTGAGCTTTTATTATGATGAATTCATGTGACATCTCAGAGGGAAGGCTCCTGGGTGGGCGGGCAGATGGGAGGGGGAGACGCTGCAGGCCCCTTACCCCCGTTCTCCCAGAATGCTCCTCTGCCCTCATTTGCAGGGCCGGAGTGAGCAGGACAGAGTCCCTGAGATGAACGGATGGTGGCATCCTGAGCAGAGTGAGGTGTGCGGTGGGGCCCCCCAACTGGCTGGCAGAAGACAGGCTGGTATAATTTGGGGAGACCCCTGTGGGGCCTCACGCAACCTCTGGGGGAATCAGTGATCAATGAGTCCTGAGCAGGAGGGAGTTGGAGCAAATGATCCTAACAGATCTCATGAATGGTCTGAGTTGGGTTGAATCTATAGTCTTCCACTTCCTAGCTGTGTGACCTTGAACAAGTCAATGGGCTTCTCAGTGTTTCAGTTCCATGGTGCAAAATAAAAGGAAATAGTGACTCCTATTCTAAAGGATTGCTATCATGGAATCCATATAAAGTACCTAGCACAGCACCTAACATCTAGTAACTGCTCAATAAACGGTGCTGCGATTATTTTTATTTCCGTGGACAAGTGGCCACCTTGTACATTAGGCCATGGGCACATTGCCTCCCCTCTCTGGGCCATCTGTAAAATGAAGGGCTTCGTAGAGGAAGTCCAAGGCCTCCTTCTGGTATGAGCTTTATGATTTGTGGGCCCTGTGGGTTGATGAGGGGAGGGCCGTGCTCACTGCATCATTCATACGAACTTCCAGTCCTGGACCCCTGGAGAGATTTGGACATGGGAGGAGAGGAAGTGAGGGATGAGAAGCAGAAGGAGGGAAAGAAAGATGGGGGAGTAGAAGGGAAGGCAGAGGAAGGGGAGGGGAGAGGAGGGAGGAGCAGGGAGGAGGAAGAATGAGAGGGAAGATCCAGCTGGGCTGCTTCAGTCTCTGCGGAGGAGAAAGCAGTGAATTGGCTCCAGGGGCTCCCGAAGGACTTGAGGCTTGTTGCGGGTGGGGCAGGGGTGCCTCTCCCTAGAGGGCTGCTACCCAGAGCCTGGCCCCTGGGGCTGGGGGTGACTTTCTGGGTTCCAGGAGTGGACCACAAGACCTGCTTCCCCTGACCCAGCGGAAAACAGGTTGGGTGAGAGCCACCGGCCAATGGGTGAGCCATTCTTTCCTCCGAGTACTCCCAGAGTGTAGTGCATGAGACCGGAGGCGGTCCCCTCTGTCCCTCTTTGGAGGTGAGGGACAGGTAGAGAGACAAAGGCAAAGAGCTTTTCTGTCCCCTTCCTGGAAGGACCAGAACCTCCCCCACCGAGCAAAGGTGGCCACTCCCAGGGGACCGCCAGGGCTGGGTCGTCTGGGCAGACAGGAGGCCAAAGCAGCCGACCCTGGAGCAGCCTCTGTGGCCTTGGCCGTGCAGTTCATCCCTGGGTGGCATTCCTGCCCTCTCCCCTGAAGAATGGTTAAAAGCTCGGTCTAAGGAATCAGACATCCATGGCCTTGAATTTCACTTATGAGCTGGGAGACCTTGAGAAAGTCACTTACGTCTCTCAGGCTTAGTCGCCTACCGGAGGGAAAATAGTGGGAGCATTGAACACTGTGATGTGGGGACAGAGCTTAGCAGACCAGTGCGTAAAGGGCTAAGGCGGAGGGGGAGGCTGGGGTAAAGATCTCCTTCCTTCCTCCTCTTCCCTTCTTCCTTCATGGTAGGAGCAAGAACCCTGTGGCCCACTTCCCCATCTTACCCCACTTTCCAGCTACCTCTTCAGGTGGCCCGGGCTCAGTCCTCCCTAGGCTGCCCGCGTGTCAGCAAACCAACCCCCAGATGCTTTGTGACAGGTGAGTGGCGTCTCCCCCAGCGTCTAGCACTCGTGCGTGTCCAGGGATGAGCAGTGGATGAGCAGTAAGCCAGTGGCCTGTGTGAATGGCCGTGTCCCTGGGGGGCAGAGGAGCTGATGCGAGCTAGATGAGCAGCTCTTGGGCCCAGAAGTAGAAGGCCTGGGTCTCTCTGGCTGTCTAGGAGGGGTAGGAGGCTGCCTTCACGAGGAGCCTGGGAAACCCTCTCCCTCCCGGGCCACAGAAGGGGTGGGAAGTCAGGGCCCGCAGTGGTTTTGTACCCTACACAATTGCAGCCACTCTTCTGGATAAAGGGGCAAACAAAGGGGCCTTCGGAAGTGGCCACGCTGCTCAGCACCCGGGGAGGCCCCAGGAAGCCAGTTCTCACTAGCCGCCCACCCAAGCATCCTCTCAACACGCCCCCACCGCCCCACCATGGGGGGCCAACTGGGCCCCAGCCACCCACAGCCTGGCAGCTGGGCTAGGGATTGATGAAAGCTGAGGGAACCTGGCCCCCCCACTCCCCAGGGGGCCTGGAAAGTCCCGGAAGAGAGCCAGTCAGGGGTGGGGGTGGGGGTGGGGGTGGGCAGCTAAAATGCTGCTTTCTCGCTTGCCAGGACAGCAACAGGAACTGGCGACCGATGAGAAAGTTGCCTTCAGGCCTCCGGTGAGCGATGGGCCTCTTGACGGGCTGCTGGTCTGCAAACAGGGTACAGCCCCAGGAGGCTTGGAAAGAGCTCCTCTTCTGAGGCTCCCCCCGCCCCTCCGCACAGGTCAGTCACACCTATGAGACCCACATCCTTCGCCAACTGAGTTCTCAGACAGCAACCTCCCCCGGGGGCCCAGCGCCAGGACAAGCACCCCGCAAGTCCCCGGACTCGGGGGTCAGCAGACCTGGGCTCTGCAGCTCCGGCTGTGGGATCTCCGCTTCAGGGCCCACTGAGTCACGGTTTCTTCGTCTCTAAATAGTGCCTGAATAGAAAGAGTGCTTGCTGCACGGCGTGTGCATTGCGTGAGGCGATGGGCATCGGCCCTGACACACGGGACATGCTCCATAAATGGCATTTCACGTATTCCGTAGACCCTATTGGAACGGTCTAAATTAGTTGTGTGCAGAAGTGGTGCTCAAAGGCTTCCAGAAGTCTCAGTAAAAGAGGTGGGCTGGGGTGACGAGGACAGACAAGGGCTCCTTCTCCAGTGTCCAGCTTTTTAAAGGAATTTTTTTTTTAAATTTTGAAACAACTTTAGACTTACAGAACAGCTGAAGATTGTACAGAGTTCCCACAGGCCCATATCCTCAGATTCCTCAAACTTTAACATCTTAGATAACCAAGGTGCCTTTGCCAAAACCAACAAGGTAACCTTCCTACCACACAGTCATCCCCCTTATCTGCAGGGGGTACATTCCAGGACCCCCAGTGGATGCTTGAAACCATGCATAGTATGAACCTACATATACTATGTTTTTTCCTATACTACATTCCTATGATAAAGTTTAATTTATAAATTAGGCAGAGTAGGAGATTAACAACAATAACTAAGAAAAAAATAGAGCATTTATAGCAACACACTATAATAAAAGTTATGTGGGGGCGCCGGGGTGGCTCAGTCGGTTAAGAGTCTGCCTTCGGCTCAGGTCAGGATCCCAGAGTCCTGGGTTCGAGCCCCACATCGGGCTCCCTGCTCAGCGGGCAGCCTGCTTCTCCCTCTGCCTGCCGCTTCCCCTGAGTGTGCTCTCTCTCTCTGTCAAATAAACAAATGAAATCTTTATAAAAAAATAAAAATAATAAAAAAATTAAAAAAGTTATGTGAATGTTGGTCTGTCTCTCTCTCAAAATATTGTGCTGTACTCAGCTTTCTTCTTTGATAACATGAGATAGTAATGTGCCCACATGAGGACATGACATGAAGTGGGTGACGTGGGCACGGTGACGTGACATTAAGCTACTCTTGACCTGCTGACGATGTGTCAGAAAGAGTATCATCTGTTCAGGACCATGGTTGACCTCCAGTCACTGAAACGTGGGAAGCCAAACCACAGATAAGGGGCAACTACTGTACTATGAATTAAATGGTAGATTTAGGGGCGCCTGGGTGGCTCAGATGGTTAAGCGTCTGCCTTCGGCTCAGGTCATGATCCCAGGGTCCTGGGATTGAGCCCCGCATCAGGCTCCCTGCTCAGCGGGGGGCCTGCTTCTCCCCTTCCCTCTACTTCTCCCCCTGCTCATAGTCTCTCTCTCTCTGTATCTCGAATGAATAAATAAAAAAAATAAAAATAAAAATAAATGCTAGATTTATTTGGATTTCGCCAGTGTTTCCACTAACTTCCTTTCTTCCAGGGTCCAGTGCAGGCTACCACGTTGCCCTTAGCCACCTGTTTCTTAATGGTTGAAAGGACAGAAGTGTCATTCTTCGTCAGCTTCACGGACTCTCCAGAGGGAGCGCTCTCAACAAAGCTGTCCCCGCTGCGGGCAGAGGATCCACATGAGCCACCTTGCTGGTGCGCCCGAGTCTCCCCCGCCAGGAGGTGGCTTTGCTAAGCTCATTAGTGCACGGAGGAGCAGAGCTCTGGATGAAGGAAGGACTGGGGCGGCTTCTTGCTAGCTTGGAAGTCCACTGGGAGAATTTTGGAGCTGTGCTAGACCACGCACATGGGAACTGGGACCCCTTCCCCAAAGCATCGGGGAGGCCCCGTGTCCCTGCTGCGTGGTGCACACACACCCCCTCAGCCCTAAGGCAGGCCTTCCTGTAGCTCAGAGGGTGGTTCTGCATCCAGACTTGAATGGGAATCCGAAGTCCCAGCCCATTCCTCAAGCCCACACCTGTGATTCCTCCCGCAGAGCCTAGTTGTGGCGCATGACGGTGGGCACCTCTGAATCACAGCCCACCCTGGGAGCCCGGAGTTGGCCAGGCCCCCAAGAGCCGTGGAGGGAAGGCCCTGTTGGCTCGGCTGAGGACGGGACAATGGCCCCTTTTTCCGGCAGCTGGCAGAAACTTCCAGGCCCTGAGCTTCTGAATGCCCATTGGAGCCAGACACTGGGCTCTGTTTCCCAGGCAGCCCTGTGCCAGGCCCACCACCACCCAGAGAGAAGGAACCTTTCTTTCCTGTTGGCCAAAGCCAAGGCTCCCAAAAGAGCATCAGCGGCAAGGGGGGCTGAGCTTTGTTCAGGAAACAGGCTTCCCACCACCCTCATCCAGCCTCCGCTTGGGAACCTCGGAGCTGGACAGGGAAGTGTGTCACCCCCTCTGTGGGTCAGGCCTGATCCCTCCTGACTCTGAAGTTACAGGATTCCCAGCCCCGCTTGGCGCGTTGCCTCCACACCTCCCTACCTATTCACCAACTGCTCTGCAGACCTCTCACAGAGCTCAGCCTGTTGGCCCTGAAAGGGGCTTCCATGGCAGCCTGTGCAGGGCTGCGTTTGGGCAGAGGGAGAGATTCCGGCTGGTCTTGCTGTGCCTGCTTTGAAGGTGGTGGAACTGACTGATGAGGCCTGGGGTGAGGCCCGGACGCCCAGGTCAGGATGGGAGTCCCACGGGGCTCCAGGCCATTGGATCCACAGACTCATGCCCCTAGCCCCACATAAGCACTGCACGGAGGTGACCTCCAGAGGGCTGTGTCACTGCTGGGGTGGTTTGCTGCCCAGACTGTCAGACCAGTCTGGGGTCCACGGATGAACAAGTGCAGAGCTCGCTGGGACTTTTGGACAGATGGGGAGTCACTGGGAAGACCGTCTCAGACGAAAAGAGAGAGAGGGAGCAGGGGACATAGTAGGTCGCCGTGTGCCTACCACACACACTACAGACACACATAGAAACACTAAGACCCCGGGGCGCCTGGGTGGCTCAGTCAGTTAAGCATCTGCCTTCGGCTCAGGTCATGATCTCGGGGTCCTGGGATCGAGCCCCGCGTCGGGCTCCCTGCTCAGCGGGGACCCTGCTTCTCCCTCTCCCTCTGCCTGCCTGCCTACTTGTGATCTCTCTCTCTGTCAAATAAATAAATAAAATCTTCAAAAAAAAAAAGATGAATATCTTAAAAAAGAAAGAAAGAAAGAAACAAACAAACACTAAGACACCCCCCCCCATGAGATCCACGGAGACACAAAGACGAACACCCACAAACAAGCACCCAGGAGGAAACAGCTGTTGGATCCTCACTGTGGGTGCTTGTGATGGGGGCCTGATCACCTCATTAATCCTTACAGAGCACACTGTAGACAGACACACAAATATACACACAAAAGAAGGACAAACATACCACAGACCCACAAAGATAAACACACCAACGGTGTCCCGAGGGATCCAACCTAGGGGCAAGTGAGTACCTTGTCCATAGACAATTTAATAAATAATAATAATAAACATAATAAGTAATGATAAATAATTTAATAAAACCCACCTTCAGTCTGTTGTTTTAAATTATCACTTTGCACCAGGAATTCTTTAGCCATGTCCATAAGATACTCTTTCCCCCTCCCCAAATTATTTTGTTAATTCTAACCCATTGGGGTTTTTTTCATATTGTTTTCATTGTGGTAAAATAGAGATAGCATAAATTTTACCATATTAACCATTTTTTTCTTCTTTTTTACTGTGAATATTTCCCCATTTTAAGTATACAGTTCAGCGGCATTAAGCACATCCACAGTGTTGTGTAACCATCACCACCATCTATTTCCAGAACTTTTTCATCATCCCAAACATAAACTCTGTGCCTCTTAATAACATCCATTCCCCCTTGCCCAGCCCCTGGTAACCTCTTTCTACACTTTGTTTCTATGAATTTGCCTATTCTAGCTTCCTCATATAAGTGGAATCTTACAATACGGGTCTTTTTGTGTCTTCAACTTTTGGCCTTAATAATAAATATGTAGACTTCGAGTCAGCACATTTCTATTACATTTCCTTTCCTTAACCCCATGCTCTACATGGGCATGAATTCCAACAACTCCTAGCTCCACACTGGCCCCCCGTGCAGGTTCCGATGTTTGGAACCGTCCAAGTGGCCTCAGGTGACGTTTGTGTCTCCAAGCCCTAGCTCTGCGATAGTGAACTTGGAGAAACAGGACTCGAGTCACTTAGTTTTATTTGCATTTGAAATTTTAAACAGGGGTGCCTGGCTGGCTTAGTCGGTAGAGCATGCAACTCTTGATCTCAGGGTTGTAAGTTCAAGCCCCATATTGGGGGGTAGGGATTACTTAAAAATAAAATCTTTTTTTTTTAAGATTTTATTTCTTTATTTGAGAGAGAGAGCATGAGCAGGGGGTAGGGAGAGGCAGAGGGAGAAGCAGACACCCTGCTGAGCAGGGAGTCTGACAAGGGGCTAGATCCCGGGATCATGACCTGAGCCAAAGGCAGACGCTTAATCGACTGGGCCACCCAGGTGCCCGAAAAATAAAATCTTTAAAATAGATAAATAAGGGGTGCCTGGGTGGCTCAGATGGTTAAGCATCTGCCTTCGGCTCAGGTCATGATCCTGGGGTCCTGGGATCAAGTCCCGCATCAGGCTCCCTGCTAGGCGGGGAGCCTGCTTCTCCCTCTGCCTCTGCCTCTCTCTCTCTCTCTGACTCTCATGAATAAATAAATAAAACATTAAAAATAAATAAATAAATAAAATAAAAAAGAATAAAATAAAATAAAAAAGTTTTAAACAGTGAACCAGAGAGCAAGTTCTGAGGACATAACAGTTTTGTTAGGAAAGTACAAATTTTAGATTAAACAGGAAATATTTTCCTGGATTTGAACATTTAAAATGGAAGTGTCTTCTTTTCAAATTGTTCCTATTTAATTCTAATGTAATTTTATTCCGTACTGGGGCACGCCAATATATGGGTATATGTCCCTACCCTTTTTTAAAAATACTGTAAAAGTATGTGTCCATGTTTTCCCTTTTTGTACTATAATGATTATTGTATCTGTAATTTCATTTCTTTTTGAAATGGTGTGAGCTTATAGATAAAATTCATAAAAGAAAATTTTGGCTGCCTGCCATTTATTTACTGCTATTCATTTCATGATTATTGAAATGACTGCCAATAATTTTGTCTTATAGAAAAGGGATGGTATTAAGTATCTGTAAAGGGATATGCTAGCCATACCCCGAAACACACAAGTACATCACACACGTGCGCGCGTGCATACGGACACACACACACACACACACACACACACACACACACACACACAGCTAAATGCCCCAAGCCTCTGATCATGGTGTGGGTAGGTCTCAGGGGACAGCAGTTCTGGTGATGGAAACGTGGGTCACCACCCACCGGGCTCTGCCCAGGTTGGGTGCCGTTGTCAAAATGGGATCTGGAGCAGATGGACAGGGGAGAGCCTCCTACTCAGACCCCAGGGGATCTCTGGAGCCTGCAGAAACCCCACTCCTTGCCCCAAGGTCTCTCCTCGCTGCACTTCCGAGGTCTACCACGAGGTGCCGCTGTGGCAAAGAGCCCACGGGCCCCTTCCAAGTCCAAGGGGCAAAGATTGCGGAGCGCCCTCTCTATGCCGGGCACTGTGCCCGGCCCTGGGGATTCCAGATGAGTAAGATACGACCTCTTGTCCCCAAATACGGCACGGCCTGGCGGGGGAGATTCACAGGGAAGCAGACAGTGACTGGCCAGTGGTTGCACTGTATGCTTCCATGAGCAGGACAGGGCCAGCACAGCATGAAGAGCCAGGGAAGCTGAGCCCTGGAGGAATCGCAGGATCAGGGGATGCTTTGACCGGAGACAGAGGTATGCACAGGCCTGGAAGTGAGCCAGGATGTTGGGGAGTGGTCAGAAGGGGGACTGGCCACGGAGGGTCTTTAGTCCCAGCCTAAAGAGCTTGGTCTTTCCCATTTGGGACAAAAGGGAGTCCCCCAAAGGTCTGGTTAGAAATACACTTAGAAAAGTACTCTGCTGGGGCGCCTGGGTGGCTCAGTCGTTAAGCATCTGCCTTCGGCTCAGGTCATGATCCCGGGGTCCTGGGATCGAGCCCCACATTGGGCTCCCTGCTCAGCGGGGAGCCTGCTTCTCCCTCTCCCGCTCCCCCTGCTTGTGTTCCCTCTCGCTGTGTCTCTCTCTGTCAAATAAATAAATAAAATCTTAAAAATTTAATAAAAAAAAAAAGAAAGAAAAGTACTCTGCTGTCATTGTGTTGAAAAAAATGGAGGAGACCCCCCCAATAAAGAATATGTATATATATACTCATGATTATTCATAGACTATATCTGCAAGATATACCACAATGATGGACATTAGGGGTGAGGGCACAGGGAGGAGGGAGACTTACACTGTGTGCATTTTGTTCATATTGAATTTTGAGCCATGGAATGAATCACGGTTCTGAAAAATAAACAAAAAATTATTAAATTGTAAAGTCTTTATAATTAAAAAAAAGAGAGAGAGGGACGCCTGGGTGGCTCAGTCGGTTAAGCGGCTGCCTTCGGCCCGGGTCATGATCCCGGGGTCCTGGGATCGAGTCCCACATCAGGCTCCTTGCTGAGCGGGGAGCCTGCTTCTCCCTGTCTCCCTCTGCTTGTGTTCTCTCTGTCAAATAAATAAAATCTTTAAAAAAAAAAAAAGAGAGAGAGAGAGAGAAACTAAGGTCACTTTGGCTGTGTTGTGTAGGATGAGTTGGAGAGACAGACTAGAGGCAGGGAGGCTGGGGGTGGGTTGTCTACGGAATAGAACTCATGCTAACCAGCCAGTCGCCGCACAACTCACAGAGTAAATTATGTTCAATGTGAGTGCACATCAATAGGTTTGATATTGGAAAAGGGACGCCCCCGGGAGCCCCATGGGACTGGCCTCCATTCTACACTTCCGGGAGGGAGACTCAGAAATCACACCCAGATCTGGACCAAGTTTCTGGAGCTACACATACTCCAGACATCCTCACACTGAGGTCCCCTCCTGCCCCAGGTGAGGAATTTGAGCAGGGGCAGGATGAGGCAGCTCCCAGCAGTGGGGGCTCTTTTGCAGAAGGGATATATGGAGAAATATGGTGGGATATCTGTCATGAAAGAGAACCTTGAGACCATGATGGTCAAGCCCCTCCTTGGGCAGAGGAGGAAGCTGAGCCCAGAGAGGGGCAGAGACTGCCCCAAAGCCACACAGCCAGTTAGCTGCAGAACTGAGACTCACCCTACCTCCTCTTTCTCCCAGCCCTTGGTGGCTTTCATTGGGCCATACCAATGCCCTATATGTATGACCTCCATGGGGTCCCTCAGCCTCCTCAGGCAGAACTGTCAGCCATTCATGCTCTATAAGGATTGTTGGTAGGATTCATAGGAAACTCCAAATCCCAGGCCCTGCACATGGGTGTACCTTCTGGGGAGAGGAGTGGAGGGGAGGTCTTGGTACAGGCCTCTAGATATTTGCCCGACCCAGGAAGGCTCAAGGAACCACCTGTGTTGCAGGCCTGTGAGCTGGCCTTCCCATCGCATAGCTCCCATGTCCCAGCAGGCCTCCTTCACATCAGCACATAAAAACCACCAGCTCATCCAACTTTACAATCCTAATGTACACAAAGTAATGGATTTTCAGATTTGATCACATAACAATTAAAAACTTCCATGAGGCCAAAAAAAAAAAGCCTTATTTGAAGTTAAATGAAAAGTGACAATTGGCAGAAAACATCAACAACATAAATAAAAGGAGGAATAGTATCTATAGATAAAGAGTTATCTTTATACTATATAAAGAGTTTCAACAAATTAACTTTTTAAAAGATGAGTAACCCAATAGAAGGCAAGCGTGCAGTGAGATAGTAGCAGGAAAGGGGTTTTGTACGACAGGAGAAGCTGGACAAATCTGAGTGTCAGTGTTTTGGAAGAAGTCAGGGAAAGGGGGCTTATTCTCTCTCAGTGGGCACAAGACCAGCCCACCCTGTCCTGGCCTCCTCTCTTTCCGGCTGAGAAACATGAGTATTTTCTGTGCCAGTCAGAAACCACACACATGCGCACACACACCCCTAATGGAACTTTCTCCTGAGAGCCCCTCTGTGTATCTTCTAAGATTTTTCAATCCCAGGAAGGGACCCCAGCAGTAGACCATGAATCCTATGAGAAAGAGCTGAGCTGGAGGCCTAGCGTGAACACTGGGTCACCTCTACTATCTTTGGCCCTCCTCCTTCTTGCTAAAAGAATCCCAGTTTTGTTCAGGCAGCCACCCCAGCCCACACCAAATAAAGGACTCCTGATTGGACCAGACCAGAGGTTTTCCAGAGGGTCAGCAGTATCCCTACAAGCACTTGTATCTCTGTGGGACATTTCTGGTTGTCATGATGATGGGAGCACTGCAGATATTTGGTGAGCTGGAGTGGGGGCTAGAATTCCTGATATTTGCAATAACAAAGCTTTGGCCTGAATCCCACAAGACTTTCAAATGTTCCACTGAATAGAGACGTAGGTGCAAATTTGAGCCTAGAATCTAATCCCGCTTTACATATTAACAGAAAAGTTTTTTGTACAGCTTTAATATATATATTGAATATATACCACAGTGCAATAACCACTGTGTACATCGATCACCCTGTGATCATGAAAGGGGAATATTCCCAAGGATAAAGCCAATGTGGAAGATGAAGATGGAAGACCTGGGTCCTTGGTGCCCTCCCTGAGCCTTGATGCCATGATGTTCAAGGACATCCTTCCTCTGGACCTCCAGCTCTCTGTGGGTGGCATAAAGGGTTTGGGTTAAAATGGCACTGCAGGTTTGGTTTCCCCTTCAGAAAGAGGGAATCCCAGTGAGCAAGGATATACTTTCATCTTACTGTTGTTACCAACATGGCTGTTGATGTTTCTGACCTTCTAAAGGCCACCAAGAGCCATGTCTTAGAAGGGACAGCAGCTGCCAAAGACTTAGGCCATAGGCTTTTCTCCACGTCTGAGAAATGTTCTTGGGGCTCAAAGTGGGTCTAGCAGAAAAGCCACGAGTCTAGGTCTCCATAAGAACTTGAGATTGAGTATCCCTGGGTAAACCAAGGGTGGACTCAATACAAGCCACATGAAAGCCAGCTTGGCGGAATCATGGCCTGTTACACACATCTGGAAGGAACTTGGGAATCATCTGGTCCAGTCCTCCTGTGCATCAGTCTGCATAGCATTACTACGCTACAATAACAAACAGCCCCCAAATCTTAGTGGCTTAAAGCAACATCATTTATTTCTCATTCATGTTTACATGCCCACTGCAGGCTGGTGAGAGGCCTCTGCTCATCATAATGACTCAGGGATGCAGGCCGAAGGGAGCTCCATATTGACTTCTACAACCACCAAGAACATGGCCAAACTTAAACTAACTGTCCCTTAAAAAATGTCGCCTATCTCTGCCGTTCACATTTCACTGGCCAAAACAAGTCTCATGGCCATGCCTGTGTTCACCAGGCATGCAACAAAGGGTTGGGATATATAATCCTCCTGCAGGGAGAATCAGTGAAGAGGATGGGGACACTGAATATGGGGGACCAGTATGACAGTGTCCCACACCTGGTTTGCAGCCTATGGGGCCATCCTGATTCTTCCTGGGCTCCCAGAGGAACCTTTCCATGGGAGCAGATCTAACTGTGCCTGCTTCCATTTGAGGGCCTTCCAGGGGACACCATCCCTGACCAGACAAAGTTCAAACTGTCAGGCATGACCATCAAAGCCATGCCCCTGCCCCCTTCTTGGGCTCCTCTCCCCTTATCCCCCACTTATTCATGTATCCATAAACATCCACCGAATGCTGAGCACTATGCCAAATTCTGGGGAAGAAAGCATAGGCAAGACCACTCCTGTGAGCCCCTTACGGGCCAGAACCACCTCTGTTTATACCCAAGGACTCCCAGGTCCAGCAGCCCACCCTCCAAGGGTTTCATACCTCAAGGCCTTTGCCTAAAGTCCTGCCACCCTCCCTCCTCCCACTTCCAGCCCGGATCCTCCCTGACTTCCACAGGCGGAAGCCCCGTTATTAGGGGGCTTGTTCGCTTGTCTGTCCCCCCAAGCCGACTGTGGGCTCCTCAAAGATTATGGGGGGTAATACTCTGTGGAAAATGGTAACAATTTAAATGTTCAACCATAAAGAATTGTTAATTATGTCACAGGCATTCATATTCTGGAATACTAAAAAAATACTAAAAATGATGGGGTAACACTCTTTGAATTAACAAGCCTCCTTTAGAATTCCAACCACGATATAGCTTATCCATGGCAATAAGCGGAGTGCCCACCAAAGGGGTACTGGTCAAATGCATTAGAGTCCAGAATTGTATAGAATGCAGCTATTTAAAAAAAATAAAATAACAGATGGCACCTGGCTGGCTCAGTTGGTACAACATGTGACTCTTTATCTTTGGGTTGTGGGTTTGAGCCCCACATTGGGTAGAGAGATTACTTAAAAATAAAATCTTTTTTTTTTTTTAAAGATTTTATTTATTTGCAAGAGAGAGAATGAGAGACAGAGAGCATGAGAGGGAGGAGGGTCAGAGGGAGAAGCAGACTCCCCGCCGAGCAGGGAGCCCGATGCGGGACTCGAACCTGGGACTCCAGGATCATGACCCAAGCCGAAGGCAGTCGCCCAACCAACTGAGCCACCCAGGCGCCCCAAAAATAAAATCTTAAAAAAAAAAAGAGAGAGGGAGAACGAGACAGCTCTGTACATGCTGATATGGAACAATCTCCAAGATATACTGTAAAGTGAGGTACAAAACAGGGTGCATAGTGCACTTTGTTGCACAAAATGGATCCTGGGGGAAAATGTATATGCTTGTACACAGGTAGAATATCTCTAAATAGATACAAAAGAAACTGGTATTAGTGGTCGCCTCTGAGGTGGGGAACCAAGGTGGGGGCCCCAGGTAGGAGATTTACCATTTTGTCTACCCTTTGCACAGATGGAACATTTTTTACAACATGCTTAAAAAAAAAAAAAAAAGTCAGGAAGAAATGTAACATCCCGGGAAATCATTCAGATACCTTGTTATCTTGAAGTAATAAATTCAGATTTAAAATTGTAGGTACAACATGAGCCCTATTTTTGTAGCAAAAAATGTACACTGCATCTCAATGCATAGAAAAACGTCGGGGCGCCTGGCTGGCTCAGTCAGTAGAGTGTGCAACTCTTGATCTTGGGGTTGTGAGTTCAAGCCCCACCTTGGGTGTTGAGATTACAAAGAAGGAAGGGAGGAAGAAAGGAAGGAAGAAGTTGCATTATGTACTACTTTAACTTGGTTTCATTTGACATTCTTCTGTTAAAAACTCAAACAGAAAAAAGAAAACAAAAAACACCTCAAACAGTAAAAAAGGGTATAAATGAAAACATATTTCCCTTCTCTCAATTCAGCTGCCTGGAGCCTCTGCTCAGTTCTTCTCTCTCCAAAATTTGTGAACAGTCTGTGAGTCTGGGGGTGGGACCACAACGGGTATTTTCTTTTTGTGCTTTTCTGAAATTTCTAATTTTTCTCAACAAGCCTATATTAGTATGGAAATAAGAAAAGTAAATACACTTTTTAAGTGCTCAGAATTGAGAGGCCCAAGCCTCCTTCCTTCCTTCCTCCCTCTCTCCCTCCCTCCCTCCTTCCCTCCTTCCTTCCTTCCTTCCTTCCTTCCTTCGTACCTACCTAAACAAACAGGCTTCGTGTTTCTGGGCCACCGGTCAACAGCCTGGGGGGCGGAAGCCACATTTCTAAGTTCCAGGAAAGGCCTCTAGTTCCATTTTTAATAAAATCCTCCTTCCTCACCTCCTGCTCTGACTTCATCGCCACCACCCTTCCCTCCCTCTCTGCACCTAGGCCACCAGGGCCTCCTGTCAGATTCGAAGGTGGCACCAGGGAGAAGCCTATTACCCTGTTGATTCTTCGGAGGGGCTGAACACAGGAACTCTCCTGTGTCTCATCCTTCCTCAGAGAGTCTCTAGAAACCGACCCGAAAAACAGAGAGGCAGGAAAGGAAGCGAGCTGAAGAATTCCTCTTTCACGAGAGGCCAGGTTAAAAACAACAGGCCTTGTTAAAACCGCACCTTAATGAGGCTCCTTCCCAGCCTAATTGTCGCCATGGCAATGACCCCTAGCAGCCATCTTTAATTAACTCGGCGTCGGAGTCACCAAATGAGCTCCTCTCGTAAATTGCCCGCCAGCCCAAGCAGTCACGCCGCCCCTCCTCTGTCCTTTGGCCTCTGGCGGGCCTTTCTTCTTTACCTCCTGATTCTCCCACGCAGGGCCAGGGGAGGGGCCCGGACCCAGGGTAACACCAACAATAACAGCAGCAGCAGTAGTAATAATAGTCCTAGCATATCAACATATGCATTGATCATGCATACAATCAAGCAATTTATGTGCATTAACTCTTTTAATCTTCACAGGAATCTTATGACCATTACTACCCACTTTTTTCAGAGGAGGAAACTGAGGCACAAACAACTAAGCCAGTAAGTGGGAGAGCTGGGATTTAAACACAGGCACTGTGGGGGCACCTCGATGGCTCAGTCCGTTAAGTGTCTGACTTTTGCTCAGGTCTTGATCTCAGGGTCCTGGGATAGAGCCCCGCGTAGGGCTCTGCGCTCAGCAGGGAGTCGGCTTCTTCCTCTCCCTCTGCCGTCCCCCCCCCCCGCTTGTGCTCTCTCTCTCTCTCAAATAAATAAATAAAATCTTTAAAATAAAATAAACAAACAAACACAGGCACTGTGGTAATCCAGAGCCACCCTCATAACCCCTCCACTGGAAATGAATGAAGTTCACAGGGTCACCTGTTTCTCTTGAGCCCAGTAAAGACCTGGAGTTTCCTATCTGCTACTTCCCAGCTGTGTGACCTTGAGCCACTTACTTCACCTCTCTGAGTCTGGTTCCTCATCTAGAACAGGGAAGGTGATCAAACTGGGTCAGGGGTGGGGCAGGGGCCTGAGAGCCTCATCAGTTCTGTTCACTAAAGGCTCCCGACTCCGCCACAACCTTCCTGTTGTCTTGACCCTGGTGTGGTTTCAGAGGTGAGATGGCATGAAGGTTAAGAGATAATCAACGTGATCATCCATGCAAAGCCCTGAGCACAGTGCCTGCCCATAGTAAGTGTTCAGTGAATATGAGCTGCTATTATTTTCACAAAGTGGATGGCCCTGAGAAAGACCTCCTCCAAGATACAGCTAACAGCCAGGAACATGGGGAGAAAGAAGCAGTGGAGGAGGACCAATTGCCACCAGTTTTAGAATAGGTGGGCAAAAGGCTCAGGCACGTGTGGGAGAATACACTGGAGCGGCAGAGTATAGCTGTTGACCCAATATGGTAGCCTCCATCTTGCCCTGGCCTTGCCCACTGAACAGGCTTACATCAGCCTAACCAGATCAGATCAGGAGATCCAGGGGCACCCGGGTGGCTCAGCTGATTAAGCGACTGCCTTCAGCTCAGGTCATGATCCCAGGGTCCGGGGATTGAGCCCCGCATCGGGCTCCCTGCTCCTTGGGGAGCCTACTTCTCTCTCTCCCTTTGCCTGCTACTCCCCCTGCTTGTGACCCCCCACCCCGGTCAAATAAATAAATAAAATCTTAAAAAAAAAAAAGGAGATCCAGGTGCCAGCCACCAAGGCACACTAAGCCAGAGGAGGTAAGAAAGATTAACAGGCACTCCCCCACCTCCACAACACACACATCCCAGGGACACTCCCTCAAAGGTGCACAAGATACTTCTGCTTACGTTCAGTTGGCCAGAACTTCATCACATGTCCATACCTAGCTCCAAGAGAGGTTGGAAATGCAGTGTTCATTGGAGGCAGCCATAGGGAAAGGAACATGATCTGCGGGCTTTGCCACAAACCTTCAAGTCCTTCTTTATACCACCCCAGAGTAATATTTCCAAACTGCAACTTCTGGCCAAGTCTAAATCCTTCAATGGCTCCCCACTGCCTGCAGCATGAGCTCCAAATTTATGAGCATGGGTCAAAAGGCCCTGCAGGATCTGGTTCCATTGCTTTCCCACTAATCCTTCATTCTAGCCACATCAGGCCACGGGCCATTCTCTAAATGAGTTATGCTTCCATGGCTCCATGCCTTTGCCCATGCTTGGAATGCCATATTTTCTCTTCTCCATCTAATTAGAACATCACCTCTTCTCTAGGGTCTTCTTAGAGACAGAGAGGAAGGGGTGATCAGGGTAGACAGGAAAGGGTGCGCATTCAGACTTGGGCTGGGAGCAGACGGAGTATTCTGCGGTCCAGGGCTAAAGAAAGGCCTGAGCTGGGGATGTGTCAGCCTTACATGTGCCAGCAGGAGGCAAGCTTGAGCTACCTTTCAGTCTTTGCCATGGGAAAGGATGATGGATTCCAATTGTTCTTCTACCCCCATTTGACAAATGAAGAAACTGAGACCTGGAGGCAGGCAGTAACTTACCCAAGGTCACACAGTGGCAAAGTAGGGACCCCTGGTCCTCCATTAGTGTTCATACTACACTTGCATTAGAAGGCGGTAGCCTGTATATATAGATGTTTTATGGAGCAGGGAACAGTCCTGGGGACATCATGCTAGGAGGTGTGGTTCACCAGACACGGGATGGGCAAGGATGTGTTCAGAGGCCTCAGTCTCAGCAGCTCCCTTGGTGGCCCCAGGATAACACACACACCCATGGGGCCTGGGAGCTGCGCTTGGCCTGGCTCTGCAGTTCTCCCATGACGTCGGGAGGGGGCGCAGAGCACCTCAATAGAGACCGAGGAGGCAAGGAAGCATCTAAGACCACATGAATCAATCTTCTGTCCTCAATCCACTCCCCTACTGTGGCCCCAGGCACCTGGGAGCACAAGGTTCGCCTCTGTCTCTGCCCTTGGTGCTTTAGACTGGGGGCATCATCCTCCCCCACTAGACAGTGAATTCTTGGCCATTGTTCTAAAGGCACAATGACACAGAGCTAGACAGCCTGCCTCTGCTTCTCGAAGCTGCTTGCTCATCAGGGCTGCTTGAGGATCACCCTGTTCTTAGAGTCCCCACTGGCTGTCAGGGACGTGGCCACTCTCACAGCCCAGGTCCCTGAGAGGAAAGCCACGACCATCTGCATAAATGACCAGCCACGCAGAGCCAGGCTACATTTGGGGGTGTTATGTCTCTCCCAATTTGAAAAATAAAGTAAAAACAGGTGTCCAGTGCTTTCCCAAGGGCAGGTTGGGCAAGGAAGGTGACCCTGGAGGGCCTTGAGTTCAGGAGTATGGCTTCCCAAAGGGTATGGGGTCCAAAGCCTTGGACTCAGACTCGCTGGTTGGCAGGAGGCAAGAGTGCCTTGACACTCCTAGCACCAGTCCCAATCTGGTCCCCTCAAGGGCAAGGGGCTGTGAAGCTCTGATCCCAGAAGAATGAATGTCAAACCATTTCCCCAGCAGGGATCTTGAGTTCAAATGAAGAAGAGGACCTCCTTGGGCGCCTGGGTGGCTCAGTCGTTAAGCGTCTGCCTTCGGCTCAGGTCATGATCCCATGGGCCTGGGATCAAGCCCCGCATCGGGCTCCCTGCTCAGCGGGAAGTCTGCTTCTCCCTCTCCCACTGCCCCGCTTGTGTTCCCTCTCTCGCTGTGTCTCTCTCTGTCAAATAAATAAAATCTTAAAAAAAAAAAAAAACAAAAAAAACAAAGAGGACCTTCTTAAAAGCTCCCTTAAACATGTGTACCCTGAACATCTTATTAAGGCAAAGACTGAACCTTAGAACTGGACTTTAGAAGCATGTGGAAGACTGAGGGTGTAGTCTGCCAACAGGGCACTTACCTGGCTGAAAATGTTTAGCCCAGAGCCTCGCTACCTCTAGGGGTTCCTTCTCTTTGACCTCCCTGACAGCTCCCAGTCCATTTCCCTTCTTAGCCTGCCTGAGTTTGTCAACACCAGCTACTATTTCCTCTTACTGTCTCTTGGTCTTTCCTTTAATCACCCCCTGCACCTCCATTTCTTAAAAAGGACCTCTTCGAGGCTATATCCAAGCATTCAATTCTCAATCCTCATTTTAGCTGACCTGTAGGCATGTTGGACATTTTTGATCTCTCCTTCCTTCTTAAGACTTTTTCCCTCTGGCCTCAAGTTCACTACTTTCTTTGTTCTCCTCCTACTTAAAGACTCTCTTGATCTTCTCTTACTGATTCTTCTCATCTTCCTCCCCTCAAAATCAGGGTATCCCAGTATTCAGGCCTTAGGACATTTTTCTTCCTTCTACACTGAATCCATAGTGATGTCATCTTGCCTCATGGTTTTAAATAAGATCTATAAGGTGACAACTCCCAGGTTAAAACCTCCAGCCTGGACCTCTCCCCTGAATGTCAGGCTTATATATCCAGTTGCCTATGGGACTTTCCCCCAACCCCTCCCCCAACTATCTAATAGGCCTCTCAAATTTAACATGTCCAGAGCCAAGCTGATATCCCCACCTCCAAAACTCTATTTTTCCTTTTACCTTCCCAGTTCCTGAAAAACAAACTCTGTCCTTCCAGGAGCTCAAATCAAAACCCCAAGGTCATCCTTGACTCCATTTTTCCTCTCACATCCCACCTCCAGTCCCTCAGCAAATCATAGCAGTTCTGATTTCAAAATGCATAAGAAATAAGCCAGTTCACTCACCAATCACTGCCATCCTGATAGGTGTTTAAGGTGGGAGAAGTAGGGCGCCTGGGTGGCTCAGTTGGTTAAGCGACTGCCTTCGGCTCAGGTCATGATCCTGGAGTCCCGGGATCGAGTCCCACATCGGGCTCCCTGCTCAGCAGGGGGTCTGCTTCTCCCTCTGCCCTCTTCCCTCTCGTGCTCTCTGTCTCTCATTCTCTCTCTCTCAAATAAATAAATAAAATCTTTAAAAAAAAAAAAAAAAAAAGGTGGGAGAAGTAGGCAGGGGCTATGTCATTGAGTGGGAGAGCTCTCCTGGCTGTGTCAAATACTTCAAGTTCTACTCTGAATTATATGGGAAACCACAGGAAGACTTTAAATATGATGAGATTTGCCTCTTGAAAAAACCACTCTGGTGCTGAGTGGGGAATGGATTAAGGGGGTGAGACTGGAAATGGTGAGACCAGTTAGGTGGATATTGAGGTTGGGAGGAGGAATGAGGATGGTGTAGACTACTTTTCTTCTATGAAGAATCGTCCACCTTGATGCCCCCAGGAGCCTGTTTCAGAGGCGGGAAGGCTGGCCCTGGGTGTGGCTGAGCGAGTACACTTTGTCCGTGACCCCAACAGAGGGGGCCCGAGTTTCAGCACCACTGCGTGGACAGCTCCAGCCCTACCTCAATGGTGGAGCCTTGGCGTTCAGCCCGGTGCCCTGCGCGCCCCCCGCAGAAGCCGGCGGCTAGGGGGAGGGGCCCTGGTCCCCTTCCTTTGGAAACCTCCGTTTGCAACCTTCTAAAATGCAGATAACTGTAATGCAGCTGCGCCGCCACACAAGGCCGCCGTGAGCGCAGACGAGCTAGCCACCCACGGACTTTGGGAACACCAAAGGAAGAGGTTGCCCGAGAGAAAGGCCCCTTAAGGACCTCTTAAGATAGTTTCTGTCATGGACTCCGGAGTTTATTTCCCCGACTCGGGTGATCAAAAATGAAGCCGAGTTTGCAGCGGGCTGGAGTAAGGGACTGTTGGAAACCTATTGTCCCAGCGTTTCCCGTGCAGCCCCTGGTGGCCAGCACCCTGTGCATCGCGTCTCTGCAAACAGAGCTCTGGAGAACTAAGTTGCTTCTCCGAGAGTTGGACAATCAGTCTGAATCGTTCCAGACCCGGTGCAGATTTTCTGTGACAGCAGAGTTTCTCCGGGATGCAGTGGTCCTGCACCCTGCTGTTTCTGCCTCTGCCCGCGCCCCTGCCACCCTACCCAAATCTAGTTTTGCTTGATGTGTTCAAACTGGTTTGATTTTCTTATTTGGAGCTCAGCAGGATTCCTTCTCCTGGAGTTGAAGAGCAGCACTTGGGATCAGCAGACCGAAGGGATCTTGCTGTGCCAAATCAGGCTTCTGAAGGCTCAGTTTTGCTGGGTCAGGGAAGACCAGTGGGGCCTCGGGATTTCTTTTTCTTTTTTTTTTTTTTAAAGATTTTATTTATTTATTTGACAGAGAGAGACAGCGAGAGGGAACACAAGCTGGGGGAATGGGAGAGGAAGAAGTAGGCTTCCCGCTGAGCAGGGAGCCCGATGCAGGGCTCGATTCCAGGACCCTGGGACCATGACCTGAGCTGAAGGCAGACGCTTAACGACTGAGCCACCCAGGTGCCCCGAAGGATTTCTCTCTCTGAAATGACCTCTGGATTTCAGGTCCCCAAAAAACGAGATTTCTCTCAGCTTCCCAGTCGGACTCTGGCCTTACGGATACCAGCTAACCAAACAGGAGCCCATCAGGACATCCGCAGTGGCCGGCACACTGCTAAACCCTGAAGTGACCCAGGTCTCTGCCAGGTCCCTACCAGGTCCACCAGGTCATCTTGCCACCTGCCTGGCCCTCTCTTGTACCCTTCCCTCCAGGGTGGAGGCCTAGGAGTCCTCTGAGAGCTTTCCCGCACTGGGAGGGGGCTCTATCCTTTCGCCTGACTTCTCTCTGAAATGGGGCAGGTGGTCAGGCTCCAACAGGACTGGGGCTTATGTGCCCCAACCTCAGAAAAACCCCACATGCAAGGATAATAGGCAGATACAGAAGTGGGGGAGTGGTTTGGACTAGGTTTCTTAGTGTGAACAGGAGCCAGACCCTGACCTCTGACACCCCAGCTCCTTCTCTTTTTCCTCATTCACCAGGTGACCTTGGGCAAGTTACTTTTCACTTTATTGCTCTCAGCCTCAGTTTCTCCACCTATGAAATGGGGGAAAGTAGTTCCTCCCAGGGGACTATCAAGAGTCACTGAGACAAAAGTAAGCCTCTTATCATAGTCCCACTAAGTGTTGTTCTGATATTAAGATGTTGGTGCCTTCCTGGAATGGGGGGTGCCTGAGGAGACTTCCCAGGATTAAGGGAAACTTTCCCCATTCCCAACCAGTTCATGTTCTGGTATCTCTCTAGACCCCTGGGACCTCCACTGAGGATTGGGCAGACATGTTCACATACATTTTACAGATGGGAAAAGTGAGACCCTGGAGGTGACCTGCCTTGCCCAGCGTCCCCCTTCAGTTCCTCAGACCAGGACTTCAGGTGAAGGGGACCTTAGCCCTCAGCCAGAGTTACCTTACATGCCTCTCTTCCCTCCCCTGGTCCCAGCACACCAGTTCAGGAATCTCTAAAGGAGCCTAGGGAGCAACACGTGCTCCAGGAACAGGAGTGTTCTTCTCCCCATATATCAAGAACTCAATTCTTTCACCTGTAAAATGAGGAGGATGAAACTCTGCAGGTGAGTGTGAGGATTAAATGGGATTAAAAAAAAAAAAATCCAGCAATGCATCCAGCACCTGATTCTATAGATGTCCCCTGTGGGACTTACAGTCTCCCTGAAGCAGCTCACATCGCCCAGAGCCAACCATTTTGGCTCCAAATGGTTCAGAGGTTTAAATGACCCGGCCAGTGTCATGCCATTGGAAATGTGGCACTCCACGACTCCAAGCCAGCCTCTCTTGGAGCGTTTGGAAGGGCAGGAGCCTGGCTTCAGCCCAAAAGCCACTGGTGGGGAGCCCGCTCTGCGGGCGAGGCTGCTCACACCTGAGCTGGAGTTGCTGGCTCCCATGATCCTTGGGCTCTCAGGAGTGCAGGAAGCAGAGAGGACATGTCCCACGTGGGTCCCTCCCTGTGCAGATCCCGCCACCCAGTCACACCCTCACTGTGGTGGGGGATCTCTCCTGTCCTGGGGCAAGGAGAACAGCTACGGTGGTTCACTCCTCAATGTCTTTCTGATTCCTGCATTTTCAAGCTGAGACTCAAACTGGTTTTTAATTAGTTGCACTGATGGACTGTTGGCAGCTCTGATATTTTAAATTATCTATGAAAACAACTACTACGCGCATACATATATACATACCAGGGCTCTCGAATTAGCTCTTCTCTCGGCTGTGGACCGGATACCACCTGGCGGTGCTGGAGAAAACGTGGTGCGGCCAGAAGCAGAATCAGGAATATCATGGTCAAGGCCAGTTCCGACGTGGCGCCCGCACCTCATGCTAAGGGGGATCCGGGCTTTACCTCTTCCCGGGTCTGCGCAGAGGTGGCTGGAAGGACTGGAGGAGGGGTACCGTTCTCACTCCCAAACTGCTTTGAAGGGGACCCATTATGCCCACGCCTTTAAGCTACATGCAAAGTCTCTCCACGACTCTAGGCGAGAAGTACAGGGTGCCTACTCCGAGCTGAGCGCTGGGGCCTCAGCGGAGAAGCAGAATCCACGGCCCTCCACCAACTGGGCTTCCCTAACACCGTCCCCACCAGGACCCAAACCTGGGCCACGCAGTAGCGAAGAGACCTTCGCGCTCAAAAGGCGGGCCTCCACGTCTGCACTCCAGGGCACCTCACTGCGCCATCCATGCCCCCAACTTCCCGGCCGTCCTGCCCATGCGACGCCGCCCAGCCCTTGGCAGGTACATTGTACACAGTAGGTGCTCTGTCAAGAGTAACTCCCGCCCGCTTCCCTTTGCTAGAGCCCTGCACGCTGCGGCGACTCGGGCTCCCCCTGCTGGCTCACGCGGTAATGACCTGAGCCAGCACTAGCGGGGAAAGCTGGAAAGCTGGTTTTTTTTTTTTTAACTATAGGGAACACTCCTACCATCCTCCGCCCGCCCGACCCCATCCCCAACTTCCGCCAAAGGTACACGCGAGGGGCTTCCAGGAAGATCTTATTTTCTGGTAATTTTATCATAAACGCAAGTAAAATGATAAAGTGACTCATTTACCCAACAAATATTCACTGAACACCTTAATATTAATCACCATGGCTAACACTGAGCACTTCCCGCATGCAAGGCTTTGTTGGGCTCTTCTACAGGTATTAGCTCATTTAACCCTCACAACGACGCTATCAGGCTGGTACTGTTATTACCCCCACTTTACAGTTAAAGACACTCAGGCCCCAAGAGATGTGCCCACGATCAGGCATTGCGGGTAAGTGGTTATGAATCTGTCTCCAGAGCCCAGAGCCCCAACCACTATTTTACACCACTGTGGTAAAAAAAAAAAAAAAGAAAAGAAAAGAAATTTAAAGACATTGGAAGTGGCTTCAAAGCATTCCTTGTTCTCTAATTTCCCTGGGGAATTTCTCCTAGAAAGAGAAACAGATGAATGTTTTATCTAGAGAGAGACGTTGGAGTTTTGCTGGTCATTTCCTGGGTATCTGTTTGCTTGTGGCACCAGCAATTACAAGGGTAAGATGGTTTCCCCACATTTCAAAGGAGCGGTGAGGTTTAAAAAAAAAAAAATTTAAAGCATGCAAATCACCAGCAGCTTGAGATCCCCACCCCATCCCTTCAAAACTGTACTTCCTTCCAGAAGAGTTGAGAGTGAATCTTAGTAAGATTCAGTGGCCTGTTCTACACTCCTAAGAAGCCAGGCATCATGAAGGAATTTGACCTACCGCTGCTCTTTGATAGCCCTCCCCACCTCAAAGTGGATTCATCCCACCCTTTATGAGTCTCTCCTTTGTTCCTGGGGACATGAAGAAGACCCCAACCCCACCCTTGCCATGGGCTTAGGCACGGCTTTAGTGCATGCCATAGTGCTGTGCAGAGTGAGTGAAGGTGCAACCACCCACCTTGGAAAGAAGGCCACAGTGAGAAAGCCACTGACTCAGCCCAGGAGGCTAAGAATCATAGAGTGGAGACAGAGCTTGGAGACCAGCTAATCCATCATTTATCCAACACAGGGTGCCACAAGTTAAATGGGCCACTTAAGTCCTTGATACCAATATTCCAATGTGGAAACTAGAGGCCCACTAGTCTCCACTCTGCCCCAGCCCCCTCCCCATCCCCTGCCCAGGCCTGTGAATTATATGTGTCTGGTCACCCCTTTTAAGACTCTAAGTTCCTTTGAAGACAGGTTTATAGGTTACTCATCCCTGTACTCCACGCTCTGAGCACATAATCTGACACAGAGGAGGGACTGAATGAAATAAATTTCCCCATAACGTCCCTGACTGGTGATCATCCTGCTCCTATTTGAATCCTCCCGGAAAGGAAGCACTCATTATTTCTCCATAGGACTGCTTCTCCTGTGGGTCAATTGGTAGGTTGGGTTCTTCCTTCTCCAGCTTCCCAGACCTAGCATTGCCCTCTGAGCCTTTCCTGAGACCTGGGGAAAACTAGAGATTGTCCCAGAGAGCCAGATATCCGCCTTCTGTCTTTGGAGCCCAGTCCAAAGGGGAAATCTGGAAAAAAGGAAATGTCTCCTCCCCAAGGGCATGGGGAGACCCACCTGTGCTGCACAGGGGACTCCAGACTATCTGGGGTTCCCAGCACAGTGTGCAGTTGCTTGGGGCTTACCCTTCCCATCCTCCTGTATATCTGGTCTAGGAGAGGCTGGCCTAGAAATGCCCAAATGCCGTAATGGTATTTCGGTTCCATAGTATTTTCCTGAGTTTTCATGTGTCAGTGTGGGTTAGATGTACGTGTGTCCATGCATGTGTGTGTTTGTCAATTTCTGTGTTTGAACACAGGCTAAGCATGGATCCTAGAATGTGACCAGAAGCAAGCTTATAACCTGGTGGGGGAAGGGGGGGGATGGCACCACCATAGTGTGCACGAGCTGGTACATGTCCTATGGGCACCGAAGAAATGGGATCCGGATGATCCTAGGGAGGTATGTATGTATACGGGTGTGCGGGAGTGTATGTGTATTCATAAGCAAACCCCAGTTTGAGGGCCCTGCGCACGCGCGTGTGTATATGTGTGTTTACACAAAGACAAACCAGTCTGTTTCTATGTCTAGGTGACAGTGTGTGTGGTATGCTGTCTATTTACAAACATTTCCCGCCCCGGGTTCTTGTGATCTTGTGGCTGAACACACATGCAGGCCAGTTGGTGTGTGTATATACGTGTCTACAATGGAATCCCAAACCTATATGTGAGTGACTGTGTTTGTGTGACTCGATGTGAAGCGATACCCGAATCAGGGTCTGCACGACTCTGGGTGTGCGAGTGTTTTACTTGCACGCCCCGCCTCCGCCTGGTTCCGTATCCCCTGACCCCATGGACAGACTTGGGGGCTCTGACCACAGAGGCAGAGCCCAGGCAGGTCCTGAGGCTGACTGGGGGAGCGCGTATAGGTAACTGGTGTTTGCGGGCAACCTCGCCAGAGCCTTTGTCTGGTGCCCATTCCCTATGGCCCCTAAATTCCTCACCCTGGCAGGATCTTGGCTGTTCTTGCTCCCAGACCGCCTTCCCCAAGGAGTCCCTTTAACTCACAGCCCCTTCCCGGCCAGGGGGCTGAGAGTTGGGGGATATTCATCTCGGGGAGTTTTTGTTCTGCCTCATGAAAGGCCTCAATGGCTGGGAATACCATTCTAATTACAGGGAAGCCCAGCTTATGTAGGGGACACAAAGGGCTGTGGTCTCATAGCAGCTCCTTCCATCCGTCAAATAAGGCTGTCTAATGACGGGGTGAGAGCTGTGAATGCCTAAAACAAACTCGAAAAGGAGGGAAAATAAAGCCGCCGGGGGCTTAAAATATATTAAATTACCCTGATTAGGAGTCGTGGCTTTGCAGAGCTGGTTGGAGAGGCCGAGGAAGCTGTGAGTCCCACTATTCACGTGGGGGGGGGAGGGGTCAGCAGGTCGGGAGGGGTTCACAGAGCCCTGGCCCATTCTCATGCTAACGCCAGGAAAGGCGCTGCAGGCTTAGTGGGCTGGAAAATAGAAATGAATTTGCCATAATCCTTCTCCTCCTGCTCCTGTCCCCAGCCCAGGAGAAGTGCTGCCTAATTGCAGCCCCTTAGAGCCTGTTGGGCTTTGGGGCCGGGCCACACCCTGGAGCCTGTGTCCCTGGGCCTTCTCACCCCTTCCCTCCTCTTTCCAGCGGGGCAGGCTCAGGGCCTAGCAACAGGTTCCAGGGCAGGGGGGTTGGCGGGAGAGGGGAGTGGCGGTGGGCATGTGCACATGCATGGGTGTGTATATACACTCACACTCAGCCCTTCTGATGGTGCAGATATTCACACGGACACACGCCATTCACAGCCGCAAATATGCCTTCCCTCCTCCACTCGCACAAATACATCTCCACACAAGGTGTAGGCCCAAGTACCCCTCTTTGGGGGAACACGCACAGGCCTCCCCACACTTTCACAGGTGCCCATGCACAGAGACACATCCCTTCTTAGGTGGCCACATGCTGCTTCCTCGGCATGAAAACACACACACATGCACATATCCCTTCAGATGTGCTCCCAGAACCAGGGACCTAGAATAATTTCAATGTTGTACAACAAAGGAAACCGAGGCTCAGAAAGTAGCCAGGGGACAGGCCCTTCCCAGCACCACCTGGGTCATCCCTGTCTCCACCCAAGACCCTACATAAGCCTCTCCCTTAGCTGGGCCTCAGTTTCCTGCTATTAAAACGAGGTGCTCTGGGGGCGCCTGGGTGGCTCGGGTTGTGATCCCAGGGTCCTGAGATCGAGCCCCACGCCGGGCTCCCTGCTCAGCGGGGTGTCTGTTCCCTCTCCCTTTGCCCCTCCCCCTGCTCCTTCTCTCTCTCTCTCTCTCTCTCTCTCTCTCTCTCTCTCTCTCGGATAAATGGATAAAATCTTAAAAACAAAAACAAAAACGAGGTGCTTGGGGGCACCTGGGTAGCTCAGTTGGTTAAGTGCCTGACTCTTGAGCTCAGCTCAGGTCTTGATCTCAGGGTCCTGAGATCACATCCTGAGCCTACTTAAAAAACAAACAACAACAACAACAAAAAATGAGGTGCTTGGACTAAATGGTGTAGAAAACCCCTTCCAGCTCAGAAACTAGGAGGGGCCAAGTGTCTGGCTACTCCTCCCGCCCCTCCCTGCCCCTACACACTTAGGTGTGTGCGCACACATACTCCGTGTCCCACATAACAACGATTTTGTTCAGTGTTATTGCAAACTAGAGGGCAGGCCTAGGGGTCCGGTGGCCTGCCTCTGTCCAGGTACCCCAGCAGGTGGCCCTGCCACCCCGCCCACCCTGAGCCTCGCCCATCTGTGGCTCTGTCCGTGTGATTTTAGCCAGTTTGGGACACAGGGGACTCAGGTACGGATCTGAACCACAGAGCCCCACAGTGTGGCGCCTGGAACCCAAGAGAACCATCCAAATGTGCGCTCTTCCTCAGCCTGGGGCTCCCTCTGCCGGTGGATCTGGAACAGGAGTGCCCGGAGGAACGTACGTGACCCTCAGACCTGACCCGTCCACGCCATACATCCCCTACCCCTGTACTCTGCTCCACTGTAAGAGGAGTCAGGGAACCACGGGCTGGACTGGAATAGAGACTGCGAGAGTGAACTCAGAAGAGAGCATCGGAACCACAAGGTCCAACCTCACTGCCCCTTTCCCCTCCCTGTTCTCTAGGAATACCCCCTCTTTCCATCACCCTGCAGAGAAGCAGCAGGCGGGGGTGTGTGGAGGGGGCCGGGGTGAGGGCAGGCACACCCTGGGTCCCCCATGGGCAGCTGGCCAACCTGAGCCAATGGGCCTCGGCCTTTCCATCTATGCTGTGGGTGAGGCAGGGCCCTGGGCAGCCAAGAAGAGCCAAGGAGAAGCCCCAGAAAGGGCAGGAACCTCCTCACCCACCCCACGCAGAGAAGGCGGGAAGCCTGAGCCCCCAGAAGACCTCCCTTGGGGGTCCTCAAAGTCAGCGAAGGCCGCTGCTGTCCCCTCCTTCCTGGAGGGAGGCTAGTTGCTGAGACTAGGGGGATGACTCCCTGCTGCAGCTGGAGAAAAGGAGTACCATCCAGATCTTCCAGGCTTGGGCACCCAGATGCTGCTAAGTGCTGACCCGGCATGGGTACCGGGGAGGCAAAGCAGGGGGCTTTAATGGAGGCCCGTCCCATAGGCTGGGTTGTTTCAACCAACAGAGGGGTTTCAGAAGGCGAGACGGTACAGAGACAGCAGATCCGGCCCCACCCACTCCAAGGGTACCAAGGTATCTGCGAATGTAAATATCCGGGCCGCAGGTACTCCCGAGGTGGGGTGGGAGAACTTGAGTCGGCTGGAGCCTAATTGTGAGGTCAAATAGCGAACTTCATGCGCCCTCCGCTCTCCTTTCTAGGCCCTAAGCACAGCTGCTTCCCCAGTCCGGGACTTGCTCGGCTTGGTCAGAGCTCCGTTTTGGGGGTTTAGCTAGGCGGAACCCCACAAGCCGCCTCGGGCTTCCCAGCTTCAGGCAAGGCGGCCTCGCGTACTCGTCACAGGGACCAGGGACCGCAAAACTCCCGCAGGTCGGAAGAACCAAGATGAAATGGGGGTGGGGGAGATTTGGAGAGGATGGGCTGTTTGAGGACAAGCCACGTTGGGTGGAGAGGGCCCGGCTCACGCCCAGCACCGAAGCCCAAGTCTAGCCTGGAAGGCCTTGCCCTGGTCCCCAGCGTTTTCCAAAGCCTGCCCGAGCTGCCAGGACCCGCTCCGGCTCCTTTCCACTCCTCCCTCGTTTTGGGGGAGGTCAGGTTGGAGCCCCGAGGGACTACAGGGACTGAACCAAGGGTGTGGTCGAGACTGAAGCTCCCACTGAAGAAGACTGAAGCCCTAATTGCTCCCACCAGGCTCCAGCCGCGCCTCAGGGGCCAGTCCCAGTGTTTGGGGAGGACACCCAGGCGCCCTCTCTTCCCGATCCCCAAAGCCCCTCCACGCAGCCAGCCCGCCCTGAAATCCATAGATTCCTGAGGAAGCGCACACACCCACACCATAGAGGCATTCAACGCAAGCAGACAAGAACAACGAATTCGAATTCCAGAATTTTCTCCAAATAAAATAAAGCCGCGGGAGGCGACGCTCAGCCTCTAGACCCTGAGGTGGGGAGGAAGCACCGGAGAAGAGGTTTGCTGGATACCCTACGGGGCTGAAGGGAACCCTTCCAGCCGGCCATCCCGGAGAAGCCCCACGGCCCGCGGCCTGGCGCCCCCATTCTCTGGGCGAGGAAGGCGCCCGGCGGATTCCGTGGCCGCAAAACGAGCCTGCCTTGTGCTGGAGGCGGCCCACGAGCTGAGACGCAGAAATGCCCGAGTTCTCCCAACACAGGAGCCGCCCGAGTCCGATGTGTAGCCAGAAAGGCCGGAGATTCCGAATTTCGAGTCGTTTTTAGTATAATGTATATGTCCCTAAGTCACCCTCACAGTTCCCCTGTCTACCCTCATGCAAATGGCCCACTCCATCAATTACCTCCCTTTATTCATAAAGAGAAACGGGATCTTGTTTTTTTTCTAGAATATCCCAAAAATGAGCGGCTGTATTTGGGCGAATTCCAGCGGGGTCAAGCTTGTTTCCTTCGGCATGACGGTGCTGCCAGTGCTCGGGAAGGGTCTCAGCGGGCCTGCCGCCGGCACGGTGGTGGAGACCGGGAAGAGCTGGGGCCTCGGGGCCACCTGCGTTTCTCCAGGGGAACCGCAACCTGGAGTTCCCGCGGCCACCCCCCAACAGTCTCCGGGTCTCGTGCTCAGACCCCGCACGCCTGCCCGCCGCTCGAGGAGAACCCAGTCTCCCTTTGCAGGCTCCTGCGGACCGAGCCGGGCACACGAGCCGGGCACACTAGCCGGCAGGACGGCAGGACCCCAGGGGTCCTACATAGTCGTTGGCAAGAGACTGGAGGCTGGATTTTCAGAGGCTGCCTGCCTTTAGCGTGAAGGGAACAAGCTAGGAAACCCCCATATGCAGAGGTTTTCTAAACATTCTGGATTCCTGAGCCCCCATGACCACCGCCGGGAGCCATGCGAGGGCTGGGCGGTGGAGCCGGGCTTCTATTTGTAAAACACAGAATGAAACCAGGAGAGCGGAATGAAGACAAAGCCATCTTAAAACGTTCGATTGGCGAAATCTCCACACTTAGCAAACACTTTCATTTTCAGAGCTGCCTGTGGCCATAGGCAGGTCCAGAAAATCGATTGTGTTTCCAGGCGAATTCCACCCAGGGAACAGAGCCCTGGGAACGCGAGCCCGTGCACATGTGTTGGAAGGAATGGATGAGTTAGCCCTCTAACAAGCGAACCCTCTGGACGCAAACGTGTTTATAAACTTCACTTGCACGACTTTGACGGTCTCTACGAATTTATGCCTGTTTACCCAGCTTTTATACCCTCTGTGGGGCGGCCACAGCTTCTCCTCCTCCGTGCAGAGAATCCTTAGCTGCGTGGGCCGGAAGCTACCTTTCCGACCGGCCGGGAGAGCCATTTTTCCTCGTATTGGCCAGGGGTTTTGCAAATGGAGTTGCCCGGATTCTTATATCTGCGGTCCTGGAGTCCTGCATTCCCACTCCTTAACGTTCAGACCCAGGTGTGGAGCCCTACTGGAAAGAGGGAAGCCGAGAATAGGGAAGGGCTGGGAAAGAGAGTCTGCTGGGCCCCATCCAGCCAAAGTTGATGGACACTGTAGATACGTTGGGTCACCGTTTCCAATATTTTGCCCAATGTCTGGGGACCCGCGGGGTTCTGTGCACATGTGTCCTCAGGCGCTGTAGCCGGAACACAGGACAAGGCTTTGCGAAGACCGTGCATTCCCCGTGCTGACTTTTCCTATCAATGGGAGAGACGTGGGCAATTGACCCAGCGGCCTCTTCCTCTCCGTCTATTGTGGCGGCTCAATCACGCATTTACCGAAAGAAAAGCGAGTTTATCTTAGCCTGGAGGAGCCTCGTGTTGCGTGTGTGTGTGACTAAAGGGTGGGGGGAAATTCTGCAGCCACGACCGTGCAGATGGGCTGAGGATAGACACTTTCAGAAAAGGGCCAATTTCCCCTTCACAATGAGCGCTAAGTACCTGATAAATGGGGCTGGTGTTTATTCATGAGCAGGTACTTTGGAGATGGCGATTAGAACAGCCGCCCGCGCCGCCTCGCCAAGGTACTTAAAGCCGGGCAGGTGCAGCGCTGCGCGCGGCCCGAGCGCACAAAGCCCGCGGCCGCCGCGGCGCGGGGAGGGGCGTGAATGCGGGCCGTGCCGGGCCCCAAGGGCGCGCGGCGCGCAGGCACCTTAGCCTTTTGTTCGTCATCCGAAGCCAAGGCCACTTCACCGAGGGGCGTCCCGGGAAAACCTCCCCTCTAATTACCAAGAATTTCCCTTCGTCCCTCCTCCCGAAGCCCAGCCGGGCAACTTTCGGTCTGGCGGACGCGGGGGCGCAGCGTGAGGCCAGGTTCGGCGTTCGCGTAAATGCTGCTTATGAGCAGGCTATTAGCTAACCCGCTAAGTAACTTACTCAACATCCAGGAAAGAAACAGAACCCGGGCCTGGGAACCACGCGGGCACGCAGCTCTGGCCGCCCCCGCCGCCGAGGCGCCACCTCTGGCCGTGCGGGTAACCTCGGGCTTTCAGGTTTTGTTTCAACTCCAAGGGGAGAAAATTGGGGTCTGTCTATTTCCACAGCTTCCTGGCGCCAAGGTCGTGGGACAAACTCGATCTCGCTCTTAGAGTGGCTCCAGAATCCCTAAGAACCCCCAGTTTTTGCCCATGACCGGCGGCCTCGGCTGGGCGCGGCGCCCGGGCCTTGGGGGGCCAAGTACAGGGTCCTCTGCGCTAAGAACGTGGCAGAGTTTCCCTCCCGGTTCAGAGGGACAACCTGGGTCCGACATTCCCTCCCTGCTCCCCATCAGCTTCGAGGGTGCTTCGTGTTCCTAACGTTGGGCGCTCGTGGGGTGAGCACTCTCCGCCCGACCCCCCCTCCTTTTTTTTAATCGTTTGGAAAAACCGACCAAGATCATTTCTCTCCAGTCCACAGAATTAGGAGAAATCTGTGTTGCAAACAGAGTGGGCTTCCCCGGGGAAGAAAATTCTTTCAGAATGACCGTAAGCAAGGGGCAGGGACCTGATGTGACCCACCACGAGGCAGTTTTTTCATTTTCCACCACGAAGAACCCAAGGACTTGCGCACTCGATCAGACTGACCAGTAAATTGTAGATAACGAACGTGCATTATAGATTTTCTTGGAACCTTAAGGTTCGAATAAATTGCAGATATAATAATCCCGAGGCCCGGGGAAATCCGACCCCCGGCGTGTGAGCGCAAACCGAAAGCGGTAACCCAGCAGCGCGGCGGGGAAGCGGGCGAGGTCAGCCCAGGGCCCGCGCCGCCACCAGACAGCGCCAGCCGGGCCGACCCAGGCCAGACGCCCGGGCGGCCGCGCTTAGGGAAAAGGGCTCGCAAGGGAGGCAAGGCTTCCCCTCTCGTCTCCGGCCAGGAGCTGAGCTAGGGTGGGAGGGTGAAGCATTCTCTCGGGCGATAGCCTGCGTCCCCTGCTCCAAGGAGACACCAGGGGACGGCGGGACAAACGGCTAGCCGCAGAGGGCCCGAGACCCCAGAGGCGGCCCCCCTCCCGCGCGCCGCAGCGCTGCCCACGCCTTGCGAACAGCGTCTCCGCACGACGGCCGCGGGTGAATGTTGCGGGGCCGTTGAGGGGCGCGGGACAGGGCCGTGCCAGCCCCCACGCCCGAAAGGCGCCGAGCCGGGACCGCCGGGCCCTGGAGGCGAACGCGTGGTGGGCCTGGGACCGACCTGTCTCCACCGCAAGATGGCTGCCGGCCGCCGCGTGCGGCTCCAAATTTCGGCAGAAAGTGCAAGATGAACGGGAAAGGGGGGAGGGTGCGGTCGGGGGCCTGGAGACAACGCATCGCAAAGGACTTTTTATATTTTCCATTCCCAAAACCTTTAAGGCACGCCCGAAAGATGCAGGTGGGGTCAGAAGGAGGGCCATCAGTACTAACCCCAAGACTGATTTTCTTCACATTACAGATTTGGAATACATCATAAGAATATAATGAATAATATTCCTGGGGAAAGCAGATAAGCCCAGATGCAATCTTTGGCCCTGGACTCCTCAGGTCGGCTTCCACCAACTTAAAGTGTTTTGTTTTTTTCCAGGAAAACCATTTGGGCAAATGCATTTGGGCCCCCACCCCCACCCCGGCCTGGGAGTCCCCACCTTCTGATTGGTGCATGTCAACTCTTGGGAAGCCCCACCGACCAAGGGCCTCCGTCAAATGGTCTAGTGAGTTAGGCCATCACGAGGCCTGCCAAGCAGGAGCCCTAGGTGGAGCTGCTCTTTAGGGTGCCCTAATTCCGGCCTCGGCCTCGGCCTCGGACCACCCTGCACACACAGCTCTTTCACCCATGCCACGCCTCATCTGGTTAAAGGATTTTTGTTACTCCAGTTATTATGTCACAAATGCCTTATATTTATTTCAGTTGGTTGGTGATAGACTCTACCTCCTGGAAGAACCAGGAATATCTCATTAACCTGGCCTCCTCCTCCTCCCCAGGCCGGTAACTGATGTAAAGTGGGTTCTGCTGGTTCTGACCAGAAGGCTTCAGGGTAGAAAACAAGACTCCTTGACCTGTCAGCTTGGTGTGTGTTGTTGGCCCACCCCCACCCCAGCTTCCTCCTCACTGCACAGAGCCCCCTCCCTGGAGTAGGACAAAGGCAGCCCTCAAGATGGAGCCTGCGTGGGGGAAACTCAGAGAAAGCCCACCCCTCCCTGATCAACTCTGATGCTGTCTCTGGGTTTGTGATTGAAGGACTGAGGTTCCTCTGACCCAGGACCTTTGAAGAGTCTCCAGTAAGGGAAGGAGTTCTTTGCCCCAAGTCCTGGACATGCAGCCCCGCTCTGCCAAGAAACCAGGGTTTTGATGCCCACTTCACCAACGACTTTTGGGGAAGTCCCTCCCCATCTTCAGTTTCCTCATCTGCCCAAGGGAGGAGGATTGTAGAGAAGGCTCTTAACATCTCTAACCCAGGGCTCCAAGAAGCGTGAGGGAAGGTAGCACACGGAGACTCTTGAAGACTTCGAAGGACACTGGGGACACTTGGTTTCACCCTGAGAAAGGTGCACATCTCTTTCTGAAATGTGGTCCTTTGATAAGCAGGTTGGTAGTAGAGTTAGGCACGCCGACCCTGGAACCAGGCTCCCTGGGCTCAAATCTGACCCAGATCTGCCATTTACTCCCCATGTGGCCTCAGGCTACTTTACTCAGTCTCTCTGTGCCTCAATTTCCACACCACTGAAACAGAGATTAAAAGCGACACCTATCTCACAGGGCGCTGGCGGGATTAACTGGGCTCATGCTCGGAGAGCACTTAGAAGCGTGCCAGGCCCGGGGTAGCTGTTGCTATGAGGTGCCCAGGCCCCCGGATGCAACCTCACCCCTTGCCAGTCTTCTCGGCTTTCCTCCAGTGACTGTCCCTGCGCGAGTGGCAGCACCCCAGGCATGGGGTGGAGGAGGGCAGGACGCCTGTGTATTGCTTGCTCGATGAGCACTTTGAGGAATCTCTTTGTGCCAGTCCTTTCCTGATCTTCTGATATGGGAACAAGTGGAGTCAGTGTCTCTCCCTTTCTCTCTCCTCAATTCCCCCCAGAGACAAGATAGCTGCGTGAAGAGACATCTGCGTGAAAACCTGTGCCCGCGGCTTTAAGGAGGAAGAGAGGGAGGGAGCCGATCCATCCCCACCAGGAGGGATCCTGCTCAGAGGCAGGTAAGTATACTGCACAGAACTGTTGATGTTTTCTCTCTCTCTCCACACACACACACACACACACACACACACTTCTAAGTGCTTAGGCTACAGGAGAGACAAGATTGCAAGGGTCTGTATTTATCACCTTCAAAGACATTGGGGAACCCATGTGACCTCCTGGGGGTTCGGTGACCTGTCTACGGAAAGGAGCTGGTGTCTTTCCACAGTCCGGGCCCCTCCTTGGCTGTTTGGTTAAAGCATGAGGAGACCAACTGGTGTCGGTTTTTTCTTTTCTGAGGGAGGAGGGACCTTGTTTTTTGAAAATGCAAAGTGACAGTAACATTGTCATTAAAGGCATTTGTTGTTAAAATAATAATAGCTCTCACTCGTGGATACATTGACAGCGTCTCAGGCACCCGACCAAGCACAACACCTTCTTTTTTCCTCACAAAGAGCTCATGAGATTGATTTTCAAGCCCATTTTACAGATGAGGAAATGGAGATTTGGCAAAAGTCAACCGGTTAGTAAGGGAGGGAGTCAGGCTTTGAACACAACACTCCAAGGGCTTCACCTTCACCTTCACCCCCCACCCTCTAATTCCTTTCTGCCTCTGGGTGACCAGGAAGGCAAGAGAATCTCTGTGGACTGTGATTTGGGAGGAATTTTCAGCAACTAGCTTAGGAACAAAGCTAGAATGTTGGTAGTTTAGTCAAGCACACGGAGTCTAAACCAAAGGCACGGGGACCTCTTTCTAGCTTTGACACTGAAGGTAGTTTAATGCCTTCACACCTTAATTTCCGCTTCTGTAAAAGGGGGCTAATAACAAGACCGATGATCTCCTTTAGCTGGGAGGACTAAATGAGCCACTGTATATAAATAATAAAGCATTATTCCCTCCCCTCAGTCTACCACAGAGTAGTACTTAGTAGAATTTAACTCACTGCCCTTTGCAAACCGCTGCCTTAAATTTTCTTATTCTACCCATCCACGAGTTGGGAACCTCAGCTATTAGGAGGAAAAACAGCAGTTTGTCCAAGATGACACAATAACCCAGGGAGAATCAGATTAGCTCTAATCTGGCCAGAAGTTCCCGCGAGGAAGAGGAGAGTTTGCGGATGGTTTTGCAGGAAAACGTTTGTTTCCCTTTTTAAAAAGGATGTAAACATCTTGCCAGGCTCATCTGACAGCCTGTCAGTGATGAATCATCGGCAGCATGAAAACATACACTAGGTAGGTCACAGTCTCCAATTTTAGTCAACTTCCTGGTGGCCCCGCTGAGGCCTTGCAGGAGGGCCCAAGGTTTGATGCAGTGCCCAAAACTCTATCCCCTCCAGGCCCTCGGGACCCAGCCAAATGGAGAGCGGAGCCTTACAGAAGTGGAGGGGTTCCCTTCTGACATTTCTTCTTTTTTAAATTTTAAAGCAACTTGCATAGAATTTTTTTTTTTTTCTTTTAATACCAGGACCTCTCCCTGCAGGCTCTTGCTTGTGAATGAGACCTCTTCTGTCATGGAGCAGAGGGGAAGAGTTCCCTGGGAGATGGTATCTCAGTTTGAGCCAATGTTTAAAAAAATCTCAGTCGTCAATGCTTTTCAAATTTATGCGTGTTTGATTTTTTATTAATTAATCCAGAAGCTATTTCATTTCTTGAGTGCCTACTAAGCACTTGGCAGTGCAGCTGAAGGTGTTAGGAGGAGAAGCGATGTGGGGGAAATCTGGGCCGACCTCCTGGAGAAGGAGGCCCTTGCACTCTTGGAGGCAGAAACTTCAGCATGAGTAAAATCCCACAGGTGAGAAATTTGGAGACTACACAAAGAAGATGGGAAGGAACCCAGAGGGGAGCAATGTGGCTTCAAGGAGAAGGCCATCTCCCCCTTTTTAATTTGCTACTTCTAATTTGCCATGAATTTAGAAACCAAATATCAGGGATGTTAGAACTGTTTGTAAAATAAAGCACGAGGACATAAACGACCTCCGAGTGAGCATCTGAGAGTGGAAGGCAGGAATGGAGGACAGGGTTTGGACCACTCAGAAGCAGCTGTGTGTGCCGGCTCAGCTGGGCAGTGTCTTGGGGGAGGTACAAGCTAACACCTGTCCCCACGCAGAATCCAGGAGCTAGGCACACTCGAACAGAAAGAGGTCCTATGCACAGAGACAAGTGCCTGTTATGGCCCCTTGCACGGCCACTAAATCACAGCCCACCCCCCTTCACCCCTGCTACCACCCTTTGGCCCAGGGCTTTAATTTTGGTGCTAGAGATGGGGGCGAGGAGGAGTGCCCACAGCTGATTCTCCTTAGAGAGCTGAGCAACACACTCTCTCTCTCCCTCCCCCTCTCCCCTCCAACTCTCCAGGAGGAGCCTCAGGGCCTGGGGAGCTAGATTCTAACCCGCGGCTCCTCGGGCCAGAATCTGAGAGGAGTCGAGGGAGGGCCAGAGCCAGAGTTAGCAGGGCAGAAAGTGGAGACCAAGAGGCTAACGGACGATGGATGAGCTAGACGCCCTTGGGAAAGGCCGGCCACCTCACCAGGCCGTCATAGGGCGCCCTTGCTCTGTGCCCTGTCCCCCGCCCCAGGCCTAGTACCCCCCAGAGCCCTGGAGTGGAGCGCGCCCCCCGGAGGCCCAGTGGGGCTGCCCAGTCTCCCCGCCGTTTTGCAGCTCACCGCCCTCCGCGCCGTTCCTCCCGGTCGCACAGTCCGGGGCGGGGGGCGGGGCACGAGGGGTGTGGGTGCACCCCGCCAAGGGTTCTTACCTCAGCGCGAGCATCCGTCCGACCAAGCTCGGTTTGCTGCTGGGACTGCGGGGCTGGGGAGGCTCCCACGGACGCGGCTCGCGCCTCCCCCCCCCCCACCCCCGCCCCGAGCCCCCAGACCCTACGTTGGCCCCGAGCGAGGGCGCCGGGACCAGGGGACAGGCGCCGCGCGGGCGGGAGGAGGCGGCTGCTGTGGGGCGCGGTGGGGCGGGGCGGGGGCGTCTGCCGGGCCCCGCCCGGAGGGGACTTGGGAGCGATTATCTTGAAGAACAAAGGCAGCCGGGGAAGGCTCGGAGCCCCCCGGGCCTGGCCCTGAACTTGAACTTGTACTTGACACTTCGTCCGGAAGGTGGCGAGGGAACCCATCTGAGCTAGGACGGGTGCTCAGCCGTTCACCTCACGTCCCGGGGAGGGGGCGAGCCCGTCCCCCTCGGCGCGGGGTGGGAGCTTGGCATCCCCAGGTGCCCCCGGGCCCGGTGCGCCCCAAAGTGCCTTGGACACGAGGGCCCTGGCGTCCCCGCGTCCCCTGGGAGAGTCGGGGTGCGGACGAGGCCTCTGGGTCTCCGGCTGGGAGCAGTGGGCCGGGGCCCTGCGCACCGCCCCCCCCCACTCCCACCCCACTGTGGGCCCGGGCCGCAGCCGTGGCTGTGCGGGGCTGGCCGGATTCTCTGCACGTCGCGTCGGCGGCCGCTATTCAGCCGCTAATTGAACGTTAATGGCAGGTGCGGATGAGGTCACCGGAGCTGGCTTTTCTCACACATTTTTCATGCAAATTCGCGAAACTCTAAACAAATTTAAATAAAAAGCTCTTTGTGCCGCGCGCGCCCCTCCGTCCTCTCCCTCCCGCCCGGGGTCCTGGCTCCTCCCGGGGCCCTGAGGCCCGAGGGGGGAGCCGGGCGCCCCGGGGAGCGCCGCCTGCCGGCCAGTGGTGCACACCCCGCCGCGCCGCCCGTGGCCCAAGGCGCCCCGGCTGCCGGCTGCCGTGGGGCGGCTGTGAGAGACGTTTCCCTGGCGTCGTGGGGCAGGGCGAGGCCGGCGGTGCGCGCGACCCTCAGGGAGGCAGTGTGGCCAGTGGTTAAGTGCCTGGCATCTGGACAGGCGTTCGTGCGGGCATCCTGGCTACACCCACACCTGCACCCATGGGCCACCTTGGTCACCTTACTTGGCCTCACTCTCTCTGTTGGTGAAATGGGAAGTAAGACAGTGCCCAGTTACGCGTATGCAGGTCTGAGGCTTAAACCATGATTTAGGACATGAACCAGCACTTAGACTAGTGCCTGGCTCCAGAAAGTGTTGATTATTATCTGGGCTCCAAGGACCTCGTGAAAATGAATGCCGTGATTTTGCATGGAATCACTTGTCAGGGGCTTTCAGGAGATTTAGGACCCCCTGCATCCCATTCTGGTCACAGGTAAGAGATCAGGAGCCCAACTCCACTGCTTCTCTCACTGTGTATGGCTCAGCTCTCAGCTGTGTGGCTTTGCCCCTTAGCCTCTGTTTCCTAGTTTGTAAAATGGGACTAAGTCTCGTGGAGTCGTTGTGAGGATTAAATGAGAAACACTCTTGGCGGGCGATTTAGGAGGAGCTTAGGAGCTTGGAACCTGGCAGTACACCTTGTTGCCACCCTCAAGGCTAGAGGCAGGCCCTGGGCCAGCCAGCAGCCTTCATCCTCTTCCCCAAAGGACCCTAGCCCAGGTCAGGGAGACAGACTTTCCAAGACCTTGCTCCACTCTTCCCATCTACGCCAGGTCCCCTCCACACCCCCCCACACCATACATTTTCCTTGCTAGTGGCTAAGTCATACCTTCCTCATTCATGTCCTCTCAGAAAAACTGACCAGAGACAGGAATATTGCAGAGAAATATCATTCATTGTGGGCTGGGAAGACAGAGTCAGGGGGTTCACAGGATAGCAGGAGACCCCTCCCAGAATTTGTCCTAGTCTTCCCTCAGGACCATTCAGGGGGACCCAGTGGTTTAAGCTGCCTGGGTGAGGCCTCTCCTCTCCCATTTCTGCGTCTGCACCTTCAGCTTTCCCTTAGCCTCCCATCAGGCCAGCCTCTGGGAAGCACAGGGGCAAGCCTGGGAGTGTCCTTGTGTTCTTGCTAGGCCCCTTCCGGTCAAGGAAGAAGCAGCATCTTCAGGAGTGCAGATGACCGGCAGCCAGGGGACTGGGAGGCTGTCGCATCTAATTGACCCTCAGACCTCCCGCACTCCCACTTCTACCAGGTGGAGACCCTGGACCTTCCCGAGGACTCTGCTCCAGCTCTCCAGTGCTCACTTAGGCTTGTCTTGACCAGCTGGGCAGCATCTTTGCCTCCAGGCCACCACCTCCAGGGAGCCCATCTGGACAATCCTACTGCCCCCGGACAACTCTGGAGGAGAGGCTATACTACCAGACAAGACAAAAGCTCCAGTTGTGAAAGGCTCTATAGTCCGCCCTCCCCATTCCCCACTCCGTTGCCCAGGCTGGGGCTGGGCACCCTGCAGGAGATAGATGGCATTAGGTGAAACTGGGGGAGGACCTCAGGCAAAGGACCATTTGTGGTGACCTTGCAGAAGAGGGGTGAATGTATGTGTGGGGATTGGCAAGGAGGCCTTGCAGCTTTGGGGACCTCCTTTATGTGCCCAGTCCAAACAGGATTGCTTTGGGGTTAGGAATACAGACTTTAGAGTCAAAGAGACTTGGTTTTGAACCTCAGTTATGGCCCTCATTGTGTGTGTGGCTTGGGACCTATAACTTAACTTTTCTGTGCCTCATCGTCCTCATCCCTAAAATGAATGTGCCAATAATACTTGCAGCCCACAGAGTTACGAGGAGTCACCACTTTTCATGTGGGCATTCTTAATGCTGCTTTCCTCCTCTCTCTGCTGGCCCCACAGCTGATTTGGGGTGACCATTGCTACCACCCAGGCCCCAGGGACCCCTGTGGGGTTTCCACACCTGCTCAGTCTGGGTCAGCAGTGCCTGTTCTCCCTGCCCCTCTCGGCCACAGCAGGTGGGGGTGGGGCTGGTGCCCCGGAGAGGCCGGCCCCAGCCTGCAGTGGGTATAGCCCACCCCGAGCTGCCTCCTCAGAGACACTTGCTGGTCCACTTACTTTTGGGGGGGGAGGGGCATGGGCGAAGCAGATAGAGGAGGCGATTGGCACTGGGCACCCGCGGACGATGATGTCTCTCTCATGAAACATGCTGCTTATGCAAATTGGGCCTTTCACAGCCCCGTCCATTCTCCCTGCTGGCCCAAGCCCAACCAGCCCCCCAGCACGATGATACCTCTGCTGGGTAGCAGGGGCAGTGGGTGGGGGCACCTTCTCCCCAACCCTGGGCCCCAGCCCAGCCCCACGACTGGACTGGTTGGGGTGGGGGGGGAGGTGGCTAGGTTGGAGCTTCCAAGGTCTTCTCCCAAAAAGGCAGCTCTGGAAGGCAGAGGGGTAAGGTCTATTCCCAGTGAAACAGGGAACCCCCCCCAACCCCCACCCTGCTGAGGAGCTCAGACAAACCCATCAACTACTCTTCCATATGGTGAAATTGGAATGATATCCACCGAGGCAAGACCCAGAGATACTAAGCCTGGCACTTAGTAGGCTTTTAATTAACCATAGTAGCCATGATGATGATGATTATGCGCTTCTTAGGCCTGAAAATGGCCAATGGCAGAGTTTCTGGGATGTTTTTTTCCTGCAACATCACCACCATCCTCTTGGAGCTCTTACCCTAAGTTGGTTAATAGAAGTTAAGCCCATTATATTAAATAGCGTCTTTAAATTTTTCAATGACAGTATTGCACGAGCATGGAAAGAACATGTAACAGTACAGAAGAAGGAATCCGTCCATCCCCACTCCCCAGAGACAGCCTTCCAATACATATTTCCAGAAACTCTTCAGATATAAGCATACTTAGGACTGACTTTTAAATACACATAAATAAGATCATACTCTATTGCCTGTTCTGCAATTTATTCTCTTTATGCAACGGTATACACTGGCCAGCCTTCCATATCAGCTTACAGAGAGATCTACCACAGTGATTTTTGCAGCTGCATAATATTTCACCGTATGAATGGACCATAGCTTCATTTCCATGTTCTTACATTTTTAAAAAGAAAATGCTCTGACGAACATCCTTGTACATACTTCTTTGGAAATTTTTACATATATAACCATCGAGTAAATTCCTAGCAGTGCAGTTTGTTTGTCACTAAGTATGTAGGTCTTTTACATTCTGATACAGCCGCATTACAGAATATACTGTATGTTTTACATTCTCCAGCCAACAGTGTTTGAGAGTGTCTTAAAATAGACACATGATGGTAGAGAAAGGCACCAAAATAGCCAGTTGTGTGAGATCCAGGCTCTGGAGGCAACTAAGGAGCCCTCTGAGAATGGGCCTGTTGTCCCGAGGGCAGTGGGCAGTGGCTTGGTCCTGTCTGGGCTTGTGCGTGCTGGTGGCCCAGGGGTAACCCTGAGTCAGAGGGGAGTGGGGCCCACAAGGGTGCTGGGAGCAGAGGGCGGGCCAGCATGGCTAGAGTCCCGCCTGAATGGTTTCCTGTGGCCATTGTCTCTGCCCTGCCTGGTCTCCTTGGGGGGAGTTTATTTAGGGGCTTCTGGAGAGGGGGTTGGGCAGGAGGCCGAGGAGGGTGTAGTCCTCACCAAAGGCACCCAGGAATGTGTCACAGGAGGGAAAGAGGAAGGGGGGGATCCCATCCCTGGGAGAGACAGGACGTCAAGAACCCCTGACTAATGAATAGTGAGCTTGCCCTTGAACCTCACTGGGCTTCGCCATTCTCAGGCACAGAACAAGAGCCGAGACACGTCTGAGCCCAGCTGCACGGGGACGGCGGCGGTTCATCTCAGACACTTTGACAGGCCGGGCCTTTTCCCTGCATAGCTCAGATCTGCCTCCCGGCTCCCGTGGCAACAGCACAGCGGCATGGCTCCCAGGTCCAGGCCCTGCCTGCTGTGAGCAGGAGGGGGGAGGAAGAGGAGCACCAAGGGGAGGACAGCTGGGGAGAGGGAGTCGTTAACTCCTAGAAGGCTGGAGCCCCTTGCTTTGGCAACCTCCCAGCATGCTGCCCTCGCTCCTCCGGGGTGGAAATATGGATGGCAAAGAGCGGCCGTTTGCCGGAGGCCCGGCCAGAGGCCCTCAGACCTGGGACAGGCACACGGTGTGCCAAGGGCAGAAATGGGAGCCCACAGGCCAAAGGCCAAGGCCCCTCCCTGCGGGATGGTCGGGGTAGGTCTCCCCAGGTCCTTTGCCAAGTCCCAGATGGGCAGGGATGGGAGCGGAGCTTGAGCCTCTGCCCACGGCCGCCTCCTCCATCCAGGCCCCTGACCGCTGCAGCCTCAGGACGGTGACTCCTGCATCTTCCCTTTCTGCTCGGCTTTTCCCCGGCTGATGACCTCCCGTGTCCTGGAGTGGCGTGGCTCTGGATTCCAATCCTGTGACCTCGGCAAGACCCACCGTTCCTCTCTGTCTCCATCTTCAGAGAAGCTGAAAAGAGGCTGTCCTATCACACTTCCCAGGACAATCTAAAGATAAGAGAATAACATGTGAGAAGGAGCTTTGCGCTCTGGGGAGGAAGGTGTCCTATAAATCTCATTCAGGTATTATTAGGGCTGAAAGTAGGTATTTCTGCTCCCTGGGGCTAGGGGGAGGAGCTCCCCCGAGATTGTTCCAGAACCTCCCCAGCACAGCAGGCCTGAAACTCAAAGGCAAGAGGTCAGGAAAGAACGGTTTATGTCTGTGGCCTCTGGAACCCCCGGGTTCAGATGGCACTGGGAGCTGAGAGTAACCATATAATTTCAAGGTGTTTTACCTGTAGTATTTCTAGGCCTCACTGCAACGTGATGAAAAAGGTGTGGTTATTCTCATTGTAGAAATAAGAAAACAGGCTCAGAGAGGTAAAGGGCTGGCCCCAGGTCACACTGGCCATCAAAGGCCTTGAGCCCACATTCACCTGACTCCATGGCCCACATTTATGCCCACACCACGGCAGAGCCACCTGGCCGGGGATGCTGGGGAGAGGGGCTGGGCTCTGAGAAGTAGCCTTTCCCCCAAGCTTTGCTTCTAGGGGCTTAGAGCTTCCGGGTCTAAAGGCCCTGGCCCAAGGAAGTAGGGTGGGGCGAGCCCCAGGGGGAACACTGCAAGGCCGGCCTGAGGGCCAGCCGGTGGCAAACAGAGCCACCAGGGTAAACACTCATCAGAGAAAAGAGAAACAGCAGAGAAGGCTCCAGATCAGAGGCTGGGAGCAAACTCGGCTAAGATGCGCTCTCCTGCCTACGTCTTGCTCCAGGGCAGGTCACCGCCCAGCTTCATATCACTTGCCAGCACTGAGATGGGTTTTCATGTTTGTAGCCTCTGGGTGAAGGTGCCTCCCTGCATCCCAGGGCAACGTGAAGGGAGCCATGGGGCTGGGTTTCCTGAGAGCCAGGGGGCTGGGAGTACCAACCGACCGTTGGCAGGTTAACAGAGGAGAGAAAGCAGGAACAACTTCCAGATTATAAAATGTTACAGCCAAGAGGCACATTCAGTGCCATTCTATCCAATGCTCCTTTTCCAGGTCCAGCACGGGAGCTGGTTCACCCAAGGCTATTCATATTCAGCAGGAAGATGGGCTGGGGTTCAAGTCTCTGACTTTTAGGTGAGTAGGGCTGTGTCTTCCTAGGCCCTTGTCACTCTACCAGGCCACCTTGGGCCCTCAAAGGCAAGGATTTCACCCAATGAGGCAAGGGCCCGAAGCTGGGAAGGACCTCAGCTCACTGCCCTGTGTTGCTGGGTCCTCTGCCAGGTGGGGCACGGGGCCCCATGCCAGGCCGACCTGAGCTGCTCAGAATGCAAAAGAGATCCAGGGACCCCACATCCTCCAACCTCGTCAGGAACTGCCCTCGAGGGAAGTCTGCGTGCTTGCTGATGAACAGACACGTGTCGGGACAGAAAAACACAAAGACAAATTAACTTATTCCCGCCCAGCTGTGCCCTCCTCCCTGGGCTGATGATTTGGGCCAGATGCCACTGTGACTGGCCAGTGCCCGTGGTTAAATATTCTGTATCTCGTCGCTGTCCTCCTCTCTCAAATCCCAGCTGTATAACTGACCTTGAGAAGCTCAACACCTTCATACCTGCCCCATACCTAACGGGGAAATGGAAGAAGGAAAATGAACCCGTGTACTTAACACTCCCCAGAGCAGCTCGGAGCTAGGGATTAGTCTTCCCATTTTACAGATGAGGGTTGAGAGACACGGAGAGTAGGGGGGAGCTGCTGCACGGGGAGACCAGGAGCAGAGCTCCGATCTGGGCCTCGGCCCACAGCATCTCCTCCCCTGTCTCTCCTCTCCAGCTCAAGGCCCAGGCTGGGTACACCCTGGCCTGGTGCGCCAGAAGCCTCCCAACCACGTGGGTTTGTGCTCAGCATCCCTGCCTCAATTTCCCATCTCCCCAGGGTTCTCTCAGGGCAGTTTGGTCGAAGCTGGTGAGCAGGGGAGGCACGCTGCCCAGCCTACTTCATTAGTTCCAGAACAAATCCCTCTCTTCTGACCAGCCCCGACAGGTTGTCAGAAGAAGGAATCCCCACCAGTCACAGATGTCCATTTTTACCTGGAAAAGGGAGCCGGAGGACTTGGGAGGCTGGGGTAAGGGTGGGGACAGCTACCGAACAATAAAACCCTAGCCAAGCAGACATGGCCGGAGAGCCTCAGTCTTGGGAGTTTTCTTCCTGAGGAACAAAGAAGGTGACACTGGCTGCATGCGGGGCCTGTGCCCGGCCCTCCACTGGGCACCGCTCATGCTGGGTCCAGCCTCAGGAGGGGGAGCCGCGCTTGGAATGTGATTCCCTGGCTTTGCGTGCCGCTCAGTTAGCGGAGTGCGACGCCCAAGATCCCCTGTCACCTCCTAAAGCCTCTGCCAGCCCACCCCCCCACACACTGATCACCAGATTAAGGGGCTCAGGGCTACAGCTGAGGCAGCTAAAACCCAGAGGGGAGGGGAGGGGAGGGGCAGGGAGGGCAGTGGGCAGCCTCCCAAGGCCCTGCCTGCCCTCTCCCCCCCACTCCTACTGTGGGCCCTATTCTCTGTTCCTGTCATGAGCTCTAATCTCTGTACCCTTCCTCACTGAGCTCCTGCGTACCCGCCCCCCCCACCCAGAGATACCCAGCTGGAGCTCGGAGCAGCCCAGGAGACTGGCAGAGGGGAGGGACAAGAGAGGTGGAGGGGAACAGCAGTGACGGTGAGGGTACAGGGTGGTGGGGGCTGGCTGGGGCCTCACAGGAGGGAAGGATGGGGAGCGCTGGGAGGCAGGCCCAGGGCCTCCCTGCCTGGACGGGCCCCACCAAGGGTAATCCCAGAGGCTCCCTGTGGGACCCTCTGGCCAGCTGCCGGACTCCAGAGCAAGGCACCTCCAGGCCCCCCACACACCGGAGGAGAGAGCAGGAGGGAGTGCCAGAGACGGGGGAGGCTGGCAAAGGACAAGAGGAGGAATTTGGACATTCAAAGCTTTTCCCTAAGACCCCAGCATTTCCTGAAACAAAGTCATCCCAAGTCATTTGAATCACAAACACAGGAAAAGAAGTTCCCTTCTGTATGCATGCTGTCACCAGATCTGTAAGAAATGAGGTGGGATGGGTCCAGCCGTGGTAAGGACCCCACAGGAAGGAACTGGAGGTTTTGGCACAGGGCTTTCTAGACTGTGAGCACCCAGGCTCGCCCTTTCCATTACCGGGAAGCAGTGGTGAGAGGGTCGGGCCAGTGGGGCTGAGTGGAGGAAAGGCCAGGGAGGGCCTGAGAGCCAGACCCCCTGGTCACTGGGTCCTGAGACCCATGCACCTGGACAAGAGGAGAGCCCATGCCCCATGTTCCCCTCCACCTCTTGACGCTACTGGGAGGAGCCGTGGAGCCCTGGACATTCTGAAGGCAGGATCCAGAAAGTCGTCTGAAGGCTCAGTTCAGCAGGCATCCAGCCCCTTCTCAGCCCTGTCCCCCATGCCAGGGCCTGCAGGGGGCGAGCAGGACGTGCCCAGGGCCCTGACCAGCAGCTGTTCTCACTCCAGCTTCTCCTTTGCTGCCACTGCCAAGCTCCCTTCTGCTGGGTGGGGGCGGGAGGAGAAGGGCTTGGGCTCCTAACAGGGGGGTCTGTGAGGGCCTGGGCAGAGACGTTCTGCCAGCTCCTGATCCCCCACCCGCTCCACAAACAGAGGCCCACACTCCACTGTCAAGGGAGATGAAATCCTTGCCAATATACCCTTCTTCACCCCTGACCAGAATCCACTGGTCCCGTTCCTGGCCTCGTGCTAAACCAGGGAGTGCGACATCAACACAGCTTTGCAGCGACCACGGTCACAGACTTTCTGAGCTAGAAGATTCCTGAGTTCAACTCGCTCATTTTGCCAGTGAGAGCACTGAGATTCGGGGTGTGGGGGAGAACGGGCCCGCCCGAGGTCACACAGGAAGCCGGGGCAAGGACATGCCTTGTGTCTGTCTACCAGACCCCTCTCCTGTTCAGCGCCTGAAAGAGGGCTTCTCCACCATATCCCAAATAAGATCCTGGCCCAAATGTGGGCGGCGGGGGTCTGGGGCCAAGGGAGGCCATAATGCGATAAGCAGACTGGCCATCTGGCTCAGGGACGGAGGAGAGCCCAGACTGGCCGCTTCTGCTGCCCATCCCGGGGGGCCCTGTGTCACGAGAGACAGACTGCCAGATGGACAGGCACTGGCCTGGGTCTGGGTGGAAGCCAGTGAGTTCCCTGTAGCCAGAGCTAACCAACTTTCAGACGTGGTGGGGGAAGAAGGGAGGGGGCACAGGGAGCAAAGCCAGCCCCCCCTCAAGGGCAGAGAGACAGAAGAGCAGGATGAGGAAGCCGGGACTCCCACCCAGGCTCCGAGCCTGGCTCCCCAGGTAGGCCCAGCCTCCCTCAGCTCCACAGCCACAAACAGGTCCCCCTCCCGGGGAAAGGCAAACACATCTCCCCTGGCACCTTCTCAGACATGCATGCAAAACTAATTAACATGGGGAGACATGCGAGCAGCCGGCCAGCTCCACACCCTCGAGTCCACGCAAACAAGGCGAGCCCTTGTCCGGGGGACGTGCACAAAGCTTTGTTGCTAATTTAGGCATCTGTCTCTGTCTGGCCTGGTCCTCCTGCCTGCGCTGGGGTTTTTCCCAGCCCCTCGGACAATGCTGGGAACGGGCCCGCCGATCCCTTATTCAAATCACACCCAGGACAATGAGCTCATTGTGCAGGCCACAGAAAAGGGGATGCTGGGGTGGGGGGGTGGGGGGGTGTAAAGGGGCATTGGGAGAGGAGAAGGGTAGGGGGGTGAAGAAAATGGGAACTCAGGAAAGTGTTTACTAACACAGCCCCTGCAGCTGCTTGGGCCCCTCTCCCCTCCCCCCACCTGGATGGCAGCTGGGGAGAAGTCCCGGGGCTCCGAGGTGGGGGCCCCAGAGTGGATAAGGGGCCAGCAGTCAGCCAAGCCGGGCTCGAACCTCCACCTTCGGCAGTCTGCAGCTACCCCTGCATGTCCATGGCCAGACACGCTTTTTTATAGACTGGCTTGGGGGTTCTTTTCCTTTCTGACTGCAGACCGAGCAGTGGAACACACAGATCCTCACTGCAGAGGCCGAGGCAGGGCTGGGGGGAGAGGTGCTGGCGGCTCTGCAGGCTGGGACCTGCTGTCTCGGCCATTGTCTTCAGGCAACGTTTCATTTTCTCCTCCTTCCCAGCTAATAAATTAGAGAGGAGACCGTGAGCTGCAAAGGGACAGGCTCCCCACGGACGGCGGGCGGGCGGGCAAGTCTGTGAGCTCACGCAGATGGGGCTCACCCAGCCCAGCGGCTGCTCACACCACACCTGGTCGGACACTCACAGGCAGCCTCACACAATGAGCACCATTAAGAAACCCCCCCACACACACACACACAAACACACACGCGACATATCCATGCGCGCGCGCGTGTGTGTACATACATACACACATCTATATAAATCTCCCGAGATCCCTGAGGGGGTAGATCTGGGGCTTTGAAATGCCCTCCCTCCTACCAACACCCCCCAGCTCCTTGTCGCACTGAGCGGCCCAGACAGGCCGATGTAAACAGACACACACAGCCTGACACTGACACGCAGACACAAAAAGAAACACACACACCCAGAGGCAGCCCCAGACACACACACTGACAATAGCGTAATGAATGCAGGACCGGAGCGCATTCAGTCACAAGCCCACAGTGCTGCTCGCCCAGCACCAGGGTGGCTGAAAGGTTGTGGAGGGGCTGCAAGCTAGCTTCTGCCCACCTCCTCCCTCGTTCCGTCCCCCAGGACCGCTGGCTACACGGGAGGTGGAGTAAAACGCCATTCCAAGCATCCAGGTGGAGGCAGATGCCTCTTGAGACAGAAAAGTTTGGAATTGGTCTCAGCCCTTAGTCAGGGTTGTCTGAACTGCCCTGAAGAATTATTTTCTTTAATACTATTTAAAGTCATTATTAATTACCCTGCATCTCAAGATGGTGTGTTTTAAAGCCAGGGGAAGAGGGGAGCCTGGCTGGCGTCCTTTTCCCTTGCAGCAGAATCCACAGGTTGGGGTGATTTCTTCCTTCAGTTAAAGTAGTGAGCAGGGGATATAGGGTAAAGAGGAACACAAATGGTTTACATCTCAGAGACCCTTCAAAACGTGCTTCTAAGGATAAAGGAGAAGCAGGGACTCCCTCTCCACTGGCCCAGAGGCGTGGAAATGGATTAGGTCGAACCATATGAAACTACCAATATTTGATGGGTTTAGATCTATAAAAAAGAAATTTCATATAGGTCAACCTCATAGGCAGCTGGTTCCAAGAACCATCGGGGGTGTTTTCCCTTTTTATTTCCTCCCCAAACTGGGTTATTTTATTCCTGAAGAAGAAGAAAACAATAGTAACCCAAGAGCCAAATCAACCTCGGACCAACCGCCTACAGCCGCATAACTATGTCGTGTAGAGACTCTGGAGCAGCCACGGGAACGAACTGGGGACCCGCGCGCATGCGCACAGCCTGCGGCCTGCGTCAGGCCAGGACGCACCTTCCAACTCTTCCTCCAGGGCTCCTGCTTCTCCTTTCCCTGCCTTCAGGTTCTGGAATGTGTCCTGGAGGGGACAGAAGGAACATGAAAGGAAACGGGACCACTGTGCTCCTTGGCTTCTCCTCTAGAGCAGTGTCAGGGGCTAGCATGGGCGTCCACGCACGCACTCTGTCCTGGAGGAAAGGTCAACCTGGAAGCTTCATCACTAAACACTTGCTGTCAGCTGGCTACCAAAAAGAAACCCAAGGCCAGTCTCTGTGCGTATGACATTCGTTCAGACTACCTCGCAAAGAGCCACATAAGGGAAGCCAGGAGGGCACGGAGGCCGCCAGGCGTAGGGAAGGCCCACTCCTTGCCAGCATCTGGATAACCATGTCTTGTCGCTCAGTGCATCTTCCTGGGAAATTACTCTCTCGGACTTCTCTGGGTTCCCAGGGGAGGAAAGGTGGAAGGTTTTGAAAGCAGAGTCAAGAACTGCTCTGTAGGGGCGCCTGGGTGGCTCAGTCATTAGGTGTCTGCCTTCGGCTCAGGTCATGGTCCCAGGGTCCTGGGATTGAGGCCTGGATCGGGCTCCCTGCTCGGCGGGAGGCCTGCTTCTCCCTCTCCCACTCCCCCGCTTGTGTTCCCTCTCTCACTGTGTCTCTCTCTGTCAAATAAATAAAATCTTAAAAAAAAAAAAGAAAAAAGAACTGCTCTGTATCTCACTACCTGCTTCTTACTTGCCCACCGAGGAAAGCCTGCTTCACGTATGCTCATCCTGCCCACCAGCAGCAGTCGGCTGGTCCACACAGAAGCTGAGGGAAGATACTTCCTCGGACAGTCTTCTAGTGGCCAAGGACCTGGGGCTCCATTCGAAGACCTGGAATGACCTTCCATGAAGACGGTCCCTCCTACATCTTTGACAAGTACTTTAACCAAAAATACCACGTAAGTTCTAGAGTTTTATCTTTTTAAACACACACACACACACACACACAAACACACACACACACACACACACACTGACTTCAACAAGAAAACCACTAAAGTGATAGTAATAATAAAATAAAATCTGTTTAGGGCGCCTGGGTGGCTCAGTCGGTTAATCGACTGCCTTCGGCTCAGGTCATGATCCTGGAGTCTCGGGATCGAGTCCCGCATCAGGCTCCCCGCTCAGCGGGGAGTCTGCTTCTCCCTCTGACCCTCCCCCCTCTCATACTGTATCTTATTCTCTCTCTCAAATAAATAAATAAAATCTTTTAAAAAAATAAAAAAAATAAAAATAAAAAATAAAATAAAATCTGTTTAGCCTTCCTGCTCCTGGGGGCAAGAGACGGAACGGCAGAGGCTGCTGTCTGGGCTTTAGGACTGGGCGGATTCATTTGCAGGGCGGGCCCCAGCCTAGGGGCTACATGAATGACTCTTCCAAACTCCAGATGTGTTGAGAGGAGGCAGCTGGGTGCCCAGTGTTGCCACATGCAGGCTTACCTGCCAACCACTCTACTCAGGATCCAGTCTGAGCAGAACCAGGAGAGGATCCTGGCTTGGATGCCCCAAACAGGATCTGATTTCTTCCAAGGAGGAGAAACCTTCTGTATGTGAATTCACCCAGATGTAATTTATTATTTGATTGCATTTAAGATGTTCCTTACCAGTCTCACATGGAAATCTCAATAGGTTACTGCTATACTGATTCCTAAGATCAAAGTTGTTTCTTCAGTGAAGAAAAGGCAATTGAGATCTCACAGTTTCTATATAGAACCAATGGAATCTGGAAAATTAAAGCTCTAGCCCAGGCTAAATGGCAACTTAAGGTCACCATAGGCAATGCATGAAATGGCCTCTGACCCTGCTCTCCCAGGCTCTTGGGGCCACGGAGAAGGGCAGAGAGGCCAGGAAGCTGCCACCTGGTGAGAACGGTCATACCTCCAGGGCCCATTTATCCAGCACCCCTTCCCCCAGCCTGGCCTTCCCATCCTGGACGGATGGATGAAGTTCTGTATTACACGAGTTTGAAGTGCCGAGCAAGGGGCTGTGGTTTGCTTCTCTGTATCCCCAAGGCATTGCCCAGAGCCTGACACATAGTGCTTGGTCAATAAATGTTGAATGGATAAATGAAGGCAATGGAAAAAATACAGTCCGGCCCGGGAAGACTTCCAATTCCTGAGCTCCATGGCTCCCTTGCAAACTGACTTATGGCTTCAGGGCATAGTCCTGGAGGTGCTAAAGTCCAGGCCAAGAGCCATCAGAGGTGAGAAAGGCCAGGGCAGGTGTACCTGCTCAGCTCGGGCTAGCCTGGCAGCCCTCCCACACTGACCTTGCACGTCGTGATGAGACCAGCTCCCTTAGTCTGCCCTCCACATCTGACCTGATTTCTGGTCCAGTCCTGCAGGAGTCTACCCTGCTGCTCCATCCCCACCTCCAAACTTTTGTGGGGGAGTCTCCTTCCCCCACTCAGCCTAGGAGACCTGTTTGGGTCCAGTGAGCCTTCTCTGATGACTCCACTCCAAATGAATTCCTCCTCTCTTAACTCCCAAAGTCTGAGTCAAGCTATCACCCCTTGAATGTGTGCCTTATTAGGCTGGCTTTTGCTCGGAGGGGTCAGGGAGCAGGTCAGGGGTTCTCCTGGGGATCTCTCGGTACCGGAGCTTGGAGCTTATGCATGGTCGGTAATCGCCCTGACTTATTCTAGTGACTGACCGAGAGCTGAGCCCGATCCCTCACTGGCTGCTTTCCCTGCGCCTCCACTCGTCACTGATGTGCAGCCCACCAGTTAGATGGTCACATACGTCACAGCCTTGCTGGCTCATGCATGCTCAGCCCACCCCCGCCCCCCAGTACATTCACACCCATCCTATAACAGCGGCAGATGGGGGACGCAAACTGACATTTCTCGAGTGCCACAAGCTCAGTATTACTATCCCTGATTTTATAGATGAGAAAACTGGCTCAGAGAGAAGGGAAACCATGTGCCTGAAAGGGCCTGAACTAGATCAGACAGACCCCTGATGCCCACTGGGCTGCACGCTCTGCTTCCCACCACCGTGATCTTGAAGCCTGCAATCTGATAACAGAAGAGAGAACAATGGGCTAGAAACAGCTAAAAATGGGGTAAAGGAGGCTGCAGGCCCAACGGGAAGGGGTGGCTGTAAACCCGAGCCCTTCTTCTCCTTACTGCACCTCTCCCTAGCGCTCCCCAGGGAAATGACATGCCCTTGGAGGCATCTCCCACCTCTCCCAGCCCGTGCCACCAAACTCGGGGGATAGGAAGAAGGTCTAGCATTCTCTGTTTAAGGACCAGATAAGACTAGACAGAGGATGTGGATCCCTTTCCCTCCTCCAGAAGACTCAGTGCTACCTCAGGGGGATGTAACATTCTCGAAAGCAGAGGCTCAACCTTGCCCGGGATGGGTACAATCCTTGGCAACATGGGCAGACTGGCAGACTTTGGCCAACCCCTGATTTTCCAGACTGAGGCACAGCCAGGCTACAGTTCACACTGACAAAAGCCAGGATTGGGTGGGACCCTTCTCACCCCTCGTAGCGCCTTACCAAGGCTCCCGGGGGCCCAGCACTGAGCCTTCCTACCCGCTACCTGCTTCCTGTCTCTCCAGGTGCATTGTCAGCCCAAAGCAGGACACACTATAGAGCCACCCTCTAGCCACCAAAATAAGCTCAGGCTGCTCCCCAAAGCCCAGGCAGACTCCTTGGGAGATGAGGACCCATGGGGGACTCAGACTACCACCGACTCAAGGGTTGTAGCTTCTGAGACATACCTCATGCAATCAGCCCATGACATCTGGCTTAGAGAAGAAGGGCAGACCCTAGATTACCTTCACCTCTCTTTCTGCTCCCCAAGAGACAGGCCTTAAAGAAGACGAAGTACGCAGAGTGTTAGCACAGAACTTGGCACAGCATAAGTGCTCAATAAATGGTTCCTGTCACCATTATCATGACTCATTATGATTTCCTGGCTGCCCATTCCTCACCTCCCGGGCTCATGTGAGGAGCTGTCTTTTCATAAACCCAAGGCTTACTGAGGGCTGGGAGACCATTAACGGAGTCCTGGGTTTCCGGGGCAGGAAACTGGAGTTCCTGAGAAGGGAAGGGGACTGGAAGCAAGGCTGGACCCACAGCCAGGAGTCCTCTGAGGTGAGAGGGCCCCTCTGCTCTCTGACAGCAGGGTGAGCCCAGCACCTCCCCAGAAAATCTCTCTGAAGACCCAAGGCTTGGCAGGACGCCAGGGCAGGAGGCCTCTCGAAGAAGACGCTGGCTCTGAGCCAAGGCGCATCCCAGAGGCTTCAGCTCCCAGAGAGCAGCACAGGCTGAGGGGAGGAGGGGCAGCAAGGAGAGGGGCAACGAAGAGTGCTGGGGCCAAAGGAAACCTGCTTAAAGCGGGTTTGGCATGAACTTGGGATGCACAGTTGCCCTCCCATGCCCTGTGGTTTCCACACACCTGGGAGACTATGAAATCACTGCGAGGACAGGGATAGGGGCCTGGGGAGGTGGTCCACCCCCACGACAACCCTCCTGTCACCCATACCTATGCCCATACAAACTCCATGGGGCACTGCTAAACCTCCATCCAAAGATTCCTGGGGTTACCCATTGGCTCTCTTCCCCCGACCCTAGACTCTGAAAAACAATGCTGCCTCTAGATTCAGACCTTTTGCCTCCAAGGACTGTGGGGTAACTTAAGGAGCTGTACTAGAACCCCTAAAAGCTCCATAATACCTAGCCTCTCTAGTGGCCTCCAGCCTGGCATTTCCATGGCCTTCTATACACAGAGCTCTCTGTGGCCAGGGACCTTCCAGGGATAGACCAGGATTAGTTACTGAACATTAGGGCTGGAAGGGATCTTAATTCTCTAGTCCAGGCCAATAAAATAGGAGTGGCACCTATCATTTCAAATTTCCTAGAAGCCACATTAAAAAGTAAGAAGAAACAGGTAAAACTAATTTTAATACTATATTCTGTTTAACCCAGTATCATCATTTCAGCATGTTGCGCTCACCGCATCTCATGAGATCAATAATGGTTAGCATCCTGGACAGCGCAGCTCTTGACTCCAGCAACTTCCCCGGCTTTAGGATGAGGAGGGGGCCCAAGGATCTCTAAGGAGTGGGCGGCCCGGTAGGAAGGGAAGCCTCAAACTCCATCCCTACAGCTGGGCCCATCAGCCCGTCCTTTCGGCCTCCCGATTCACACTCGCCTACGAGATAGATGAGTTTACCATAAATCCAGTGCAGGGGGACGGCAACATAAACCTGTGTGAAACAGACAACCTGGAGGGGAGAAGACATGGGTGTACTTGACATCACAGGCTCGGGAACAAAGACCAACAGAAAGGCACAGGAGGGAGGTTCTGCATGACCTCTGCACTGGAGGCAGGTCTGGATGAGGCCCTCTGGGTGTGCCACCCCCGATCAGGGCCACCCGGCTTCTTCGGGTTGCAAATACCCACGCTCCAGCCCTGGGGCTGGTGAATTTTCTACCACGTCTCCCTGGAGGAACTACCCACAAAAGCTCCTCTCTGCTTTAGAAGGCAAGAACAAGTCGTGCATTTACCCCGTGCTTCTAGTCTTCTTACTCTGAGTCGCCATGCCAACACACAGTCATAATTACCGAGGAACGCGCGGATCGTGGCAGCATTAACAAAGACACTATATCAGGGCCTGTGAGCTAAGCAAGGTCAGGCTCCTCGCGGCCCCCCAGCTTCCTGCCCACTGCCTTTATTCCACTCTGATCCATCTCTTTCCCTTCATTCTTTCCTCCCACCCAGATGGTCTCTTATTATATTTTCTCTCCAAAGAAAGGCACTACGGCTTAGTGTATAAAACACTTTTATAGCAATTAGGAGACAGGTTCTCCTTTGAGTCCCGATTTTAACTTGTGGGAAAAGTCACTTTAACATCCAGGCCTCAGTTATTTTGCTGTGAATGGGGAGAGTATTTCGGACAGTGCCTATTCAGCAAGTGGGCGCCTGCATTTCATTCACCTACTAAATTCAGGGGCTGCTGTGTATCTAGTGGACTCTAAGATCGTCTTTATGAACAGCACCAGAGGTACCAGAAGCTCAGAGAAACAAAAGAAGGTTCAGATCAGAGAAGGAGTTGGTTCTAATGCCCTGAGAACAGCAGGGCCTCTGTCTCCCCCCAGGAAGGGCGCAAATCTCAGAAAGGGGGCCGGGAGCAGCTGAAGGGTAGGCTCTATCAGATTATAAAAAGATGAACGGGATGGATGAGAACTATCAGGCTAAGTGACAAGCATCCTGAGGCCCCCAGTGGGAACGAGGACATGCACCCATTTAAAATGAGAGGTCAAAAAAAGAAGGCAGACAGCCACCACCCGAGCCCTACACAAGAGCGCCCCAATTTCAGAACACCCAGTGCACCAACATCTGAACTTACAAAGGAGATAAATTGGAGGCTGATGATTAGCATCACAAAATGATTATTCCCTTTGTAAAAGGCTTCACTGCAGGACTGCTTTAAATAGTGCATTTAAACCATGATCTGATTTGCTAAATTCGATTTATACACATCTACTGCCTAAGCTTGCGTGTGGCTGTATTTACATGTCTTCCCTTGGCACAGAGGAGGGGAGAGGCCAGCCATTATTTGGGGCCTTTAATCCTTGTAGACAGTAACTAATCTGGGGAGCTGAACCCTGGTTTTCTTCCACAGCTGGGGCTTTTGCTATAAACTGGCCTCAGCTCTCCACCCCACTTTGCCTATCAAGAGCCAGCCCAAAGATGATGGTCAGGATTTGGCCAGGATTTGTTGTGGCGTTTCGGCCAATAGGGGCTCCTCACCAAGAAGGAGACCCCTTCCCCCCCACGCCCAAGGATGACAACTTTCTGGTACAAATTTCCAGAGAATCTGTCTGTGGGAGGCTCACTAAATTTATTTAGCGCCTACAGTTATCATACCAGGGTTCAAAGGCTACCTTTTGGGAGTCATGGAAATTGACTAATCTGTATAAATTCTGGGGATCTGATGAGCTACATTCTGCTCTTTGTACGTAAGCCACAGGAACCATTCTGCTATTTGCACGTGGCCCAGAAAGGCTGGCTCTCCACCCCAAGACAAAAGAATGGGTCCACCAGGTCTCATGGTGACTGTGCTAGTGTCATCAGGAAACCCTCCTGGTTCACCTAAAGGGACTTGCAGGCCTCGTTGATAGCATAGTCCTTCAAGAGAGAAAGGATTCCTTCCCACAAGACCCAACAGTGTGATAGGGCAGTTAGGAGCCAGACCACTGCCCAAAGGGGAAGTGCCCAGCTCACACCATTTGCTAAAAGAAAGAGGTCTAAGGAATTTATGGGCTCAGAAATGCAACATTCAAAAAAACCAAGTCCTTTAAAAAAACTCAAGTTAGAACCTCTCCCTCCACCACCACGCCATATCCAAGAACCAGAGGCTTAGCCTTTGAGAACCACACATTCATTTATGGGATATTTGCAGATATGTGGATATGATGAGCTCAGCCCAGCACTGGGAACTGAGGGCTAAAAAAGGAACAAGACAGCCACTCAGGTCTGAAGAGCTTATAGTAGAGGACGGAGGGGTCACCAAACAGAACTAAACTATTTCACTGTTGAGAAACCCACTAAAACCTGCTCATGAGAGGATGGGAAATTGACTAGGAATCAATCGGACTGGATCCCAGTTCTTGTTCTTCTAGCCACTTTATGACCTTGGGGAAAATCACTTAACTTCTCTGGGCCTGGTTCCTCATCTGTGACATGAGCAGTTGACCTACATAATGACCAAGCTTTAAATTTTCTATAAATCTTACAGAGGAAGAAATGTTCATATCTCTAAAAACCCTGATGAGCTTTCTTCTTTCTTTCTTTCTCTCTCTCTCTCTCTTTCTTTCTTGAACAAGGTTATAAATCGTCCCATTTTCTTCTTTGTCTTGGCTGCCAGGGGGCTCAGAACAACCACAATATTAAAAACAACATTTATTTTAGGCCAGGGCTTTAGGCCAGGAGATTGGGGGTAAGCGGAGTATGACAGGAGAGCTCTCATATGTGAGGTGGGGCTGTGTGGACATGGCGGCTTGGATTCAGGACAGGCTTGGATATGGTCACAATGGTGATGACTCTGTGTGTTTGTGTGTATGCATGCCCGTGCAGAGCCCGTGGTTAAGAACTCAAGGCTTTGGGGCACAAACCCTGACTCCACATCCTGACTCTGCCACATCTTAGCTACAGCTAAAGTCACAAAGAGGGAATCACCACCACCCTACCTGTCAAGCTGAGGCCCAAATGCATGAGAAGTGCTTTGTACCAGGCTAGGTACAAAGCGAGACTCAATAAACACAAACGAACAAACTGGAGTTTCTTAGTCACTCTGCACAAATGCATATGCGTGGGACCTGCCTTAGGGCGGCGGGCGATCAACTGGGGCAGTTACAAAAAAACAAAAAACAAAACAAAACAAAACAAACCACACCGGCAAATGCGCTTAAATTATTCACCCGGTTGAAAGGGGGCCGCTGGGGAGCCACTGCTCTGACCTAGGGCCGCGGCCCGGTCGGGGCACGAGCTCCCAGCTCCGAGGTGCTGCGCCCGCGCGCCCGCAGCAGCGCCGGGGTCGGGGTCGGGGTCGGGGTCGGGGTCGGGGGGGGGGGGGGGATGCGAACGGAGCCTCCGGGCCGTCCTCCGCCGCGAGCCCCGGGCCACACCAGGTCCCGGGCAGGGCGGCCTGGGCCTGCTCGCCGCTCGGACCTCGCGGTGTCGGGGCGGGGGGGGGGGGGCAAGCGGGCGTCGGCCATGCGCTTGACATTCCTCGGAAAGAATGAAAGAGCGCGGAGCCCCCGCGGTCCCAGGCTCCGACCCGCGCCACCGTTCCGCCCCAGCCCGGAGCGCGCGGCCGGGCGAGGAGGCCACGGGCCGCACGCGTCTTCCTCCGCGGCTCGGGCGGGAGCGCACGCAGCGGCCCCGGGGCGCAGCCGCCGCGACGGAGGGCCCGGCGGCCGTTCGCGGGCCCGGCCGGCCGCCGTCATTAGCGCCCGGAGCGCGGCGGCGGCGATGGGCGGGAGGGCGCGCTCGACGCGCGTTCCGCTGCTGTGGGCCGCGCCGCGACCTACCTCGTGCCCACGCAGCCATCTTGCAGCGGCTCCTCGCGCTCTCAAAATGGCCTCCCGGCCCCGCGGCGCCCTGCCCGCCTGCCCGCCGGGCCCCGGGGTCCGGTGTGCGCGCGCCCCCGCCCCCCCGCGCCCGCGCTCCGTGGCCGGCGGCACCGCGGGGCCCGAAGGCCGCGGGGCCCAGGCGGCGTCCCGGCGTACGCGGCCCCCTGTCGGCGCCGGTCAGCCCACTCTCTGCGGCCGGGAGGGTGCGGGTGCGGCCCGGCCGCTGAGGGCCCGGAGGGAGGCCCCCGCGCCACCCTCGGTGGAGGGCTCAGGCTCCCGGCCCGAGCGCCTCGGACTCCCGCGGAACGCCGACGGGGAGAGCCCGGGTGTCCAGGAGGCCGCGTCGGAGCCCGCACTCAGGGCCGCCGGTGCCGGGCGCCCACGGGGAGCCCCACGCCGTGCTCCGCTGGACTGTATCCCAGAGCACAGCGTGCCCGTGGCTGTGCGGTTAACGCCAGTGTCCACCTCCCCCGGGGAAGGGACGCGGAGGGGGATGACACCGGATCCGGGCCTAGGAAGGAGGGGTTGCCTTTTTGGTGACCCAGGTAAAAACACAGACGCTCCACCGACCTGATCGTGGAATCTCCCAACCTCCGGACCGCCGGCCCTCGAGCCCGCTCTGCACCCCGGGCGGAGTGAGGGTGCAGGCAGACAGCTCCTCTCCCACGCCGGGGCTCTGGCCACTCACCTTTGCACCCGCGCGCCCTCCGAGTTCGTGCCTGAGAAGAGGGCGCCGAGGAGGGAGGCGCCTGCAGGGGAGTAGCTGTAAAACAGAAAGGAGACATCAGGCGCCCCCCACGCCCGCCTAGAAGCGCGCTGCGGTCCCCTCGAAGGTGGGAGTAGGGCACACGCGTCCTCCAGGGCACGACCACAGCCCGGGGCGGCTGCTGGGCGCACTCCGTGCCTCAGACTCGCTCGCCCGGGGCGCGGGAGGGAAACCCCGTACTGGCTAAGCGGGGGTCCGTCCCGGCCCTGAGCTCCTTACCCTCCAGCCGGCCAGGCAGCCCGCCACCCGAGAGGTGGGACACCTCCGTGCACCTAAGGCCAAGCACATCGCGGAGAGCCCGCCAGCCGCCGCCCCAGGACAACCCTGGCTTCCCCGACAGCGTTGCTCCTGAGTCCTGACACTGGGAACCTGCCCGAACCAGGACCCCGGGCCGGTTTCCGGAAGCCCAACTGTTAGAAATCCGGAACCCGAGTTACGGTGGACCTCCTGGCGGTGCCCTCTTGGCCTCGCAAGTTAATCTGGATCCCGCTCCTCTCAAGTCTCTAAGGACACTTGCAGGTGCACCTCCCCAGCCAGCGAAGCCGGGAACTTTACATCCGCCCGACCCTCCCTCCCAACGGGGTGCTCTTTGGTGTCCTAATTTGTCTCCCAGTTCCAGGCCTGGTGGGTATGGCAGGCACTGGGGAAAGAAGGCAGCTGGTCAGTTCTTCCATGAAACTCTGGCCATTTATTGGTGCTTTCACTCTCCCCAGCAGGTGATTTTAACCTCGTATCCAGACATCCATATGCACCCCTTGCCCCAGCATGGAGAAAGAGCTACCATTTGCTCAGCACGCACTGTATGCCAGGCACTTCATTTGTATATTTTACTCAATTCTCACACGATCCCTGGAGGTGTAGTTACTTATGTTACCTCCATTTCACAGATGGGGGGTGGGGAACACAAGTCTAGAGAGGTGATGTGACTTGTCAAGGATACACCGAGTTGCAATGGCAAACGCATGCCCCAAAAAAACCCTGCCTCACAAGTGTGGGCATCCTCCCCCACCCCCCAGCTGCTGCCCTTCTGGAATTTGGATTGCTGGTTTATTAACCCCGTCTAGGATTGTCCCGGGTCTTCCACTCTAGTGCTTCAGCTCAGGAATTGTCCCCCCTAGGGACACAAAAAGGCCACAGGCCAGTCCCCCTGCTTTCCCCATGACCAGTGAAAGAGGAATTCCTGCAGCCTCTCTGGGCACCCCAGCGGCATTTCATCCCTCTTTAGCCTGGGTCCAGAACCTTGGGGGGAATCTGGCAAAGCCTCATGCTGGCCAATAATCCACTCCTGATTTCTAAAATCCCAGTTTACACAGTCAAAGAAGTGGGTGACCTGCATTATTACAAGGATAATTCACGCAGGAGAAAATGAGATGAAGGGGCAAGTTGGGCATGATATTTTTACACACAACCCCAATGGAGACCTGAGGGGATTCAGGAGCTAAAAAGAGGATCATTGCAAGGAAATGCCCCTCTCTCTGGTTTCCTGCAAAGGATTTCATCCCGACTGATAATCAGGCAGAAAGCCGTGTAACTCCCCCAACCTCCAAAGCTGAGAGGCGCTTTTTCTTTAAATGACGTTAATGTGACGTTAATGTTTCTTTCTTTTTTTTTTCAATGAAACCTCCGTAAGAGACATCCTCCATTAAAAAAAAAAAAAATTGCCCATTGGGCCTGATGTGAAATGAATTTTAAGAAAACACAAGTTTGGGCTTTTTCAAAAGAGAGCCAAGGAAACAGGCCCACCCCCAGGCGGCCTGAGGTGACACAGATGGCAGCTGAAGGTTGAGCCCAGGGCGGTACAACCAAGACTTGGGAGATGCCAGGAACAGAGGTAACAGAGGGCACAAGGGTCTGCAGCCACACTCTCCAAAGGGCAGAGGAGGAGAGGTCCCTTTCAAAATAAACCCAAATTGATGGTGTGAGACCAGCCTAGCCAGAAGGATGGCTGTGGTGCCCAAGTCCCTGCCCAACTTGCCGAGCATCTCCACCCTAACAAGACAGCGAAGACTCAGGAAATGCCACCCTGCACGTTCCTGCGACACACAAAGCCCCAGGATTTGGCCAGAGACAGAGGAGAGCAGCTCCACTCACAGCACCCCCTAATTCATGGGGGGGGGTGAAAACTAGGTTGCAAGCTGATGGGGGGGGCGGGTGAGGCTGACCACTGAGGGGTTGGAGTGCCCGTACAGATGGAAGCTGAAAGGAAGTTCTAATTAGCACAAAGCCGGCACCTTCCATTAATAGCTCTCCGTAGACTCCTGGATGCCACTGAAGAGAGGCAAGTTGGAATGTGTGAGGCTCACCTGTCCCCAGCTCATTAACAGACCTTGGGTGAGAACAGGGCTGTCCTGGCAGAAGACCAGCCCAAATCAGCTCCACCACCCCCCCCAAAAAAAATTTAATTACATGTCTGACTTCTGGGCCCATCCGAGGGGAAAGTGTTGCGCCCAAGTCCAATGTGACCCTAAACACAAAATCTCCTGGACACTCGCTCAGCCAGGCCTCTGAGGACAGTGCTCCCTCCAGACTTGAAATAAAGCCTTGGGAAAAAAAAAAAGAGTCCTAGCATACATTTCCATGTGTGGGAAACTCTAGATAGGTCAAACTAATCCACACTAAGAGACCTCAGAAGGGAGGTGAGCAGGGATTGCCTGAGAAGAGGCAGGAGGGAAGCTTTTGGGAAATGCTGTCCGGCTTGAGGGTTGGCTACATGGGTGTAAATGCACTTGTCAGAACCCATACAACTGTACACCTATGGTCTGTTTCCATGTATAAATTATACTTCTAATAATATAGATGCAGGTGTATATTGTGTATGCGGCTTATATCACACACATATACATACAAAGGTCTCGGCCCTTCACTGATTTATCCATAGCCTGTGATCTCCCCGATGTGAAGGTTCACACCCTTTTCAAGGGTCACAGCGGAGAAAGGGGCCAGAGCAGATGGGGAAATGGGGCTGTGCACATCTCACAAACACACGGCCTTAGCTGGCCGGGTAGGGAGGAGGAATGTCTGAATTGAATCAATTAGCTGCAGAAAACTTCAGAAAAGAAGTAAGGCCCTTCATAAAAACAAAGCCCACTCCTTAATCCCCAAAGGCAATCCTCTCCCCCCTTCCCATGGCCATTCCTCAGTAAACAAAGAAATCCCTCCTTCCACATCCACACCTCAATATTCAGTATGAGCTGACGTTAGAGGCCGCACTCCAGCCTCCCAGAGTGCCCTAATGACTGGAAACCTAAGGGCAGACGACTTACAGCGCTTTTCCTCCGTTTCTCCCTCTCCCCTTCCCATGGCAGTCTGTTCTTTCTTCCCTCCTCTCTCTCCCTCTTTCTCTCTTCTTTTCTCCAAATTAGCGAATAAGCACACCAAGGCAAGCAAATCAAGGCAGAGACATCACTAACTCTTACTTTGTTCATTTATTTTGACAAGTGCAGTTTAATTTTAATTATTTATGATAATACTTCATAGTAGACGAGTAAATGTGCTGGGGTATATTTGGTAACATTAATGAAGTCTGCCTAATAGGAACCTTCACTCCAGCACCCCGCCTGGAGAGCTTCCTGCTGGAGAAGTGGGGTGAGGCCGCTGGTCTGTGGTAGGGTTTGCAATTTTTTTGTGGGGGCGGGGGGTGGGGAACTTAATGGGTTTGCGGATTAGCAAAGGGAAAATTAACCTGATTCTAGAGAAGAGGCAAATACGCAAGCCCATAATCATGTGTCGATGTGGATTGTGTGTATTTAAACACCGAGAGAGCACACTTTGTGATAAGGAAGCCCAGGCGTGCACATATGCCACGTGCATATTTACACATGAATCTCAAATGTGCAAATCAGCAGAGGCCCAAAGAAATTAGGCTCTGGGCAATTAAAAATTGAAATAAAAATGGAAAACGTGGTACACAGAGTTCTATATCTCTTCAAAGTACCTTTCTCCCACTTATCATATGCCTCAAGTGGGCAAACATGGTGAAAAATGTGGAGGATAATAAAAAGGTAGGGGGTTTCTTTAGCTGGTGAGCACTTAGAAATGCTCCCTTCAACACACAATGAACCATGAAAAACGGGTCTCAGTCAATGCAACGTCATTTTAAATGGGACTGATTTCTTTTTTTATAGCTCCCCCTCAACCCTACCACCATCCTTAATATAACTGATGGTCATATAAGTGTGTGATTTGCTATGGAGACCTTATATATACAAGAATAGGTAGATTATAGACAGCAACATGCAGTCATTTGGTCCAAACACACAGATATTTGGCATGCCTCAAGATATATGCTCCAAAGTATTTACATGAATATTATCTACAGTAATGATAGGACTTGTCATAATACAAGTAGTGCTAAATTTCTAAATGTAAAGGAAGAGTTGACTCTTGCTTTTAAAATAAATAAATAAAAAGTACCTCGAGGTCCCCTGTTTCTCATCTCTACCTTGTTGCCAATGCCCAGGGTGGTTTAGGAACATTTCGAGAGATAGAAGTGAGCTACCTTGAGACCAACTGCACTGTCCACCTCAGGATAGAGTCCAGGATTCTTCCAGAGTCTAAAAGCCCACGTTTGGTCCAGCTCCCGGGACAAGAATTATTAGCTAGACGATTACTGGATGATTCCAGTGGGGGAAAAGCGAGGCCACTCCACAACTAGGGTGTGCCAAAGGCTCAGTGAAGAGGACACCACACCTGTGTGTGTGTGTGAGAGAGAGAGAGAGAGAGTGAGAGAGAGAGAGAGAGAGTAAGTAGAACCTGCCTGCACCCATGAAGTGCCTTGTAACAACTCCCCACCCTCCAAGCAGAGGAATGTCTTGGCCCTTAGGAAGCGATCATCAGCTGGAGGCACCTGGCTCCCAGCTTTCTCGCCTGGCCCCAAGCTCCTCAAGCCCTTCTCCTTAAAGCCGTGGCCTGGCTCTGGCGTGGGAAAGGCAGTTTGGAGCTTTTCACAAATCCAGTATCCCCTTGAACCAAAACCAATTAGCCTGGCCCAAGGTCCTGTCATTGAGGCCCTGGCCCTCTTTTCAAACCCCTGCGGCTCAACTGCGGTGAGGGGCCGGCCAGTGAATGCCGGGACCACTTAAAGTGGTGCTTAAGCCGGACCCGCCTGGAAGGAAGGAGCCTGCGCTGTAGGAGCTGCAGCGGCCCGTTCTCAGAGCCACTGACCAAGGTTTTGTTCCAGCCACAGCCCCCACCCTGGCTCTATTTTTAAACACCCTCCCCTTTTCTCGATTCCCAGCTGTCTGGAGGAGAGATGAAAAGCTGGCTCCAGGAAGCCATGAGACACCCAAACTTGGCTGACCCCAGACAGAAAGGACATCCCCAAGTTCTGAGTTCTGCCCTTAATAGTCTTGCCCTCGCTGCTTAGGGAGAAGGAGCCCTAACCTTGATAGAGCACCCACTGGGCATTCGATGCTTTCCACGATGAGCCTGCACACCAGCCCATCTCATGGAGGAGAACACTAAGACTCAGAGAGAAGTGACTTGCCCCAAATCATAGCACTCAAGGGCAAGGCAATTTGGGGGAAAGCTCTGAGAGCTCCTGAACACCACTGTCTTAAGAAGGGAGACATAGAAGAGGTTGAGAGATAGACCAAGATGGGCCTTTGGGCCAAGAGGAGAAAGACGGAGGGGAGGACGGCCTCGGGGTAATGGGAAAACTCCTGGAAGGGCACTCCGGGGACAAGCCCGGGGCTCTCCGAAGGCCCTGCCCGCATTCTCCATCCTCCCCCTGCCCGACCCGAACTGAACTGACCCTAGGCAGAATGGGTTGGGCGTGGGGAGGTGCCACGGCCTTCCTCCACCCGTCTCCTCCTCTCCTTCCCACCCGTCCAGGCGTAGTGAAGACTCGCCCTCTGCGATGGGCCGCACTGCCAGGGCGCCCCGGCCGTCGCCATGGTGACGCGCATCCCACCCTAGGCCAGAGCTGATTGGTCACTCCGTCCAGGCTGACGGGGGTGGGGAGTGGGCGAGGGGGCTAAAGTCAAGGCGGGATGGGGGACAGAGACACCCCCGACACACACGCGCGCGCGAGGGATGCCAAGGGGGAAACGAAGGCTATTAAAATGGCGCCGCGGCCTCCAAGGGGTCGCTGCCGTGGGAGCGCAGACCCGGGTTGGAGCAATCCGGGCGGCTCTCCCGACCGCGCCGCGTCGCCAGGGTCCCGGAGGGCGCACCGATCCCGCCGGGGCTGCCCCCTCCCCGCCTCTCCCGGCCCCGGGCGCGCAGGCCGGCACACCCCAGCTGGCTGGGCCCGCCCCGCGGCACGTTCGGGCCGGGCGAGCGCGGCGCGGCGGATTAGCCCCGAGCCCGCGGACCCGAGGGCGCGGGGCGGGCGCGATCCGGGGTGTGAGGGCGGGGCGGGGCGGCGGCCGCGCGTCTAATCCCCGCGCTGCGTGTGGGAGCGGCCGGATCAGGGAATTAGCGCTGTAACTTCGGATTAGTAACGCTCGCTAAATGAGCGCCTAATTCCGACCCTTCATGCTTTTCAGCGTCGCGGCTGGGCCCTGGGAGGCCTCCTGGCCTCGCTCCCTCCGCGCTCTGGTCCCATTTCCCGGGAGGGCAGACCGCGGCCGCGGAGAGCTCCCTGGCCAGCCTTCATCAGGCCTCTGGGTCGCGCCGCAGCCTGACTTTCGGCGGCGCCCGGTGATGCCAGCTGTCCATTCGCCGGGCCTCTACAGTCAGGCGTTCGGGGTTGGGAATTCGTGGACCAGTGAGAAGGAAGCCCCTGATGCCTCACTCACCACGGTGGCTGTCCTGATCTCCACCCCACCAGTGGCTTGCTGTGCGACCTTGGGCGAGCCACGCGGCCTTATTGAGCTCGGTATTTCTAGCTGTCAAATGAAAGGGGTTGGGTGACGAGCATCTTTGAGATCCCAACCAATTCTGGCTTTCAAGCTGAAGCTTCAATTTTCAGGTTCCCCAAGGCCTTTGTGGATTGAGGCAGGGTGGGGAGGAAGTAGTGCAGATTTGCTGCAAGAGCGAAGCCCAAACATGGGGAGCCGAGTGGCCAGAGAAGGCGGGGGGGGGGGAGGGGGGGAAGGCTTCCCTGGGACAGGGGGACAAGGGCTGAGATGGCCCAAGACACAGCCGGCTCCTTTAGGCCCGGCAAGTCAGAAGAGGTTTGATGGGGCAAGGCACCGATTTTGACCCTGTTCCTGGGACTTCAAGTGTCCAGAGGGGATTTGAACATGGCTCTTTAGGGGAAGGCACTCATACCCGGAGGCCGAAATCGGAAGGGTTGGCCTCTCTCTGAAGGCCGGTTCTGGTGGGTGTAGGGCGGGTCCGGGAGACTTAAGATTCCAGCGCACTCTGCCCGCTGAAGCCCCATCGCCGCGATCCTTCCCCTGATCTGGGAGGTTTGCATCAACGGATTTTCGTAGAAAACGGAAAGAAAACCGCATTCTCCCCTGCGCAGACGCCTCCTCCCCCGGACCCAGATTTCAGGACTGCCCAGACGGTTTGGGACCCTGCTGTTTAAAAATAAAAACAGAAAACTCATTTGAACTGCATAGACACAGCTGGGAGGCTGCAAAGCCACTGGGCTACTAGCAGGACTCTTCTTGCAAAATAGCAAAGGGATGGGGACGGTGGGAAAGGAAGATGGAAGCCCTGGGGCCCAGGGCCAGCTGGCCAGCAAGGCAGGCAGGGAGCACAGGGCGAAGGGGTGGGAAGAGCTGCTCTGGTTTCTTCCGAAATGAGGTCAGGATCGGAGCGTAGGCTCCCAGGTGCGCTTGGAAAGGAGGGGCGGCCCTGGGTGTGCAGCCAGTGGCCTGGTGGATCCTGAATCATGCTCACCACCCTTCCCAGCCTCTTGACAGGAAAAAGGGAGACTGGCTTTTAAAAGTGGGGGGTGGGGTGGGACACACAGGGTCCATGAAAACCTTCTACCTGGTGATTTTCTCTGGGGACGGGAACTGGGGACCAAGGAGAGCAACTGACTTTCCTGTCTGTTCTTTTGTTTTCTTATTTCATTCTTATTTTTAATCGCTAACACATCCACATGGTTGAAATTCAAAAGGTGGTACAGTGGACAGTCCCCCTCCACCATCCACCTCAGCCTTGAAGCTCCTCCTCCCGGGACCAATGGATTTCCCTTTCACGTTATTTGAATTTTCCCCTTTTACACATTTAACCTATTTTCAAAACAATTGTGTTATGCAAAGGCCATAAAAAGGCAGGGGGTGAGGCTTGAAGGAATAAGAGTGGAAAAAGATTTTTATTATTACGAGGGGACTTGGGTAGGTTCTGGGTAGGAGCTGGGAACATGGGCCTGATAAATGAGGAAGAGGCTCTGGGGAATGAAGTGGGCCAAGATGGGGAGTAAAGTGACCTGGGCCCAGCTCTGCACTTCTGAGCTCTGTGACTCGGGAGGAGTCATTGCAGGCTTCCACACATTTCCTGGTATATATACGGACAAGGGGATGGAGGTCATGTCTGGGTGGTGGCTCAAGTCCCCTCCAACCTGCCTATCACAGCATTCACACACCCACATACCTAGAGAGTCCTCCAGACCATGAGGGAGGCTGAACCTACGTTGGATCCTTTCTTCCCTGAAGCAAGGTAGGATCCAGGGCTGGCTCCGCAGCCACTCATCCCCAGGAGCCGAGGTGGTTCCCCAAGCTTCCAGGAGCCCTGAGCTTCGGGACAAGCTGAGGTGTCAGCGAAGACAGTAATCTGGAGGTAGGTAAGAACCTCAAGAGGGACCCCAGCACTATTTTGCTATGTGGAACCTAGATCCCCATGCAGTGATCAGGGGCAGCCCCACTCCCCACACCCAGCTAAGAGGGACTGGGAGCCTGAGTGCCCGGGTGTGCTGCCTTGGGTTGCCATGGGAACGGAATGCAGATTTCCCCCAATTGCTTTTTTATTTGCTAGACATCGTAATACATCTTATGGGGGGGGGGGGCGCGCGGGTTGGGAGGGAGTGACGCGGGGAGCCTGCCTGCACCTTAACCACTCAGGGAAGTTGGGGAGGCACAGGCGGGAGTGGCCTGGCCAGGGCTGGTGCAGAGGTGGCGCGGGGTTGGGCACGGTCCCTCCCGCCCAGCCGCCGGCGCTTGGTTTGTATGCAGGGCAGGGTCGGCCCGTCCGGGAGGGAGGCCCCCGCCCCGGCCCCTAGCCATTGAGCGTACTCCTCGCCAGTTCTGCTCCGCTTCACGCTGCACACAGACCCCCCAACTGCACACAAAGGCAGCTGCCAGAGCCCGTGAAAAGTGATCAAATTATCAAGAACTTGACCTCACCGAGGGGCGAAGCTCCGGCAACCCCCAAGCCGTATGCTAATGATGCTCAGGAGCTGACTCGTCGAATAATTCGATAAAGGCCGCTTTGTTAGCGGCGGGGCAGCCCTCTGCCCACTCCTTCAACCCCCCCCACCCCCACCCCCCTACCGGCCGCTGTCTCTCTCCCACCGCATTTGCATCCCAAAATCCCCGTCCGCAGCTCCGGGAGAGGATTGTTCCAGCCTGATTTATGGGGTGAAGGCGAAGGCTGGTGCCTTCCCCGCCAGCGACCCCTCTGCAACCCCAACCCCCTCCCTTCCCCCGGTCTTCTCCACTTTGGGGTTCCAGCTTCGGCGCTGGGGGATGGAGTGGGGGCGGGGAAAGAGGAGGAGTAGGGGAAAAGCTGGCAAGTTCCTCCAGGGTACGGAAAGTGTCCCTGGAGAGAGAGCCGAGGTCAGGTACCTGGTCCGGGCGCGGCCGCTCCGCCGGGCTGGAGTCCGCTGGGCCGGCACTGGGCTCCTCTGGGTTCCTCTGGCTCGTGCGGGCCGGGGCGGCCAGCGGGGCGGGCGCTCGCACACAGAAGTTGTGAGAGTCATTTCTACTTTCGGTTATCTAGCTTTATGACGGCTCTGTGGCACTCATACAGCTAGATAACCAAAGAGAGAAACGGGCCTCCCTTCGCCACCGCCGCTGCCGCGCCGTGGGCCCCACGTGCCGCTGCCCTCTGGGCGCGGGAACCGGAGCGGGCACCGCTCCCGGAGCCCCAGGCGCACGCGGAGAGCCAGAGGGGACCGACAGACACACAGACACACTGACTCCCGCAGCTGAAGCAGGCAGCCCCCGCCCAGTGCCCTCCCTCTCTCCCTCCTTCGCCCTCCTAGCGCGTCCCTCCCCGGCTCCCCGTTCTGCGCGTCCGGGCACCGGCGCCGGCAGCCCGCTCCGACGGCGTCCCGGGGCGCACTGAGGACACCCGCGCGCTGCGCTTCGGCAGCCCCGGGCGCCGCGGCCGCCCCCAGCGCACTGGACCGCCAGCCCTCCTCTCGCACGCTAATCGCCCCGCGGGGAAGTGACGTCAGTCCGGGGATCGGCCAATCACAGGCTCTCATTCAAATCCCAGCCCCCTTCCCGCGCTCCGCACCACCCAGCCTTACAATGGCCTCGGCGTTCACGGCCTTCCTTCCCCGAGGCCGAGAGAGCGCCTACACTGCCGTCAAAAGCGTTAGGGCTGCGCTCCTGGGTGCGCACCGTCTGGCCTTTCCCCCAAACTCCTCTGCCTTCCCCGAGTCCCAGGGAGCCTGGCAGCCACCGCGAACCGTCAGAGTTAGGGAGCTCCGGTGATGAGGTCTGGGGACACACGTGGTGGGGCGTGGTAAAGGTCTCTCCAGGGCGGCCAAGTGCGCACTTAGGAGGCCTAGAGCCGTGGGTAGGTGCCGGTTCACCCTTAACTTTCCTCTTCTTCTCCCCACGCCCAGCACCTTCCAGCACGGAAACTGAGAGTGGAGGGAGGAACTAAGCGCGAGGGTCAGCGTCCCACCCATAGTGTTCCAGAGCTATGTTACACTCGGGCCTGGCCCTGGTGCCCAGTACCAGGCTGCTGGGTCCCTCCTCTCTTGAAGCGTCTAGGAATGTACAACCGATTGTGTCCGGCCGCTTGGAGAGGTCCTAGGCCCGAACTAGGCTGCTGATTAAATTCATGTTCCACCAAAAAATGAAAACACAAAGCCGTGCCTCAGCCCTCCTCCTAGGGCTCTCAGCACACATCTGACCTACTCACAGCAAGTGGGTCAACAGGGAAAAGGGGCTGCCACGCTGGATCTCCCCGAATCACCCCCAACTGAGCCTGACAGCAGACCTGGAGGCCCCATTGCAGCCTTCCAGAGGTGAGTGGCCCATGCGTGCAGCTGCTTCTTGCTCACCCAGGCCATCACCCGCTTCCTCCTTACTGCTGTGGCTACCCTTCAGCCTTGGGTGCTGGGATTCACCTTCCCCTGCCAGTCATCCTCAGGATGCACAAGATTAAATATGAAAAAAAATGTGATTCTTTGCTCTCAGATGCCCCCAGAAAAATATTCAGTCCAAGACATAATGGAGAGATTCGGAAGCAAAACAGGCAGGTGAATTTCCAGCTTTGGGTGGTCCAATACACACGGGTTTTTTCCGCCCAGGGACTCCTAGTGCTGACATCCGTGAGGACCACCATGAGGTTGGGCAGAGGTACTATGAGGGTACATTTTAGGAGGGCCTGGGGCACTGAACCACTCTGAGCCAGGCAAATCCCTGCAGAATGGGTTCCAATGAAGAGAGCAAAAGAGGATGGTCTGGAAAGGATTTCATGATTTTTTCTAAACATCCTTTTCTCTCCTATTTTTCCCTAAAAATGACACATCTCCATTTTGTCAATTTCCTGATTTTGTCAAGTTCCCGCTGCCCTACCACGTATCTCAGGTTTGTTCTATTTTCATCCTGACCCTAAATCCAAGGCAGCCTGCATCCCACTCCCATCCCAGCGAGCTTGTGCCAGACCAGACCTGGCATTTACATATCTCCCTCCAAATCCCATTTTGCATACACATCCCTTTTTCCGGAAGGCAAACAAGAGCCAGACAGAACCGCAACAGTGGAGAAACAGAGAGGCTGGCGGCAGCCCTGGGAAAGGAACCACCCGAATTTGGGCCCGAGACAGTTAATTCCAAAGGATTACCATAATTGGGAGGCGCCCCTTGCTTCCCCTCCTCCTGCAGCTCCAGGAACCCGCTCTGTCTCCCCTTCTTGGTGTGTGTGGGGGCGGCCTCCAGAGCCCTAGTCCTTCTGGGCCACCCGGGGTGGGAAGGGTGGGGCTGCGGAGGCGGGAAGGGGTGGAGAAGCAAGGTTCACCTGCGGGAGAGGGAAGGGAGAGAGGGAGCAAGGGGGTAGAGAGAGCGAGGAAGGAGCCCCTCGGAGTGTGATTTAAGCAGGATGCTGCACAAAATGGCTCCTCAGCGAGGCTCACGGTAACACAGCGGCGCCAGAGGCCCGACTGGCAAGCTGAGGGCGGGTGGGGGCTCTGGGAGAAAGAATTAAAAGCCCGATTTGGATTCAATTCAAATGCGGGAGGCCACCGTCATCAGGGCCACAGGTCTGCTACCCTTTTTGGGAAACTGAGTCCCTTGGTGGGGAGCAGGTGAGGCTGGCCGGGGACTTCTGTGCTCTGCTTGAGTGGGACTGTCGTGGAATCCCTCCACCTCCACCTCCAGCACCTGGCCATCACAGCACCACTCCCATGAAGAAGGCCACGGTGAGATCCGGCCTTGAGGATGTAGGCTGCAGGGAGGATGCTGCTCTGGTGGGTCAGGACTGGCTGCAGTCTCTGTGGCCTGCTGTCTTGCCTCCACAGCTTAGCATAACTTAGGCAGGGGCCAGAAAATGGTCCAGGTTGATGCCGGGTGGAGGCACACCTCATCTGGCGCCACTAGATGAAGATGGCAGGATGCTGGGCAGGCCCATTCCAAACCAGAGTGGAGAGAACCCCATCAGAACTGGCCCCATCACCCTCTCATCTGCACGTTCTATGCACTTTGTCCCACACCAAGCCCCTGGCCTTGGCCTACAGTCTGCAGCACAGGCCCTAAGATCAAGGGAAAGCAGACACTGGGTCTGCCTGAGTGCTGGGTGCTGACTGCAACGCGCCAACGGAGGGTGGCCGGGCCCTGGCCACGGTGCTGAGAGCCGCCTACCAGACCTCTCTCTCCACAGCGCCATTTGCCCCAAACTTCCTCATCATCTGCCCGAACCTGAGCTCCAGGGACACCAGCAGCTACCAGGAAAAAGTAACAGCAACCAGGGAGAGAGATCCCCAGTGGCAGGTGTCTCCTCAAGAGGAGGCTTCCCTCCTAGGCATGTCTATCAAGGGCCAGAGACTCCATTTTTCATATTCAAACCTCCATCAAAGGGCAGAAAGGATCCTGGCCCCCCACCTCCATACCTGTATCTATAGAAATGCCCATTCCTGCTGCAGCCACATGTGTGCCCTGTACCCCTCAGATTCATACAAATGCACCCACACACACACACTTGGCCCAGATACCCATCTAGCAGCCAACCTAAGGCAGGGGCAGATAGCTTGCCCGTGCACACACGCGTGTATATAAGCACTCTTGTACCCACTGGTGACCTCAGCTGCTTGGGGTCCAAGCTGGCTTTGGACCAAGTTCCTATTTCCTGTTAGTGGTTACACAACTCAGTGCAGGGTCCGTGATGACCCACGGAAGTGTGCTCCCCCCCTTTCAGGACACAGTGAATTAAGGGGTTAAATGGAAGGAGAGTGGGCAGTTCTGACTCTAGCCACCAGCCTCGTGCAGGCACCCAGTATCCTGTGACTAGATTTGCCCTGATCCAGAGGCTGGGAGCCTGAGACCGATGGAGCTCCCCAAGCTCCAGTAGAGACCTGACAGTTGTCACATTTGTCTGGAACTAGCCCTCCTTTCCTGAACCCCTAGGGGCCTTAATTAGAAGACAGTATCACCAGTCACAACCTAGGCTAGGTCCAGGGTGTCCTATCCCCACTGTTCCCTCCCTCCCTTGTTCCTCCCTCAGGCCCAAGCTTTGACTAAGCTGGTCTCCCTATTGTGTGGATCCTGAAGTCCAGCACTGAACCAGCTCAGATGAATCCAGCTTCCTGCACCCAGGGTCCCCGGGGACTCCACACCCACTTTCATATTCATATGGTCCGCTGGGCTGTAGTGTCCTCTCTGGCTCCCACATCTGGTCTCCCTTTTCTCAGAAGCTGAGGCTCAGACATGCAGGGTGTGGGCTCTGGGGAGGCCCAGGCTGGGCAGAAACCCAGAAACACCCCTCCCAAAAAGCCCTGGGCACAACAGCACCCCTCCCCTGGGGTCTGCAGCGGATGGTATTGCTAATGGCAGCTCTTGCAGCTGAACCTTGCAGGTCACCCCCCCACCAGTGCCCACCTAGCCTAACCCTCTGGCCTCTGTCCCTTAATTAAAAGCCAGACCCTCAAACTCTATTCTCTCCCTCTCTACAGCTAAAGAATCTGCCTCCTCCAGGACATAGTGGGGTCAAAAAGGGGTTCCCTTTCAGCCCCAGCACTTGAATTTGTCCCCAGTCACAAGGACTCAGACCATGTATTTCTGAATGCATGCACTACTCCCATGATCTGACCCCACAGTCTCTCCCAGCTTCGGCTACTTCCCTGCTTTTGCTGGGGGCCAGCCTGGATTCTCCCCCACCGCCTCCTCCCAGGTAGCCCCTCACCACAGCCTCAACCTTCACTGCTGCCCTCATTCTTCCCAAGCTCACTGGAGCCTGGGCTGGAGGAGGCTGCAGAGACACCCTCAAACAGATCCGAGAGGCCTGTTCTCAGGCACGGGGTGCCGGGGGCGGGGAGGGGAGGCGATGGAGGGAGTAGGGGCTGGGGGTGGGGAGGAGCAGAGCAGAAAGGCTTTCCCAACAACTTCCCATTACAGAGGGGGAAAAAACGTACCATAAATCTTGTCTAGAGTGGGTGCTGTGTGTTGCATTATTTCTTAAAATATATATTTTTTTTGGAAGCCACTTTCTGAGTTATTATTTTTTGTTAGGGAAGGGATAAGAAGAAAGAAGGGCGTCAGGGGCGGAGGTGAGGAAGGGGGCGGTCCGGAGACTCCCGGGAACCTCACTTCGGAAACATTCTTTCCTTTCTGGTAAACCTGTCTGCAGTCCCACAACTTCCATCGGGCCCCGCGCCCCTCCCCTTTCTACACACCCAAAGTCCTCACCTCTGGACGCTTCCCACTGCCCCACGACCCTTGACCTTGGCCTTGACGATTTACTGGGGTTGTTAGGTCAGGCCTCAGAGACTCAGCCCCGCCTCCCACCCGCAGTAAGAGCGCACCCCTCACCTCGCCCGGCAGCGACGGGAAGCCCCGAGCCGCCCGAGCCGCCCAAGGGGGCCGAGCAGGGATGCCCCAGCCCCCTCTCCCAGTCCAGACCAGCTCCCTGACGCTGCCCTAGCGAGGCTACCGCCCTCGCGCCCTAGCCCCCGCTCCCCAGCCTCACTGACACACAGCAGGCAGCGGCACTTACGGACCGGGAAGGGGGCCGGGGGCCCGCGAGGCAGCGGCGGGGGTGGGGCGGCTGCGGGGACAGCGGCTCCGCGGCCCCTGATGAGGCGCGGTCGCGGGCTCAGGCCCGGCTCCGGCCGCTCTCCAGGAGCCCCTGCCTCGGCGGGCGCACGGCCGAGAGCCGCGGGAGGCGGGCACGGCAGCGGTGGTGCGGGGGCTCCTGGCGGCGCGCGGCTTCTCCGGGCTCTGAGCGGCTCCCAGCGCCGCCTTCTCGGGCGGGCACGGCCCGCAGTGACGTCAGCGCGGCTCCCCCCGCCCCCCTCCCCTCACCCCGACCAGTGCGGAATGGAGGGGGCGGAGGCAAGCTGCGAGGGGCGCCCAGCCTCGCGCCCCGGCGCTTCCTTCCTCCCCCCCCGCGCCCCGCGTGCCTCCCAGCTTTGCCCGGGGAGTCGCGGCGCCATTCAAGCCTTCCGTTCCCCCCACCACCACCCACGCGCGCTGCCAGGCTCGTCCAGAGCCACCAACAACCTGGGAGGTGGTGGCGAACAGCGTGTTGGAAGCCTCGCAGGCAGCTCTGAGCTCAGGGATCCAGGCTGCTTCGGGGAGAATGGAGAGCTGAGGAGATGGGGGCGCCTACTCTCTGGGCTGAAAGGGGGCCTATTTTTTGCTCTAAGCAAGTGTTAGTTAGGCTGAGGATATCCACGCCGGATTGACCGGTCCCGGGGACCCCATGTAGGCTCGGAAGGAATATTTTAGCTAGGGGAAAGGTGTCCCTTTCGGAGCCGAGGGTACCCTCCAGGCTTGGTCCTGCTTCTCCGAGACCCAGTGCTGCCTTCCCCCTCCCCCACCCGCCCTAGGCTGTGCACCTGCAAACTCTAAGCGCTGGGCCGACTGCGCCCCGGAGCCGCTGTCCAAATGCTGAACTCGGCCTCCTGAGAGGCTGGCTCCCGACGCCCGGCTCCCCACCGCTCCGTGTTACCCGCAGGGGAGGGCAGGGGCTTGCGGGACTTACAGCGCGAAGCTCCGGGAAACTTTGGTGCTCCAGGATGGTATAGGAAAGCTCCAGGGGAGGAGGCGAGCGGTCAAGGGGATGCGGGAGCCGAGAGGGCAGGCAGAGCAGCGCGCCTTGTCTGTCGCCCTGCCACGCCAAACCACTGTCTTCCCCGCGCGTCCCGGCCGCTCGCCCCGGGTCCCCTCCGCCTACGTGTTTCTCCCGCCGCCACAGCAGGGGAGGTCCCTCCGGCTGAACTTGTCAGCGGGTCTCACCATCCATCACGAGCCAGCCAGACAGGCCAAGTTCACGAGCAACGCTGTTAACCCCTTGCACACCGAGCGCCTCCCACCGGAGGGAGCCGCCTCGCTGGGGCGCGCTCTCCCCGATTCCAGAGGCATCGCTTCCCAAAAGCGGTGGCCCCTACGGCTTTTTTCTTCTTCCCTACTTCCTTCTTTTCTGAGCAACTTGAGGAAAGGGCTAGAAGAGGGAAAGAGGATTTGTCTCCCCCTCAATACACACACCCCACCTCAATGCATTGCCTGACCATTTTTCCTGTCATTTTACTTATACTCTTTCGGTCTCCATAATCTCTCCAGATTCTCCTCTTCTAAATTAGTTCGATGTCAGTGTAACTCACTGCTTTTCTAAATGTCTTCCCCCTCTCCCATTTTGTGACTGTGCTCATTGCGGAAAAATTGGAAAGTTGAGAAAAATGTAAGAGATAATATTTGGCCTTAATTTCTACACCTAGAGGCCTGACTTGAAAAGAAAAAAAAAAAAAGAATATTCTCGTTAGAAAAATCTAGATTGCTGCTTGTATGGGGTGGGGCGGGCAGAGGGGCAGGGGGTACCCAGCTTTTCTAAACTGGATGGGGAAGGAGAAACAAAAACAAATTCTGAGAAAGGGATCAGAAAGGGAAAACTGTCCAGAGAGATAGATAATGACAGAGGGGCCTCATAGAAACCCAGTGTTAGACCCAGAGAGACTGCATTTACAGTCTCTGCTGGGGAACCAGGGCAGGGCCCACACTCCCTTCCCCTTCTCCACCTATTGACCCCTATTCTAGCCTCCAAAGCCCAGAGAAGCTTCTCCCAGGTTTCCTGGACAGTCCAGCTCCTGAGCCTGGCCCAGAATGGAAGTGTGTGGGGGGGGAATGGGGAGGCTGGGGAACCCCAGTCATCTCTGGGAGAACTTTCTCAGCCTCTCCCTGTGGTCAGGCAGACTTGGGTCACTCTCCCCCCTCCCCCCATATCCTATTGAATTCCTGGCGTCTGGTAGCTGGCGGCAACTAGGGCGACCTACCAACTTTTCCCCTGGGCATTTTCTCACCCCCCCCACACCCCCCAGTGCTTTCTTTTCTTTTCCCTTCGCTCTCTTTGAAAGGAGGCACCCAGGCCCAGAACGTGTTCTGCAGTTTAACTACTTCCAAATTCTTTGTTCAGGTCACCCCGGGACTCCATTGTCCGCTATTGAGAGCGGGAGCGGGCGGGCGGGCGCGCCTCTGCCCGGCAGGGCCTGAATCCATTAGGCCGCTGCTCTGGCCCCTGCGGCCCATTGAGGCGCCCGCCAAACCGGGCGCCGGCAGCCCCCTCCCATCCTCCCCACTCCCGCCCTCAGCTGCCTTTTTTGGATGCCGCAGCAGAGACACAGAATGTTGCTGGTCCGAGAGACGGTTATCTGGGTCTCACCCTGGCTGGAGGGACTGGGCCACAAGTGCAGGCCTAGTATGATTTTGGCTGACTCTGTCCCAGCCTGCACACCCTCATTAGGGTCCTGTCCAAATCCTGTTGTTTGCCCCTTGGCACTTGGACCTGCTGAGCCACTTTTGAGGAGGCAGTAGCCCTGACCTCAAGGATGGAGGTTGAGGGGACAGTCACACCTCCTTTCGACTTCTCCAGCCTCCCAGCTGCGCTCCTACAGCCTGGATTTCCCCTTCCTCTTTCCTCAGGGCCCAGACCCCAGCTTCCAGTTGGTGCGAGCCTTCCCTGAGTTCGGGGAGTGAAAGGAGGCAGTCCAGTTTTAGGGGTAAAGCACAGCAGGGAGTTGTCCTCAAGGGCCAGTTTCCCCAGCATGGTGACTCTTCCCCAGCTCACTGTAAAAAGGACAAAAGCATCCCAGGGTGCCAGGCTGGTGCCAAGGCTGTCTGTCTCTAACACCTCCCTCTCCCTCACCCGGTCCTGCCTCAGGGAGACAGCGACAGTGTGAGCGCCCCAAGGAACATAGCCCCATTGCTGCGCACCTGGGGATGGAGCTCCAACACTGTGCCCCGTGGTGCGCCTCTGCGAGTGTCCCCCAGGAGGTGTATGCCCTCTGAGCCCCTGAAAGGCCTAGAAGAGACTGGGCGTTCAGCTTGAACCTACTTAAGATCGAGGTTCAGAGGGGCCAGCCTGCACAGAAGGAGTGCGCAGGAAAGGGTCGGTTGCAGCTAATGCATCTTTTCTTGGCACCTGAAGGTTCCTTCGCGCCGCCCTCATCCTCTCCCTCCTACTCCGGAATTATGAGGTCACTGAGTCCGGGGCGAACATCGATGCCCAGCCCTAGAGGGCACTCAGGCCTGAGGTCAGGCCCGCCCTGTCCAGTTCGAGAATCCGCCATGCCTTTCCCGGAGCTAAGCTCCAGGGGCGAGCTGCGGAGGAGCGCAGGGGCGGGGGGGCGCCCCTCGCCGGAGAAAGGCCGCTGATGGGGGCACGGGGCGCAGGGGAAGAACGCTGGCCAGGGAGGGAGGGTGGCCACTGCTGCCTCGTTCCCGCTCCCGAGCCCCCATGACTCGGACCCCCAGGCCAGGACCGCAGAGAACTAGCGGTGGGGAGACTTCGTGGACCCGGCCGCGGCCTAGATGGGTAGCGGAGAAAGCCAGGCTAGCGTCCCCTGACGTCTCTCCTGTAGCTCGTTCAATGCCTCCCAGCCAACCCCTTCCCACCGGGTTCCCAGAACTGAACCTGGGGAGGCTGAGGCCCGCGCACGCCCACGGCCTGGTCGGACTACGCTAAGGCAGGACACAGGAACCCCTGAGGGTCTGCCAGGCTTCCACCCCATGTCCTCCTCCTTCCGTCCTCCCCACCCGTCTCAGGTCCTCTCCTCCGCAGTCCTGACCTCGCCGCTCTCCGGCCCCAGAGCGCAGCTGTGCGCGCTGTCCAACAGCGCCCTCTGGCGGTAGTTTCCGGGAGATGCAGGCGCGCTCGGCTCAGGCTGCCGAGACCGGGAGGAATGGACTCCCGCCCCGCCCCGGGGAGCTCTGTCCTGGCGCGTACCTGAAGGTTTGGGGTCTGGATAGAGGGGACAGGGATGCAGTAGCCTAAAGACGTCTGGGCAGCTCTTTACGCCCCGGCTCCTCTTTGCCTCTCAAACTCCACGCAGAGCACCTGCTACTGCGCGCAGGGCCCTCACACCCATTAGGAGGAACCAGGCACTCGTGGAAGTAGGGAGAGCAGTGAGTGAGGCAGCCGAACGCCAGGCCTAGAGTCATCTCCTCTTCTACTTGAGACTGGGACTCTGCTATCCTCACCCCCTTCGGGAAGGTCCCATGGAGACTGAGGTGGATGGGGCAGGCTCTGGACCTTCCCCCGGGGTTCTTGCAGCCGGACAAGCTGTGCACCCTGTCCCCCAGGGCAGTGACAGTCTACTTCCAACCTTACCATCCCCAGCTGTGGCTTTCTTTTCAGCCGGGGTCCCTCTCATTTTTTCAGGACCTCAGAAAATTAAGAAATAAAAGCCCCTTCTCATCACACCCTGAGGATCTCTGGTTCCAAGGGTGAGTGGGAGATGAGCAAGAGGAAATGACAGGACGTGCAGGCAGGGTCAGGGATTTGGGAGCCTTGAGATTTCCCCCAGGCTCTTGCCTCCAGCGGCAGGAGCATCCCTGCCAGCCTAGGTATGGTGATCTGCTCTCAATCTGGTTATAAGTTTTGATGGCTTCTTGACATTCATTCATTCAACAAATACATGCTGAGCTCCTTCCTTCTGAAGGCAAAACTCAGTGTAAGTAACTTGCTCAAAGTCACACACCTAGACGCTGCTAGAGCCAGGTTTCAGCCTCTGGTGTGCGCCACCCTACCCCCATTTCTCCTGTTTCACCTGAATGATTTCAGAGGTATCCTAACTAGGGTTCCACCCCAGAACTCAATATGTCATCCACACCACTGGGCATAGAACCTTCTAACACGTCAGTCTGGGGGCACCCAGGGGGCTCAGTCGTTTAAGCCACTGAATCTCGGTTTCGGCTCAGGTCATGATCTCAGGGTCGGGAGATTGAGCCCCCAGTCGGGCTCTGCACTGGGTGTGGAGCCTGCCCAAGATTCTCTGCCCCTCTCTCCCTCCCCCTGCTCACACGTGCCCACTCTCGCTCTCTCTCTGTAAAATAAATAAATAAATAAAATCCTTAAAATGTCAGTCTGATGATGTCTCCTCTGTGTCTGAAATCCTTCAGTGGGGTCCCACTGCTTTCAGGATAAAGGCCCAAGTTCCCCAGGGGCAAACAAGCCCCCCCACCACCACCACCCCGGGACCCGACCCATCTGTGAACCCAATACTCCTGCCATCCCGGGTGTCTTCCATTTCCCCAAGGCCCAGATTCTGGTACCACTCCCTCCCCGCCTTTGTGAGCACTGACAGACCCTCTACCTGTAATACTCCACTCTCTTGAGTGTATTTATGATTCTGGGCGAAAGTCATCCATGAAACCTCTGACCTAGACCTGTCTGCTATTATTCCCTCCTTCAGCTAAAGACCAGGTGGGCCCAGGTGGTCATGTTTGTACCTTCCGTATCCTCCCCTCCCCCTGACCACTGGCCCACCCAGGCTAATTTCTGGCCCAGGTCGAGCCCACCAGAGTCTGTCCTGAGCATCCAAGTGAGACCCGGGTGGAGAGGGTCTTCAGTGGGGCTGATGGAGGTGGTACTGTGGTCAGCCTAGGTGACAAAGGAGCAGAGAAGCTCTTCCGAAAATGGAGCAGATGGGTAGAGAGGCCGGCAGAAAAAAGGCCATAGGGCTCCCAAGAGTCCCTGAGACTTTCCAGATGCCTCCTGCCCCTTCACTGGCAGGAAAGTCTTGCAATAAGCCCCTTTCCATTGTCCTGCTTTGAGTAGGATTCTGTTCCGTGCCACCGCCAGCTCCCTGACCCAAACCCCCTCCTCCCAAGCGTGGCTCTCCTCCCCTGTGCGGCCTCCCATCTCGGCAGGGGGCGGGGGCCCCTCTCATGGAAGCGACCCTCCTGGGGAACTGGCCTAATAATACAGGCGTTTCTGTTGAGCCGGCAGCAGGGGCGCCACCGTGTGGCAATTATAACAAGCGCAGTTTACTGTCACTCGGCCGCCAGCTCGAAATATGTTTATTGATGCACGTTAAAATGTCTTAGGATTTATGTTTTTCACATTTACTCACAGAGTGAGAATTTGCTAGCAGTTAACGCTCACTAGGTGGGTATATTGTACTAAACACCATTCATTCTAAGCACTTTGTTTTTGTTTTTTTAAGATTTTATTTATTTATTTGACAGAGAGAGAGAGCACAAGCAGGGGAAGCAGCAGGCAGAGGGAGAGGGAGAAGCAGGCTTCCCGCCGAGCAGGGAGCCCGATGCGGGGCTCGATCCCAGGACCCTGGGATCATGACCTGAGCTGAAGGCAGACGATTAACGACTGAGCCACCCAGGCGCCCTCTAAGCACTTTGTTATTAATCTTCACAACTGCCTTATGCCACAGATGCTCTTATCCTCATTCAACAGATGGGGAAACTGAGGCACAGAGAGGTTAAGTAATTTGCCCCAAGTCACGGCTAGTCAGTGGCTAAACCAGGGTGAGAACCCAGAGCCCAAGTTCTTTACCACTATGTTACACTGCCTCTTATTTTTTCTTAAAGATTTTATTTTTTTTTTAAAGATTTTATTTATTTATTTGACAGAGAGAGACACAGCGAGAGAGAGAACACAAGCAGGGGCAGTGGGAGAGGGAGAAGCAGGCTTCCCGCGGAAGCCGGATGCGGGGCTCGATCCCAGGACCCTGGGATCATGACCTGAGCTGAAGGCAGATGCCTAACGACTGAGCCACCCAGGCGCCCCAAAGATTTTATTTTTAAGTCATCTCTACACCCAACATGGGGCTCGAACTCACAACCCCGAGTCTGAATGTTCCACCGGGTGCCCCCACTGCCTCTTAGTGATGGTTTTCTGTTGTCCCATTTCCCGTTCAAATAATCCAAATGTCCATAAAACCAACCAGCCGGTACTTACCAGACTCATAGTTAGTCTCTCTCAACTTGTCTCCTTCCCTCATGTGACTGCAAGCCGAGAGAGGGAAGGAATCCACATTACTCATCTCCATGTTCTCAGCTCCTAACACAGAAGACACAGTCACATTTGATGCACCTTCTAGAGATAAGAAGCTGCGGACATACCGTCCAAGTTTCTGTTTATTTTCATTACTCCCATGGCAAATTCTGGCACCTCTCTTCCGGAGACTACAACAAAATCTTTGAATTATTGCACATAAACATCCCACACAGTGTACCCTGGGGCAGGTTTTGGAGAAAAAAAATGGGATTCCTTGCAGACCACAAGCTTATCACAAGCCAACAATTTGATGGCAAGGATGTGAACCAAGCTCATAAAATACCACACGGTACTGCACAAACTGGAAAGCTAAAACTCCCTCATCCAGACTCCCTTGGAGCTAGTATTCTGGATAAGAATTAGAATGCACTAATTAGAAGCAACTTGGAGGGGGGAAGTGAAGCAGGGACCATCTTCTAGTTGCCTTTGAGCAATGTTGTGAAGATGTGGGGCTTTTTCCCCCAAGATGTTCCAGTGCTCAGTCTTCAGCTGCCTGAGCATCTATAGGCATGTTCACAGTTGATGGTGGTGACTTTCTGATTCCTGGATCACAACCACAGCAGTGTGTTCTTGAAGTCAACAGTTCCATGGACCACCTCTCTCTCTTTTTTTTAAGATTTTATTTATGGTACGCCTGGGTGGCTCAGTCAGTTAAGCATCTGGCTTTGGCTCAGGTCATGATCCTGGGGTTCTGGGATCGAATCCCGCATGGGGCTCCTTGCTCAGCGGGGAGCCTGCTTCTTCCTCTGCCTACCACTCGCCCTGCTTGTGTTCTCGTTCTCTCTCTCTTTCTCTCTCTGACAAATAAATAAATTATTTTTTTTAAAAAAAGAACCCTGGAGTGCAAAAGGTTAATGTTTAAAAAAAAAATAAAGATTTTATTTATTTATTAGAGAGAGAGCACAGAAGGATGCTTAATCAACGGAGCCCCCCCAGGTACCCTTAGTCAGCTAGTTTTGTAGCATCCTGAGAGTCATTCAGGCAGCTCCGATCCACACCTGCTTCTCCAGTCCTTCCCACAGTTTTGTAATTGCCGGATTCCCTGAATTAAATTTTGTTAAATTCCTTTCTGTTTAAACTATCAGAATAGTATCTATTTCCTATGCAGGAGCCTGACTGGTATACTTTTTGCTCCTTCCTTTGTTAATTTCACAAGTATTTCTTGAAAATATGGCTCAGAGCGGGCAGCGCACTGGGTGCTCATGCCAGTGAAATGGTAGGGAAAGAGCTCCCGCCCTCCCAGAGCCTCAGCCTCCTGCTAGTCTCCCAAACTGTGTACCATACTGAGGCATTGCGTTCAGGTGAGTCCTGGGGCCGACACCGTGGGTTCTCCACCCGGATTCCCTCCCATCCTTCCTACTCGATCCATCCTTCCAACTCCCAGCACCTGCGATCTCCTTAGGAGGATTGGAACTTTGTCAGCTACCTGAGCAGCCCATCGCCAATGATGAGCTGAGCAGGAGTGTGAAAGCCCACTTTCCTCAAGGACAACCTCTGAGGTATGACTTACACTCTAGGGTCCTCTATGGGAATAGGCTGAGACTGAGATCTTGCTGGAAATCCCATTTTTGCTTGGCTTCTGCCTCTTCCCTGACCTGCTTCCCCCTACCCCCTTCCCAGTTCTCCTGGAGCACTTCATTAGCATGGAGAGCCTTGCCCTGGGGTCTGCTTTGGCAGAAGCTGACCAAAGACAGCACCATCATTTAGAGGGGCATTGACTGACAGAATAAACTGGCCAGTGGGGACTTCAGTCATCAGGCTGTGTGAATACACGAGGCCTGGAAAGAGACAACCAAGGAGATGCTCGTCCATTGTTCTGGAACACCTGAAGGGCAGGCTTGTGAAAGGGCAGGTGGAAGAGCAGGAGGTGCCTCCAGAAGCCAGAACTGCCCCGTGGTGGTTAATTTTATGTGTCTACTTGGCTAGGCCATCGCGACCAATGACTTAGTCAAACATCAGTCTAGGGACGCCTGGGTGGCTCAGTCGTTAAGCATCTGCCTTCGGCTCAGGTCACGATCCCAGGGTCCTGGGATCGAGCCCCATATTGGGCTCCCTGCTCTGCAGGAAGCCTGCTTCTCCCTCCCCCACTCCCCCTGCTTGTGTTCCCTCTCTCGCTGTGTTTCTCTCTGTCAAATAAATAAGTTAAAAAAAAAAAAAAGTTCAAACATCAGTCTAGTTGTTGCTGTGAAGGTATTTTTAAAGATGCGATTAACATTTAAATTGGTGGACTTGGGGGAAAGCAGGTGATCCTCCATGATTTGGGTGGGCCTCGTCCAACCAGTTGAAGGCCTAAGGCCTCTTAAGAGAAAGAGACTGATGTTCCCTGAAGAGGAAGAATTCTACCTCTGGATTGCCTCTGGGCTCAAGGCTGCAGCATGGACTCTGCCCTGGGTCTCCAGCCTGACGATCCGCCCTGCAGAATTTAGACCTGTCAGCCCCCATGTCTCTATCTCTAGATCTCTAGAGCTAACATTCTCTCTCTCTCTCTGGCTTTGGCTTTGGCTCTCTCTCTCTCTCTCTGTACACCAACCCCCCCCAACACATGCGTGTGCACACACACACGTAACATGGGGGTTAGGGACACTGACCTCCGTGCTGTCAAAAAAACACATATAACTTTTTTTTTTATAAAAGATTTTATTTATTTGACAGAGAGAGACACAGCGAGAGAGGGAACACAAGCAGGGGGAGTGGGAGAGGGAGAAGCAGACTCCCGGCCGAGCAGGGAGTCCGATGCGGGACTCAATCCCAGGACCCCAGGATCACGACCTGAGCCAAAGGCAGATGCTTAACGACTGAGCCACCCAGGTGCCCCCCAAAAACACATATAACTTTTAACTCTCTGGGGCGCCTGGGTGGATCGAGCCCCGCATCAGGCTCCCTGCTCCTCACAGAGCCTGCTTCTCCGTCTCCCTCTGCCTGCCGCTCCCCCGCTTGTGCTCTCTCACTCACTCACTCTGTCAAATAAATAAATAAATAAATAAAATCTTAAAAAAAAAAAACCAAAAAAACTTTTGACTCTTCAAAATCTTAACTACTAATAGCCTGCTGTTGACTTGAAGCCTTACCAATAACATAAAGAGAAGAAAAAAGAAAACATTATCAAGACAATCATAAGGAGGAAAAAATACATTTATACTACTGGACTGTGTTTATCAGGAAAAAAAAAAAAGCCACATGTAAGTGAACCCATGCAGTCCAAACCCATGTTGTTCAAGGGTCAACGGTACTATATGGCAGCATGGCAGGGTCCGGGACAGGGCGCCAGACAAACCAGGGCAGTGCAGGTCCTGGGTGGTGGTGGGGGTGGGGGCAGAACCAGAACCCCAAGGACATGCAGGTCAATGGCAGGAACCAATCCCAAAGATCCACTAAGGACAGGCCTGCCACCCCATATCCCAGCTGGGCAGCTCAGCAGAGGCCACAGGGCAGTGGACAGTAGGGCCAACTCCAGCGCCTTTCCTGCTGTCATCAGGGAGGTGTGCCCTGATCTGTCGGGCACCTGCCAGCAAGGAGGCTGGGGCTCCCCAACCGCACCACTGAGGACCTTGAGCCTGAGACCAATATTTTCACGATCCTGACTCACATCTCCACCCACCATTTATTTGCTGTGCGACTTTTGCTCTGAGATCTTTTATGTACTTGAATCTTCAGATCTGTAAAATGGGGCTGGTCATGGAGCCCCCTCCTCATGGGGGTTATTGAAAGGATCAAATGGGATCATTGCTAGAAAGTGTTGAGAATAAGGCCCAAATGCCAGTGACCAGTCCACCTCAGCCACTGGCTTTTACCACAGCAGTGGCCGCCTCTCCTCTGTGATGTGGTCTGAGAGGCCCCGTTGTATAAGTAACAGGTTTTCAATAACTTGATCTGCCCAGACAGGAAATGGGCTGCCTGCTGAGGTGGTGAGCCTCCCGTTACTGGAGGTGTGCAAGCAGAGTCGAGAGAATGGGTGAACCAGACAAGGATGCTTTCAGGCCACAGTTCATCTGGGGCTCCAGGAACCATGTCAAAACCCCGTGTGCTGTGCGCCTGGCTGCACGCCTTCCCCTCCCGATTCTAGCCTTTAATGGGTTGTTGGTCTCCATCTCCTTGCCTTTGGGACTGAATTTTCTGTCTCTGCCAAGCCCTTATGGCTTGGCTGCCTCCCCATACCTTCCGGTGGTTGAAGTCACCCTTCCAGCTAAGGCCACCGGAGGCTACCTCCCTGAGGCCTGAAACAAGGAGTCTTCAGGTCCCTGCTCTGGCTTCAGAAGGAGCTTGGCAGGCGCTCTGTCTCCCTCTCTGTGGACTGCCGGTCTTGGTGACTGCAGCGTGCACTGATGGTCCAGCTTTGACACATGTGGAGTGGCCCTGTTTAGCTGAGACAGCCACGGCCGCCATGGACAGCTGTAGGCTGGGGTACTATATAACTTCAGGGGTGCCATTCCTATGGGCCCTGGTCCTTCCTCCCAGGGGTGCATATTGCAGAGGGAAGGGAAGTGGGGGGAGGTGCACATTAGAATACGTAGGGGAGGAAGAATGCCATTAAAAAAAAATGGACGCCTCAGTCGGTTGAGTGTCCAACTCTCGATCTCGGCTCAGGCCACGATCTCATAGTCATGAGTTCAAGCCCCACGCTGGGCTCTGCCCTGGGTGTGGAGCCTACTAAAAAAATAAAAATAAAAAACATTTAATATTGGTATAAATTAATATTACACTGTACATGAACTAACTGGAATTTTTTTTTGGAAGATTTTATTTATTTATTTATTTGACAGAGAGAAAGAACACAAGCAGGGAGAGCGGGAGAGGGAGAGGGAGAAGCAGGCTCCCAGCTGCGCAGGGAGCCCAACACGGGGCTCGATCCCAGGGCCCTGGGATCATGACCTGAGCTGAAGGCAGACACTTAACCGACTGAGCCACCCAGGTGCCCCAAAATAACTGGAATTTAAAGAAAAACTAAAAATATGTATATTGGTATATAATTGGCATTTTGGAAAAATGAACCTTGCATTGTTCATGCAATCTAACTATAGAAAGTAGAGGTGGATGAAATCTTTTCTTCTAATGGGGACTATGGAGAAGATCTTGATTCTCAACCACGTGCATGGCTGTCCTGAGAAAGCAGGATATGTTTGTGTCTGTTCAAGTGATCAGGAGCCCTTGGGTGGCTCAGTTGGTTGAGGTGCGACTCTTGGTTTCGGCTCAGGTCATGATCTCATGGGTCATGAGGTAAGGCTCCGTCATGATCTCATGGGTCATGAGATGAAGCCGGGAGTCAGGCTCCTGCTCAGCAAGGAAATCTGCTTGGGATTCTTTTCCTCTTCCTCTCTCTCCCCCTCTGTCCCTACCCCCCTCACTCATCATCAAGAGGCACATGTCAGGGTTGTTAAGTTTGAGCCCCACATTGGGTGTAGAGATTACTTTAAAATAAAATCTTTAAGGGGCGCCTGGGTGGCTCAGTCATTAAGCGTCTGCCTTCGGCTCAGGTCATGATCCCAGGGTCCTGGGATCGAGCCCCTCATCGGGCTCCCTGCTCCGCGGGAAGCCTGCTTCTCCCTCTCCCACTCCCCCTACTTGTGTTCCCTCTCTCGCTGTCTCTCTCTCTGTCAAATAAATAAAATCTTAAAAAAAAAAAAAAAGTGATCAAAGAAAAAAATTGAGAAACCTGGTGGTCCCAAAGAGTGGGTGAGCTACCTCTGAGGGCCCAGCAGGGGGCGAATGCACGGGGGAGGGCACCGGACCCGGTGAGGAATGAACGGGGTAAAAAGGCAGGGGGCCCAGCCATTCAGTGCCAGTTAGGCCCCCCGTAACCTCCAGCAGTTTTCTCTAGTCACCCAAAGATTAGCAGTGATTGGGATCATAAGCAAAGAATGAAGGAAGACTAAATGGTCGAGTACTTCTGTTACCGTAGTCATCTGAACGGACACTCTAAGAACAGTGTGTCCCCTGGCAGGGACCACATCGGTGTATTCACGTTGTATCCTCCATGCTTGGCACAGTTCTGGGCACGTAGTGGCCATTCCCTTCTGCCAGGGTCAGCACTCCACGTTCTGGAAGAGATGGTTTGCCTCGGCTGCCATAACAAAGTCCCACAGACTCAGTGGCATCAACAACAGAAACTTATTTTCTCTCAGTTCTCATGGTGTGACCGGTTGGTTCCTTCTGAGACCACCCTCCTTGGCTTGTCGATGGCCATCTCTGTGGCCGGGGCGCAGGGGTGCACGAGCACCTGGCTCTGGGGCTCCCAGACAGACCAGGTGCACCCACTCACCACGGACAGAATCCCAAAGCAGAGAGATGAGTTGCGGTGAACCAGGAAAGGAGTTTATTTCAGGGAGATCAATACGGGGAATACGGCAGACCAACGTCTCAAAGACAGTCTCCAAAGTGCAGATACTACGTCCAGGTTTATATAAGGAGAATGCGGGACGAAGGTGGGAGGTGAAGGTCAAATCTCAGAGGCAATCTTGGGCGGGATCTCGCTGGCTCAGGGCAGTTCTTGTTGCCTGAGGGGGTAGTTTGTATTCCCATCAAGGTGCTTTGCCCTTAGGGTCTTCTGCCTCAGTGAATCGACCAGCTGGAAAGAAGAGCCCAACTAGCAAGTTCAAGGTCAAAATGGAGGCAGCCGCTGTCCTGTTTCATCTCCTTCCCGTGTCTCCACATGGTCTTCCCTCTGTTTGTGTCTGTGTCCTAATCACCTCCTCTTCTTTCTTCTCCTCCTTCTTCTTTTTAAGAAAAAAAAAACTTGAATTTACAACCTGGAGATCAGGAGTCAGCTGCTCCACCAACTGAGCCAGCCAGGCGTCCCCCCTAATATCCTCCTCTTATAAGAACACCAGTCAGATCGGATGAGGGCCCACCCTAATGTCTCCATTTTGACTTAATCATTTCTTTAAAGATCCTTTCTCCAAATACAACCACAATCTGAGGTACCAGGGGTTAGGACTTCAACATATGAATTTTGGGTGGACACAGTTCAGCCCCAGCAGATGGGCTACATCCCAACCCCATTTCCCATCTTGACTGGCGGACTCCAGCCTGTCAGGGCTGGTGTGGATCTGGGGCTCAGGGATTATCATAATGCAAAGATCATCCCCTCCATGTCCCAAGGTGTATGGTCTTACCTGGCCACTGGGTCACCAGGCTTTTCTTGATCCCCCCTCTCCCCTCCCCCAGTTTCCACCACCACCCTTCCCTGAAGTCTGATGTGGCCCCTTGCTCCATGGTGGACCTACTGTCCTGTCCTGATCCCTACATGCCTGTCCCCACCCCCACACACGCTCCAGAATCTGTCACTGGCTTCTTGTAAACCATCGAGTCCTATGTTCACCCTGGACACTGGGACCGCTCTAGGCCGACCCTGGCCCTGATCACAGCCTGGTTGCGGAGGGAAGCTCTGTTCTTTTGCATTTCTCCTGTACCATCCCTGCTCTGAGAACAACAGTGGACACCATCTCATGCCAAGCGGATATTATGAGTGGGTCATAATATCCGTCTCCCTAAGGGTCTGTTTTCACCTGTCCGAAGCCTCTTTGTTCTAGAGACAGGCTGGTTCTAGATCTTGAGGGATTTTATGGCATAAATCAGGGTCATGTTCCCAGCAGCCTGTGCAAGTGGCATCTGTTCGTGTCTCAGCTAAATCGGAACATAGTGACGCCACCCTTCTGTGCCACAGGGGCGGCTCCCAGCCGTGCTAACTGACCAGTTTGTCATCACCTCAGCAAAGCCCGCGGATCCACATAAACCGTCTGGAGTGGGGAAGACCCCGCGAAGCAAGAAATCAGTGGAAAATGGCCAAAGTGTCCGGGGAGTCGCAAACACTGCGGCAAGGGTCATGTGTGACCTCAGAAAAATAATCCCTCTGCGGGATCAGGTGTGTGGGTGCACAACACATACGGAGAATTATGAATATAGCCACATCATGATGAACACCCACCGAAATGTTAGCGACTATCTCTGGGTGATGAGTTCATGGAAGGTTTGAATTCTTTTTATCAGTGTGAGGGGTAGTGGTGAGGTCCAGCTTGGGTCTAAATGGGATTCGAGGGCGCCTGGGTGACTCAGTCAGTTAGGCATCTGACGTCAGCTCAGGTCATGATCCCAGGGTCCTGGGATGGAGCCCCGAGTCGGGCTCCTTGCTCAGCAGGGAGTCTGCTTCTCCCTCTCCCTCTGCTCCTCCCCCTGCTCATGCTCACACTCTCTCTCCAATAAATAAATAAAATCTTTAAAAATAAATAAATAAATGGGATTCAGACAGTCCCTCTGGGCTGGCCTGGGAAACTCCTAGGATTTGCAGCCAGAAGGCTACTTTCACGTTACCTTCAGGAACTACAGTTCCATACCACTATCCTACCAACTTGGATTCGCATCACCCATTCTGACGTGTGTAGGGGTTTTTCCCCACGCCACCATCAATTCTCCAACACCAGCTGGGTCTCCTACAGTTCAACTCAATTCTGACACTGTCTACCTGGAGACAGCAACCAGTCCCGCAGGTTAAGGGCTCCGTCCCACAAGACTGCCCCCGCCTTGGATGCCATTCGCAAGTCCAGATTGTTACCTGTGCTTCTGACCATTTGGCTGTAAATCAGAGGTTCCCATGACCCCCTCCTTAGGTTCGATTAATCTGTAAGAGCAGCTCACAGTGTATTCACTAAATGACTGGCTTATTACAAAGGATGTTAAAAACTATGTATCAGGGACACTGGGTGGCTCGGTCAGTTAAGCGTCTGCCTTCAGCTCAGGTCATGATCCCGGCGTCCTGGGATCAAACCCCATGTCGGGCTCTCTGCTCAGCGGGGAGTCTGCTTCTCCCTCTCCCTCTGCCGCTCCCCGGCTTGTGCTCTCTCTCTCTCTCTCTGACAAATAAATAAAATCTTAAAAAAAGAAAAAAAGAAAGCTATGTATCAACAGTCGATGAAGATATATATAGGGTGAGATCCAGAACAAAGTACCTTCTGTCCCTGGGGGGTTTGGGGTCCCACACAGTGGCACAAGGAAGAGTTCTGGTTCACCATCCTGGAAGCTCTCTGAACACCTGCCTTTTGGGTTTTTATGATTTTATTTTAAAAAAAAAATTTTTTTAAGATTTTATTTATTTATTTGACAGAGAGAGAGTTAGTGAGAGCAGGAACACAAGCAGGGGGAGTGGGAGAGGGAGAAGCAGGCCTCCCGCCAAGCAGGGAGCCCGATGTGGGGCTGGATCCCAGGACCCTGGGATCATGACCTGAGCCGAAGGCAGACGCTTAACCAACTGAGCCACCCAGGCACCCTATGATTTGATTTTTTTTTTAAAGATTTTATTTATTTATTTGACAGAGAGAGACACAGAGAGAGAGGGAACACAAGTAGGGGGTGTGGAGAGGAAGAAGCAGGCCTCCTGCGGAACAGGGAGCCCGATGCGGGGCTCGAGCCCAGGATCCTGGGATCATGACCTAAGCCGAAGGCAGACACCCAACGACTGAGCCACCCAGGCGCCCCGACGATTTGATTTTCTTACATCAGATTCAGTACATAGGCAAGATTGATTAAATCATTTTCCACTGGTGACTGATTCAACCTCCAATCCTCTCCCCTCTCGGGAAATCAGGGGGTGGGACAGAAAGTTCCACCCCTCTCTTTGTGGTCGGTTCCCCTGGCAACCAGCGCCTCGCCCATCTTAGGGGATTTCCAAAAGTCATCTCATTAGCTTAAGCTCAGCTGTGCTTGAAAGGGGCTTGTTATGAATGACAAGACACTTGGTTCACCTTTATGGTTCTGAAGTGATCTCAGGAACTGAGGCCCAGAGACCAAATACTGTAACAAAAGATGCTCCCATTGCCCTTGTCATTCAGGAAATTCCAAGGGTTTTGGACGGTTGTGAGCTGAATGAACCCTGGACCAAATATATACAGTATTTCTTATAAATCTCAATATCACAGGAACCTTCTGAAAGTTTATAAATTCTGATATAACAATAATAATAGCTAACCGTTATACGGTCCTTAACGAGGGGCCAGGTATTTGCCAGGCAGTTTGCTTTGATTCTGATGCATAGGTACCATTGGTATTCCCCACCTTACAGATGAGGAAACTGAGTCCAGGAGAGCTTAAGTGACTCATCAAAGGTCACACAGTGCTAAGAACCCAGCTTTGATTAATTAATTAATTAATTTTTTTAAAAAATCTTTCTTTATGAAGTAATCTCTATGCCCAACGTGGGGCTTGAACTCACCGCCAGGAGATCAAGAGTCACATGCTCCACCGACTGAGCCAGTCAGGCGCCCCAAGAACCCAGCTTTGAACCCCTCACCGTGTCCACCCTTCAAAGTTCCCCTCGATCTGTCCAGGAGAGAAGCCGGACTCTCAGGGTGCCTGCTGGGGGCCCACGGGGGCTCACACTGTGCCACTCATCCTTTAACCCAGGTGGGATGTCCCCAGGGGAATCCTGAGGGTGAGGGCTGGGGCCAGGGGCTCGAGTGAGGATCCCTACTGTCACAGTCACTCCATTTGTACCCATGGGTGGTTCCACCCAGAAAGAAAGCCTCCAGCAGGCAGCAGCTCCTGCTGTTTTTTTCTGTTGGATGAAACTTCTAAAAACGACAAAAGCGATACCCGCCTCTCATAGCAATAGATGGCCATGGAGAGAGAAAAGACCTTGTCATCCTCCCTCTCCTTGCTCACCCGGGCTCCACCCAGGGAAGCCGGGTTGCTCCCTCCACTGTGTTCTCCATGATCCAACAAACCCAGAACACACACATGGAGGGCTTTAAAAAATATATATGTATTTGCAATGACGTGGATGGAACTAGAGGGTATGATGCTAAGTGAAATAAGTCAATCAGAGAAAGACAATTATATGATCTCACTCATATGTGGAATTTAAGAAGCAAAACAGGATCATAGGGGAAGGGAGGGAAAAATACAACAAGATGAAGTTGGAGAGGGAGACAAACCATAAAAGACTTTTTTTTAAGATTTTATTTATTTGTCAGAGAGAGAGAGCACAAGCAAGGGGAGGGGCAGGCAGAGGGAGAAGCAGGCTCCTTGCAGGACTTGATCCCAGGACCCTGGGATCATGAACCGAGCCAGAGGCAGACAGTTAACATACTGAGCCACCCAGGTGTCCCAAGAGACTCCTTTTTTTTTTCTTCAAGATTTTATTTATTTATTTGAGAGAGAGAGAGAGCATGAGTCGGGGTGGGGAGGGGAGGAGCAGAGGGAGAGGGAGAAACAGATTCCCCGCTGAGCAAGGAGCCCAACGCCTCTGGACCTGAGATCCCAGGACCTGAGATCATGACCTGAGCTGAAAGCAGATGCCCAACCAACTGAGCCACCCAGGCGCCCCCCAAGAGACTCTTAATCATAGGAAACAAACAGGCTTGAGGGAAGGGAGGGGGGTGGGGGATGGGTTAACTAGGTGATGGACATTAAGGAGGACTCACGATGGAATGAGCAATGGGTGTTATATAAGACTGATTAATCACCGAACTCTACCTCTGAAACGAATAATGCACTATATGTTAATTGATTGAATTTAAATTAAAAAAAGATAAACGCTCAAAATTAAATATATAGATAACTTTGCTCAATTTTTTTGGCTGGTTGGTTTTTGGTTTTGTTTTTAACAAAGGTGGGATCATCCTATACCCAGTGCTCTGCAACCTTCAGTTTTCATTGAACTGAGTATCACAGTCATCCCTCCAGATGAATGGACAGTCCATTCTCCTTATTCACGATAGTCATGCTGGAAAAAGTCATGGAGAGCACCGAATTAGCAAATGCTGAACCCTTGCTCCTAGGGCAATACAGGGTTAGGTTCCTGTGAGCCTCTGGTCACAACAGCTTTATCATTGGATCAATACATAACTACATAAGCTCCTTTTATATGTGTTTCTACCTAATGACATCTTATTTAATGGATATTGCTGGTTCATTAACGTTGAACTCTGGGTCAGCAGCATGATGACTCATGCCTGGATGAAGCTTATCTATTCTATATTTGCTCTGTAAGGCACTTCACAGACTTGGGCTTAGCCACACCACATAGCACTTCAGCACCATGCTTGGGGGTCATTTTAAGCAGCAAAATCACCCACAAAAAGCATCAAGATATGAAGAACATGGTCCCGAGTAAACCGCCAAAAGGACACTTGTTTGCGGTGTGAGAGCTGAAACAAGAAGGCAGAGCGTCACCTTGTTGCCTGGTGGCCAAGCCACGGGAAGAGAGTGGATTTTCTTCTCCCTTCCAGGGGGGTCTGGCTAGAAACCTCGAGGGTGTAAGTGTCCCCAAAGAGTGGCAGAGCCCGCAGCGCAGGCAAGTGGAGGTCTCGGAAGGAAATGAGTTTGAATCCTGGCTCCACCTGTCCAAGCTATGTGACCTCAAGCAAATCATACTGGATCTCCCTGGGCCTCAGTGTCCTCATCTCTAGAATGGGAAAGTAATGGCCTCCTAGGGAGTTTGTGAGGTTTAGCCCCCGTGATGTGTGCTGATTCCCTACTCAGAGGAGGCTTTGGTTGTGTGCCCACTTCCCCTGAGCTGGCTGGCCCAGCCACGGGGCCGGTAAAGTCTGGGCCAGAGAAGGTGACCAAGTGCCTTACCTTCCTTTGGCCCAACCTCCTGACTGCAGTGTTCCAAGACTGAGCTAGTCGGCCTGACATTGAGAGGAATGGTCTGTATTGAGGTCCCTCTGCCCCTGGGTTGGGGCAGTCATAGCAAGGCCAGAGCCAGGCTCACTCCAGGGCACGGGGTGGGGGCGGTGCAAGGGCTTTGGCACCCCCACAGACCCAACCCATCAGCCCCTTTCTTTTACAGAAGGGAAGGCTAATCCCTTAGAATTCTTTTGGCTACAAGCACCAGAAACCTGATTCAAAACAGTTTTGGCAGACAAACGGGGAATTTATTGGCTCATATTGTCAAACTGCAGCAAGAGAAGGGACATCGGGAACCTGATGTCATTGGGGTCTTGTCTGGCCCTTCTCCTTCCTTTCTGCGGATCAGACCAGCTTTCTCCACACCATAGGTGCTCGGCTGCGGCAGCTTTAATTACTTGAGACCTGACCCCCTCTTCTATCTACCTGGGGCCCCTGGGTGGCTCAGTCGGTTAAGCGTCTGCCTTCGGCTCAGGTCATGATCCCAGGGTCCTGGGATCGAGTGCCGCACATTGGGCTCCCTGCTCAGTGTTGAGTCTGCTTCTCCCTCTGCCCCCCCTGTACCCCCACCCTGCTCCTGTGTCTGTGCACGTGCTCTCTCTTAAAAATAAATAAGTAAATAAATAATCTAAAAAAAAAAATCCCGGGCGCCTGGGTGGCTCAGATGGTTAAGCGTCTGCCTTCGGCTCAGGTCATGATCCCAGAGTCCTGGGATCGAGTCCCACATCGGGCTCCCTGCTCGGAAGGGAGCCTGCTTCTCCCTCTGCCTCTGCGTCTGTCTCTCTCTCTCTGACTCTCATGAATAAATAAAACATTAAAAAAAAAAAAAAAAAAAATCCCAAGCAAACAGACTGATGGGCCCCCCGTTTGGATCACCTGCCACCCCTTAGATCAGTCCGTGCAACCGGAGTGGCATCTGTGGTTCTTTTCGGGGCCACCCGTGGGAGGCGGGGGTGCATATTGGGGTGGGCGGGGAGCAGCAGGCCTGTCAGAGGAATCATAGTGACCTGAGTGCCCCCCGCCCCCTGAAAGTGTGTCAACTATATTTGGAGAGGGAAAAATCACTGTTTTGTTTTTTTTTTTTTTTAATGAAGTTTTAGCTTAATACGTTATTTTTGAACAGGTAAGAAGTTCACAAATCACAATTCAAAAGCTAACAGAATTGAACTGAGGAATCTGTGTCTTCGCCCCCTGGAGGCATCGTGGTGTCCGTTTCTTGCATTTCTGGAAGGGATGGAGCCTTGGCGCTCCCCTTAGGACTTCCGGGGTGGAGGTGAGGCCAGGAGTTGGCTGAGAGCCTGTGTCAGCTGCACCCATCTGGCCTTGGGGGCGCTTGCTCCCTGCTGGACCCAGCCTCCCCTCCCCAACCCTGTGCTCCCAGTTATGCCCTGGGGGAGGCCCTGGGGACTCTCTGCCATTCCTGACCAGAGCTGGAGTGCGTCAGCAGCTACCACAAGGCCCTCCCTCCCCTTTCTGCCCCCACCCGCTGGATCTTAGATTCTCTGTGTTCTCCTGCCTCCCCCGTCTCTTCATAGCCTATCAGACCCAGGACTGGTAGAAGGCTAGAGAACCTTGACTGGGTGGGCCGGGTCTGCCCTCTGCCAGGTATGGGTTACTGAGGGGACCCAACACACGCTGAGTCACTCCTGAGGCACTGAGTGAGGATGAGCCAAAACAGCCAAATTCCACTAACTTATAGCTGAGGGGTGAGGAGCCCCAGGTTGGCAGGTCAGGGAAGCCATGATGTTCTCTCTGACATAGGGACATAGGCCTCCTCAGGTCCCTGCTAGTCACACTTCAATGGCCTTTGCTTCCATCTGGGGGCCATGGAGCCTCTCTGCAAACCCAAAGAGGGAGAGCTGACCCCTGTCTTCTCTTCCTGTGGACTCCTGCGGTAATATGCTGTGCCCAGGCCCCCCCACACTGGGCACACCACTTGTCTGGAGCCACCAGGCTTCACCAGCAGGGTGCCCAGCTTCCTCCCTCTGCCCAGTCCAGGCCTGATCTCCTGCAGCCCGTGCCCTCTGCTTCCCAAGATGCTGCTGGTCTTGAGCTGAGGGGGTTCCAATCCCAGGCCTTGGTGCTCAGCAGCTCCTCCCCTTGGCCTCTTGATTCCTGGGAGTAGGGGTAAGGGGGTGGTGGTGGCTTGCTGGCAGTTTTTAAGGGGAGCTGGGCAGCCCCTCTCCTGGATCCTAATCCCTGGGAACCCACAGAAATGGGTGGAGAACTTGTCCCGAAACATCGATGGATGCACAGATGCTGTGCCTGTCTCAGGAGGTCCAAGGTGATGAAGAACCAGCCCCTTCCCTCGATTCTGGGAGCCATGTGCATACTCCCAGGTCCTCGGCCAGGCAGAAGACGACACATGTGATAGGAGAGGTGCAAATACAACGGTCCGGGTGTGTCTGCTAGATCGTGTCTGCTGGAACTTGGCCTCCATCCCCATCCCCATCCTCTTTTCTGTTCCCCTAAGAATTACAGGGGGTAGAAGGCTAAGAACTACATTTCCCAGATGCCCTTGCAGCTAGGGTTCTGGTTGGGATTGATATTCTGCCTCTGGATACACAGGAGAGATCTGAAAGGCCAAAGAGAGGCAGGGACCACCTTTCTGTGGTCTTGGCACAGACCAGCAAGCTCTGGCTGACAAGACTGTTGTCACAGCCCAACTCGGGACGTCATCCTCCAGTCCCAGGCTTTGCATTGTGGTGGCAGCCACATTGGTAGCCGTGGCAACGGCAGCCTCCTTTCCTCCAGACTCAGGCTCCAGATCACAGCTGTGGTGGTGGTGTGACCTTGAAGTAAGTCACCTGCTGGCGGCCGCCCCTCCAGCCCTCCCAACCGTCCTCACCCACGTGGGTAAAGCCCTGCATCGCATCTCTTTTTGCTTTTCGAAATAACCAGACTGTTTCCTCGTTCCTGCTCTGAAATCTGAAAGATACGACAGATGCGGAGGTGAAAGATTTTATTGCCACTGGGCAGGGTCACCGGTTCACGCAGTACATGTGGATTGGGCACCTCCTTTGTGCGGGCGCTGTGCTAGGTGCTGGGGTGTAAGGGCACCCTCGGCTGGCGGGGAGGAGACATGGGATCCATACCACAGGGCGATGGGAGCCCAGGGGAGGGTCCCGGCGTCCAGCAATGTTTGGTTTCAGAAAACAGAGACCTTTCCAGACACTGTAATATGAAAGAGACTCAGAACAGGAAATTAGGTACCTAAAAATCTTTGGAAGGGCTGGAGGGGGGGCTCTCGGCTGGGCTTCCAGAACAACTTCCAGAACTAGCCCTGTAGCAAAGCGACCACCCCTGCTACGGTCACGGCCACGCCTGGAACTGCGGACTCCGCATCCGTGCAGCGCTCCGAGCGATGTGGAGAGAGCTGGTGTGGATGCAGCGGGGGCTCTGGGGGCCGGGCTTCTTGTCTTCACAGCCAGAATGGCCACGGTGCCTTCTCACGCTTCCTGAAACAGGATGCAATGTCGCCAGCAGGTTTGGATCACCCCTACCGGCTGAGCCCACTTCCCTGACATCCAGTCTCTCTTAAACCTGGTTGGTCCGGGGCTCCCTTGGCTCAGGTTCCTTTCCCGGGTCCAGCCAGTTGTGGCTAGGGGAGCACAGCCAGGTTCCTGGGGAGCACAGTGTGGCAGGCCCTGGTGAGTCTCTTGGCAGGCCCCCATGGCTGCTGACCCCACCAGATGCCAATCTGAGCTGCAGCCCTGCTTTATGCTCAGATGGTAATTGATTATGTGGTCACCACTAAGCTCTGCCACCTGAAAGTCTTTCTGGAACAAAGCAGGAATAAATAAATAACCAGACCAATCCAAATTGAATGGTACTTTCCAATTACCAAACCTGTTTGTCATTTCCCCTGAAGGATAAAAGGCAGAATCTTCTCTCGAAACCCTTGCAATTAAATGCCAAAGCAAGGTAGCTACTTTCTTCCAGATACAGGATGCTGGAGATGTTCCCCTCCCTACATGGAAACACCTGTTGTCGGAGTCTGGCTTTCATTTTTCCCCACGTGAGTTAATGACTTAATTCCTTAAATCTTTTTTTGTTCCTGGGATGGGGTGTAGTCTGTCCCCTTTTAACAGGAGAGCAAGACCATGTCTATGAAAGTTCTTGGTGCTTAGAGGTTAGCCCAATGTACTCCTTAAAGGAAATGTCTCTGCAGAGAGAGATATGCATTTCTTTTTATCCTACAGCCTATGTTTTGAGCTTAAAATCTTTTGTGATAAACAATTCTCAAGAAACCTATTTACTGAAAAAAAAAGAAGAAGAAAGAAAGAAACCTAATCACCATCTCCAACGGGGCCCCCTTGCTCATCCCACAAAGGGCATTGCTCGCCAGGCTGGCCCTGGCTGGGATCTAATAGGTAAGGACATGGGATTTGCAATTTTGCCCCTGGCAAAACAGGCCACAGGGCCCTGGCCAGGGCTCAGAGCCCGTGGATGTTTCATCCCTCAAGAACTGAGGGTTCTGCCCTTCTGTCTGGAAGGACAGCCTACACTGATGACGTGGCCCCCAGGATGGGTCCTCTTGGGCACATGTCCACCCTTATGGGGACTTTTTTTCAGTAGTTTGTAGAAATGTCCATTTCAGAAATTGACACTTGTTGAGTATGTGACATACGTGTAAATATGCGAAAGTGGGTCAGAGAAGGCTGTTCAGTATCTTTTGCCTTTCTGGTGACATACACATGTGGATTGAGATTCTTGAGGCTGATTACCATCAAACTTTTAAAAACGAAATTGTCTTATTGACCCAGAACTTTATCTGAAACTAAGAGTCATTAACTGAGTATCTCCATTCTATGTCCTGTTCATACAGTTTCATTCTTCTGATGGAGGAAATTATTTTCAGGTTTTCAGGCATGGATTTCTGTAAACCGCTTGAATTTCTTACTGGTATTTGTGACTTTGAAATTTTATATGTGAAGTTAAAATGTGTGATATATTCAATGTGTATTTGATATGTCAATTATGTATGATACAATAATATGTAGTTAGTTGTATGTATTAAAATTATACGTACGATGCGATAGTTTTCAATGTATGGTAGAAATATATCAAGTTGTTTTTTCTTTTTATTTTTTTAAAGATTTTATTTATTTATTTGAGAGAGAGACAGAGAGCATGAGTGGGGGTGGGGGTGGGCGGGGAGGGGCAGAGGGAGAGGGAGAAGCAGGCTCCCCGCTGAGCAGGGAGCCCAACACAAGGCTCAGTCCTAGGCCCCTGGGATCACAACCCGAGCTAAAGGCAGACGCCTAACCAACTGAGCCATCCAGGTGTCCCTCAAGCTTTCTTTTAAAATACTTACCTGTGTCAGAGACACCTCTGGTATAATAAATAGTGGTGGAGATAAGGCAGAATCACGAGGGTTTGCAAACTGCAAACTGCAAACCGCAGAGCGCTTTGCAAATTAAGAATCTTCTCTATAGCCTAGTCTCCTCTCAAGGAAATTTACTTCAGTGAAATTTAGCTAAAGACATGAAAAAAAAAAAAAGCTCAATCATTTGTTCAGCAAATATTTAACGAGCACTTAATCAGTGAGAGCTCTTTCCATCACAAGTGACAGAAAATCCAACCCAAACTAGCTAAAGCAAAAAGGGGCTCTTGCCATTGGAAATTTCAACATCCACGGCTATTTGATGATATGAAGGAAATATTGTTCATTTTTTGGTGGAATGCCTGATTGGCTCAGCTCAGTTAATAAGCCCCGTGTCTGGCTCGGGGGGGGGGGGAACGAGAGCTCCTCAGCCCTTGGCCGGGAGCCAGGGAGGGACATTGACAGTGGGGACAACAAGCGTCTGTCTCTCCATGATCAGTTCCATGCTAGGGATGCAAAAACGGATGGGGCACAGTCTCTTCCTGTCAGGGAGCTTCTCATCCACAGAAACAATGGTTTACACTTCCATCCATTTCCTTTTTTCCAGACCTAAACTACCCAGGTCTGACAGAACCAAGTATCCCCCTGAACTAAGAAGCATATTGTTGAAAACATATATTAACTCTCATCCTGAATTTCATAGACATGCCAGTTTGGTCCCATAGGTGGTAGATGGAGACCCAGCATGTCATGAGCTGACCCCGAAGAAGCCCTCCCTTTCCCATATGTTTCTGCTAGAAACAGCTCCGAAGAGATTGGTGCCTTCTACCTTCTGAAGCCTGGTCAGACAGGTCTGGTTATTTCAAATAACCATCTACAAATGCCCCAGAAGTGCTCAGCCCCGGCACAGCTTTCATGAAGGTGCTGACACAGAATGATCGTACCTTACGATCTGTGAGTAATTACTCTCAATACTTTCCACATAGAACTCATTTGACCCTCACAGCGACTCCGTGGGGTTGGTGCTCTAATTGCCCCGTTTTACAGACGAGGAACCTAATGAACTGCAGAATGAATACACTGTTTAGTTAAAAGACAACCCCCCCTCCCTTTTCCTCATCCTGGTCCCCTTGCTCAACTCCCTTAGGGGGGTTCCCATTGGTCAAGCACAAAGGAGGAAGTCTCATGAAAAGCATGCTGCTTTCTGACAAATATCGGAGGGGCCGCTATTCCTGTGACCTGGGGTCTTACCCCAATCACTCTGGTGTGGGGTGGTGGCAAACCAATGATCAGGGGTGGCTTTCTGTCTCCCCAAACTTGCTTTTCTTGTTTAGGGGGCTTGATGAAGTGCCTGGTGGCTTTGGAATCGTAGAAGTGCTTGGGTTCTGTCCAGGCCCCCTACTCACTGTGTGGTTTTTGGGTGAGTGAGTCAACTTCACACTTGTTTTTTTTTTTTTAAGATTTTATTTATTTATTTGACAGAGAGAGACACAGCGGGAGAGGGAACACAAGCAGGGCGAGTGGGAGAGGGAGAAGCAGGCTTCCCGCCGAGCAGGGAGCCCGATGCGGGGCTCGATGCGGGGCTCCATCCCAGGACCCTGGATCATGACCGGAGCCGAAGGCAGACGCTTAACGACTGAGCCACCCAGGCGCCCCAACTTCACACTTGTTATGAGAGCCTTCCTCTTCTCTGCAAAATGGAATTAATGATAGTACATATGTACCAGTAGTACCAATAAGGTTATCAGGGGGATTAAACGAGACGGTACCCTAGGTGTTTAGCCTGGCTCATTTGGAAGTGGTTCTGCTCTTCATAAAAAGGAAGAGGAGAGAGGTTTTCTTCTCGGAGACAGAAACTGCCGAAGCTGGGCTTAGCAAACAGTACAGAAAAGGGTCACCGGGAAGTAAGCTCACTAGAGGGACCTGGAGGAGTCCCTCCCTCAGAGGGAGTCCCTCTGTCAGCAGTAGTGATGTGGAGTCTGCACCGACCCACATCCCCAGCATCAGCTCGGTGCCTGGCACCCAACCTTGGAGCAGGGGTTCCCAGCTTTCAAGGTCAGCGGGTATTCACTGTATTATTCAGTTATCGAGCTCCTTGCGATAAAGCAGGTCTCCCTGGGTTCAAATCCCAGCTGTAGGGCTTTAGGCACACTACTTCACCTCTCTGTGCCTCAGTTTCCCCACCACTAAAAGGGGATAATAACAGTACCTCTGCCCTAGGGTCAGTGTGAGGATTAATTTAGTTGACTGTGTCAGCCTTTAGAACAGGACCTGGCATCTACTAAGTGCTGGTTGTTATTACTAAGCTCCAGCCTGGCCCTGGAATAGGACATACAAGGAGACACAAGTTGGTCTTCACGGGAATTTACAGCAGTAGTGGAAGGGGAGATTTTTCAAAAATCAGCGTTTGTTACAACTGAGGTACATGCTTTGCAAGAAAGTACAGAGTGTTTTCATTAGGAAGGGGCTTCTAATGAACTTTGTCCTTTGCTGTGTGGGAAGAGAAGTCCAGGAAATTGTGGGAAAATGTATCTGGTTTCTCAGGTATTACCAGCAGGATAGACTTTTCTAGAAGGATGTGAGAGAGCTCCCAAAAAAGGAGAGAGGGAAGGTGGAGGAACTGGGCTCAGAATCCTAGAAACGGTGCAGCTCAGCAGGAAGGGCTCACGCCTCTGGGTACCCTCCCTGGTCAGAAATCCATGAAGACCAATTTTGTCCTTGCTGAAGATTTTAATTCTGGGGTGAGGGCACCAGACTGGCCTGAACTAGCCATGTGAGAGGGGCAGGCATCTTGATGGATATTTCTGGCACTGAACCTAAGGGGAGCGTTGTTCTCCCAGTGGATACCAGGCAGACCCAACAAACAGTATCCCCTGGAAATGACATTTGGTTGGGCCAGGGGTCCGTTCTTAACTTTTTTTTTTCTTTTTCTTTCTTTCTTTCTTTCTTTCTTTTTTTGTGCCATAGACACCTTCTGAGAATAATGTTTTTAAATGCACAGAACACAGGATTACAAAGGAAACGAAAGATAATGAAATATCAGAAAGAATAGGTACTATGTATTCCTAATTAATTAAATGACAAGATCTAGCAGTGACATTGTTATTTTGAAGGACAGTTGAGTGCAAGCAATATTTTGAAAAATCTGCAGCAACTGGAATGTGTTATGAAAAGATCTGTGATTGCTATTGGGAACAAAGTCTCAGGTACTGCTCCTAGGACTGTCGCTGGTCACCTAACCTCACAATTGAAGGAGAAGCTACATTTCACTAGATTAGGAGAAATAAGGCAAGCATTTTCCACACTCAGGGACTCCCTGATTTAAGCTGAGATCCTCTGGCATTCTGCAAAAATGTGAACAGTATAAGATTAAGTGAAAAACAACAACAACAACAAACAAACCCAACAACAAATAGATTATGATACAGTGGATTTTCAGTTGATCATATATATATATATATATATATATATATATATTTTTTTTTTTTTTTTTTTTTTTGCCAAAAGAAAAACAAAATAAACCATTTATGTGTATATTAAATACACCTAGAACAGTATATGAAAAATAAAGGGGAAATGTATGGAAAATCGAGGCTCAGTGTTGCCTTCCCAAGCCTTGGCCTGGGGCTTCTCGCTGCTCCTCTGGGGGCAACAGGGGGGTGGGGGGCCTGCGGGGCCGCATCAGCCGCCGCACCAGGAGTGTGTTTGCCTGGGTATCTCCCCACCCTACCCTTGAAAAATACCAAAGTCAGTTTGTCAAGTAAGTTCAGGGTGTCCCGACACATGCACAGGCTGGAAGGTGGTGACTGACTTTTAGCGAGGCCTGAATTTGGTCCCTAATCAGCTCTGCGAGCTCAGGTCGACCTGCGATCTATCTTGACCTCAAACCCGCGCAGCTGGCTCCCTGAGCTCCAACCCTCAGGCTCTTGTTATTCACGTGGGCCTTATTCCGCCGGGTACTTTACAGTTTATCAACCACGGACCAAGGAGCACGGAAAGCAGAGCGGCTGCGGCCCCTGGAGCAAGAGGAGGTGGATACAGAGGCGGGAGACCGCAAAGACCGGAAGGTTCCCCAGGCCGGCGGGAGCCGCAGGCGCTCGGGCGGGGGCCGGCGACCGGTGTGCAGATTCGGGTTCCACGAAAGGCAGCATGTTTACCCACCAGGATTGCCCAGGATGAAGACGGGGAGCCCGGGGCTGGGGGAGGACGCGGCTCCCTTCTAGCTGCGAACCCCTGTCATTCCCACATACCAATCGATTGTGAACTGGGATTTCCGTAAAGAATGCCCCTCGCTCTCCACTCCCCTCCACCTGCGTGTGGGGTACGCGCGGCTGGTGCAATTTAGAAATGCGCCCCCGCGCCTGGGACAGGTAGGCTTACGAGTAACTTCACAGGGAGGTGCCGGGCGGGAGTTCCCAGATCTCAGTGTGGGGTGGAAACCCGAGACAACATTTCCTAAGGTCCCGACGCTACCTTTTTAGGGAGGAGTAGACCAAAAATTATAAACACACCCTCTGCGACCGCGGCAGGACTCGAACCTGCAATCTTCTGATCCGAAGTCAGACGCCTTATCCATTAGGCCACGCGGCCGCCCGACGTCTAGTGCTCTTTGGACAATCTGAAAAGTATCATTACCGCCCACCGGCTTGCCTGGGACCAATCCACTTGTTTCTTGGGCAGGGGAGGTTGGACTTTGGCTCCCAGAGTTTCGCAGGGAGAGCCCACCCGGAAGTCTCCCTCTCCCCCCTGCGGGCGGACCGGTCCACTCGCGGCCCTCCTATTGGTAGCGCCGGGAGTCTCCCGCCTGCCTCTCGGGTAGCCGCGGGACGGAGCGGGGCGCAGACGGGAAGTTGCGGCTGCCAGCGAGGCGGACTGGTCGGGTGGAGGCCACACGCCACCCCGAGGCTGCGTAGGCCGCGCGGAGGGAAACGCCGCTCCGTCGGCCTGGGGTCGGGAGCCGCGGCCCGGGAAGCACCGGACGGACCGAGGTTTCCGGCGGGTTCGGCCCGGGGGCGGGGAGTGGGGGGGGGGGGAGGCCGGGTCGCCGAGCGGCGGCGCGGCCCCTCCCTCTCCAGTCAGGGAGCGAGGCCCGGAGCTGGGCGGAGGCTCGTCCCAGGGCGCACCGCGGCGCCGCCGCCGGGCACGGGCACCGGCGGGCGGCCGGGCGCGCGGGGGCCGCTGCCTCCTGCAGGGCGCCCTGGGCCGGCGGGGCCACGGCCCGCGCGTGGGTGGGGGCCCCGGGGGCCGGCGGCCCTCCCTGCGGGTTCGAATCCGGGGGCTGGCACCTGGCGGCGCTAGGCCCTCGGGCCGCGCCGGTCGCGGTGCTGGCAGCCACCATTTGGCGAGCGTTTGCCGAGGGTCGGGTCTCGCGACTTGTTCGCCCTGAGTCACCCAAACAGCGGTCCCGTGTGACAGAATCCGTAACCCCATTTTACGGAGCAGGAGATTGGGGCCTTAGGGAGCTCGCCCAAGGTCACGCATCTCCTAACAGCCAGAGCCGGGATTCAAACCCGCCGCGTCCTCCTCCGGGACCGTCGCTCTTAACCACTGCCTCCTCTTCCCCCAAGTTCACTGATGCACCTGCTTGAACCTCAGTGTCCTCAGGAGGGGTATTGGCAATTCCGGTGGTGGTTTGGGGCTTCACTGAGAAAATGTCCCTAAAAGCTCCTGGCACGCTGCCTGGGACGCAGTAAGTGCTCGAGGAGTGACGGCTCGTCACGGACCACGTAACGCACATCTAAGAAATAACGCTTGGTATCGTCTGTCTCCTTCAGGATTTGTGGGTGGAAGGCAGGCATGGTCAGACCCATTTCACTGACGGGAAAGCAGAGACAGGACGTGTCTCCCTCCACGTCTTTCGGCCAGTAAAAGCAGCCAAGCTGGAGCCCAAAGCCAGGTGTCCTGACTCCCAGCGGGGGGCTCCCTGCACCAACCATGAGCCGCCTGCTCTGGAAGAGGGTGGCCGGCGCCACCACCGTCGGGCCAGGGCCAGTTCCAGCTCCAGCTCCAGCTCCGGGGCGCTGGGTCTCCAGCTCCGGCCCCGCCCCCGTCCCCAGCGACGGGCAGCCGCCGCCGCCGCCGCCGCAAGTGCCATCCTCGGAGGGCGGGCAGCAGCGGTACAACCCGTTGCACATCCAGATGCTCTCGAGAGGGCTTCACGAGCAAATCTTCGGGCGCGGCGCGGAGACGCCCGGCGAGGCCGCGGTGCGCCGCAGCGTCGAGCACCTGCAGAAGCACGGGCTCTGGGGGCAGCCGACCGCGCCCTTGCCGGACGTGGAGCTGCGCCTGCCGCCCCTCTACGGGGGCAGCCTGGACCAGCACTTCCGCCTCCTGGCCCAGAAGCAGAGCCTGCCCTACCTGGAGGCGGCCAACTCGTTATTGCAGGCCCAGCTGCCCCCGCGGCCCCCGAGCTGGGCCTGGGCGGAGGGCTGGACCCGGTACGGCCCCGCGGGGGAGGCCGTACCCGTGGCCATCCCCGAGGAGCGGGCCCTGGTGTTCGACGTGGAGGTCTGCTTGGCAGAGGGAACTTGCCCCACATTGGCGGTGGCCATATCCCCCTCGGCCTGGTAAGTAGGGGCTGGGCTCGGGGGACTTTAGCACGGGTGGGGAGCCCAGCTTAATAGTTCGGGTCCGTGAACATTTACTGAGCTCCCACTACGTGCCTTGCGGGTGCTTTTCTAGGGACTGCGGATTCCGTGGTGAACTAAAGTAGGCTTGACCCCAGCTTTCACGGAGCTTACTTTCTGGTGGGAAGATCCAGGCAGTAAACAAACACCCAAGCAAATGGCAGGTGGTGATAGGGGCTATGTGGAGAACAACAGTAGCTTGTACTTGGGATCCTAGGGGAGACCACTTGAGGCCACCTTGATTCGGTGCCTTTCCCCCTCCCCTAATAGCTTCCTGAGAAGTTAGTCCAAGACATTTGAACAGTGTTTCTATTTGGGGACACTGTTGGTTATCGTGGGCAGGAGAAATCTCCCTTTTGCGGGACTGTCCCAGACGGTACGAGACATTTAGCGTCCCCAGCCGCTCCCTTAAATGCCAGACCCAATATCCCTGCCATGTCGCCACACACACTCCCAGCCCGAGGTAGCAGGTTGAGAGACATTGCTTCCTGCCCCCAGCCTCCCAAACAGGCATTTTGGTCCCCAAAAGGTATATCCAAATCTCTCTCTCTTCTTTTTAAGTAACTTTCTAAGTGCTACCCACGTTTCTTTTTCAAACAATGATGGCAGTCCTGTTTCTCCCCTTTTTTATTCTTCATTCCAGGATTAAAATACTATTTACAACCCTAATGCTTTCAGGCATGGCCAGCACAAAAGTTAGCAGTTTCTTTATTCCTATTGGAAGCTACATCTTTGTAAAGAAAGCTGCGAAATGTTAAATATGCAGTTGAAAATGGTGAAAACATGGCTAAATAGATAAGGTAGGCATTAATGGCTGACAAGAGCACAACCAGATTCCGCATTGATTTAGTTCCAGTTGAGAACCTCAGTGCTTACTCTGTGACTTGATGGTCCAAGCAGAGGGAGTCCCGCCCCCCGTTGAGAGGATACAGCAGGCTGTGGTGGCCGAAGGGAAATTAGGAAACCAGTGACAAGAAAGACTTGCTTTTTGATCTCTCAGTCATTTTTGGCCATTTTACCTCAAGTCCCCTTTTCTCCCTCCTCCTCCTCCCTCCCTGTCCTCCCCATCCTCTCATCCTCATTCCATTCCTGCCAGTGGTACTGGCGGCACTGCTCAGGAGTCCCTGCCGAGGCCTGGGCTCCCCTGAGGGCCTTCCTCCCGGGAGCCTGACCGGGGTGGGGGTGGGTGCGGGGGTACCGCATGGGGCCCTCGAGCAGTCCCGTGGCTGTGTAACCTCACGTTCCAGGCCAGCCTGAAATTTCAGAGCAGGGGTGGGGGGGCGGGGGGGTGCAGCTTAGACATCCCACAGAGCAGCTTCCCGAAGGCTGTGGCTGAGGACTGTGGTCGTCACACTAGGGGGGGACGTCGCACAGGTGCCACCATTTGAGATTCACAGGACAAGTGTAGAGAGTTAATGGCATTGGCCTGAATCTTCTTGAACGTACCAGACGTGTTTGCACGTTGGCTCGTTTATCACACACGTGTAGTAAGACGGTTCTGTGCAGCCGCAGACCTGGATCCTGACACCAGTCTGGCCTTATTGCACCTGCAGTTCCTGCCGTCACCATAGCCTCAGACATTTGACATTTGCCAGCCTCTTCTTTGGTGTTGTTTGTAAGGGCTCTGAAGGGGGAGGCGGTTGCAGCCTGAGCCCGAGTGTGTCGCCGTCATTTGGAGTGTGAGTTAGACGTTAGCGGGTTTCAAACGAGGAACTGTTTTCTGCCGGGAGCCCCCTCCCCTGTGGAAACCACCGTTGTGTTTGTTGAAACTCTGGAGGCAAATGCCCCCCCACCCACCCCCCCGCAGGGTTGCCCGGAAGCTCCTGCCCAGCTGCGGCGGCCACATGCGGCCTCGTCACTCCCCCTGATGCTGAGTGGCTCTTACCCTTTGGCGTCATCTGCGGTTCACTGTGGGCTTTTCCTCAGTGGCCGTTTCCCCACACTCATCCTCATGGATCTTGAGCACCCTTCAGCCTTTTTCCGGAGTCGGGGTTAGGCGCCCGCAGGCAGCGCTCTTCCTCTGCCCTCCCGGCCTGCCCCAGCCCGTGGGTGGCCGGCCCCTCCAGGCCCCTCCAGGCCCCTCCAGTCCTGCGCTTGCCCTCGGCTCTCCCGGGGCGGCTCAGAGAGGCCCAGCACCTGCTCCAAGGTGCGTGATGTGCTCTTTGTCCTTCAGAATCTTTCCAGCCGTTCGATGATTCATCCTGTACATGTGCAGCATTTGTCTTTTTCTTTTCTTTTTTTTGCCACTTTCAACCAGAAAAAGAAACTTTCCACTTTGGATTCGGTTGTAATTGTCTGTGTCCCTTACTAGCGTTTTGAACACCTGCTGTTTGGTGCTTATAGACCCGAGGGGTAGACAGTGCCCGTAAACAGCCCAGACTGAACGCTGGACCCAGCAGACACCTTGGCGGGGTCCCGGCCGGGTGCCCGGGTAGGACACCCAGCGCCGTGGCATTTAGCTCCCACTTTTATCTGTGGAAGGGAAAAGGCGCTTCTGTGACCTCCCTCACACGGGGCCCGCCTGCTCTCCGGCTCCGTGAGGGTCGGGAGCACCCCCAGGTCTTGCTCGGTCCCAGCTGCTAGCGCGGGAGCCGGCTCGCGGCGGTAGGCGTGCGGTGGGTGTGCGGAGCGGAAGTGTGCCGCCTCCGTGCCGAGCCCGGCTGCCTCTCGCCTCCCTCAGGTATTCTTGGTGCAGCCGGCGGCTGGTGGAAGAGCGTTACTCTTGGACCAGCCAGCTGTCGCCGGCTGACCTCATTCCTCTGGAGGTCCCTGCCGCTGCCGGCGGCCCCCCCCGGCGCGGTTGGCAGGAGCAGTTGGTGGTGGGGCACAACGTTTGCTTTGATCGAGCCCATATCAGGGAGCAGTACCTGATCCAGGTAAGGTTCCTGGGGCCAGCGTGGCTTCTGGCAGGGGGTGGCCTAAGAGCTCTGATCCCGGGGGCTAGGGAAGGCATTGCCTTTCCCGGTCAGCGTCGCCTTCGTCTTTGTGGCAGCTGTGGGGGCCCCCTGTTGACCAGTCCTGCCCCGCCCCTGGTCCCTGTGCCCAGCTGTTCATTCCCCAGGACTTGCCTGGTACAGGACCTGAGTTGTCAAGGAGTACTCCTACCCCTTCTCTCCGTGTGCAGTTTTAGAGCTTAGCGTGGGTCTGTGGAGGCTTTGAGCCACCAGCCTGGGCTCACATCCTGCCTCAGCCAGAGACAAGCAGCGTGAGCACCTTAACGTCCCTGAGCCTCAGGTCCTTATCTGCAAAAAGGGGGAGCTAGCGGAAGCCACCTGGCAGGATTGCTGGGGAGGTTTGAACAGTGCATCCTCATAACCACCGCAGCAGAAAGGCAGGCCAGAGGAGGGCAGCCTTGTTGACCTGAACAGGGCTACAGAGCTTGAGCGGCAGGGCTGGGGTGGAGGCCGAGCCCGGGAGCTCCGAAGGCCTTGATTTGGCCCCTGTGTTCCCAAGGCAGCCCTCGGAGCTGTTGCTGGATGCTGGGAAGGACTTGTGTGTTGGGATTGAGCCGGGCCTGTCCCTTCAAGGGTAGCGAGGATGTGGGAGGGTGAGCCTGTCACGGCCAGAGGGCTAAGCGTGAGCAAGCCTGAGTCTTTAGTGTTGGAAGGCCGTGTGATGAGAGGAGGCTGAGGTGGGGCTGGTGGGGTGACACCACTAAAGCAGTGCCGAGTGGCCTCAGCTCCAGCCTCTCTCCTCCTCAGGGCTCCCGCATGCGCTTCCTGGACACCATGAGCATGCACATGGCCATCTCAGGGCTCAGCGGCTTCCAGCGCAGTCTGTGGATGGCAGCCAAGCAGGGCAAGCGCAAGGCCCGGCACCCCACGCAGCGAGGCCAGAAGTCCCCACACAAAGCCAGTGGCCCAGTGGTGAGAGCTCACTGCGGGAGGCTGGAGGAGTGGGGCGCTTGGGACTGCCTTAACCAGCCTGCCTGTCCCGAGGCCGAGCTGATCTGGATCCCTTGCTGTGGCCCCCAGATCTCATCCTGGGACTGGGTGGACATCAGCAGTGTCAATAATCTGGCAGACGTGCACGGCCTCTATGTGGGGGGGCCTCCCTTAGAGAAGGAGCCTCGAGAACTGTTTGTCAAGGGTAGCATGAAGGACATCCGTGAGAACTTCCAGGTACAGTGCTGGAGAGGGGCTCTGGGGGGCTGGGCCGTGGCAGCCCCTAGCTGACCCCAGGGAGCATAGCTGCCCGACCTGACCCCGAGGCCCGGCGATGACAGTGGGATGGCTGCCCACCCAGCGCCTTCCTGTCACCTGTGCCAGGACCTGATGCAGTACTGTGCCCAGGACGTGTGGGCCACCTATGAGGTCTTCCAGCAGCAGCTACCGCTCTTCTTGGAGAGGTGAGGGGGAGCCCCGATGGGAACCCCAGGGGATCAGCAGGGTCCTGGTACCTGGGTCCTCTGTCAAAAGGTGGTGCCGGCTCTTTCTCAACCTGTGGACCTTAGCCTTTCTGGGTTGAAAGAATGGAGCCATTGAGTGGAGTGGTGGCCACCTGGGTCCTGGACTCTGGGTTTCTACGGAGGCCCTGGAGGGGAGGGAGGGCTGTGCTGGAGTCTCATGCGCGTGGTCCTGGGTGATTCAGCACTCTCTGTACCCACATCCTGAGCCCAGGGCTTCACGTCCATCTTGGTCCTGTTTGCTAGGGAGTTACTCTTACGGTGTGGCCAGTCACAAGCGTCACCTAGACCTGGTTCGCGTTGACTGTCCTACCTCACGCATTTGCTGTTGGGCAGGTCACTTGGTTTCTCTGAGCCTCAGTGTTTTTGTCTGAAGCACACACAAAGAATACTTGAGCACCCCAGTCGTGAGGTTGGTCTGCGATCTAGCACAGTGCCTGGCACTTAGTCGTGACTCAGGAGATGACACCTGTTTTCGCTTTTACCTATAACTGCCACGTTCCCCCTGAGGACGGGATGATACCGTATCCACTTGGTAGATAAAGGAACTGAGGCTTAGAGAGGCGAAGCGCCTTCCCCAGCGTCTCATGGCTCCGAAGGGCCCGAGCCCCTGGTCTGATGTCCGAGCTCCGCCACCTGTGTGGTTGGGTTGAGGCTCGCCAGACCGGCTCAGGGTTTGGGCCCAGGCCTTGCCTTCGTGGCCATTTTTGACCGCCCCGGTGTTTGCCCCCCTCTCCCCCCAGGTGCCCCCACCCGGTGACTCTGGCTGGCATGCTGGAGATGGGGGTCTCCTACCTGCCCGTCAACCACAACTGGGAGCGGTACGTGGCGGAGGCGCAGAGCACGTACGCGGAGCTCCAGCGGGAGATGAAGAAGTCGCTGATGGAGCTGGCCAACGACGCCTGTCTGCTGTGCTCCGGACAGAGGCAGGCAGGCCTTGGGGGGTAGGGTCCCGGTGAGTACGGGCAGGCGCGGCCTTACCCGCCCCGGTGGCCCGGCTCTGTAGGTACAAGGAAGACCCCTGGCTCTGGGACCTGGAGTGGGACCTGCAAGAGTTTAAGCAGAAGAAGGCAAAGAAGGTGAAGAGGAAGGAGCCACCTGCAGCCAGCAAGTTGCCCATCGAGGGGGCTGGGGCCCCTGGGGATCCCGAGGATCAGGAAGGTGGGGAGCATGGGCGGGAAGTGGGGCAGGGATGGTCCCTGGGAAGGTCCTGGGACCCAGGGGGCCGTTGGAAGGGGTCGCTCCGGCCTTCCAGAGATGAGTAGGCTGTGGGCAGGTCTTCCGGAGGGACCCTTCTGGTCCTGATGGTCCTGCCCCACCCTGTGCAGACCCTGGCCCCCCCAGTGAGGAGGAGGAGGTTCAGCGAGATGGCATGGCTCGCGCCTGCTTGGAGCACCTGAAGGGGACCGCAGAGGTCCTGCCCAAACGGCCCCAGCACCTTCCTGGACACCCTGGGTGAGCCCCAGCCCCTCATATATCCAGAGTCGACCCTTGTCCTCCCTTGTCCTGGGCCCCAGCACCGGGTGGTGTGTGGGGGGGCCCTTACTGACCTGCTGCCGTTCGTTCTGTCTTCCAGTCATTTGCTCCCTTGACCCCCGGCTCACTGGTCTCATTCAGTACAAGTGCACTGAGCGCCCGCTGTATGCTGGGCCCACCGCGGCCGCTTGGGGTACAGCTAGGAACAGTTCCTTTCCTAGGAGGAGCTAGGCATGAAAACCACCCCGTGCAGCTGGTCTTTATATTCATGATGAGAAGGAAGAGTGAGCAGGCTTGAGGCAATACCTAAGTCTGCCTGGAGAAATGAGGGAGGGCTTCCTTGAGGAGGGGATTTTTAATTCGAGCCTCACGGACTGGCAGAGATGAGAAGATAGGAGTAGCCAGGGTGAATAGCAGGGTGCGGACTTGGCACTTCCAGGACCCTGAGAGGGTGGTCTCCTTAAGTTGGGTGCTTTACTTGCCTCACCTTCGGGTTGGCCGTGGTGACCAGCATGTGAGAGACGGGGCTGTGAAGGCCCTGGTGTGTCCCTGGAGCAGCGGGGGGCAGATCGGCTGTCTCCTCTGGCCAGTTTCCCTGTGCGGAACGGGGCTTGGGCAGGAGCCCAGTGCTGCGCCGTGCCTGTGGGCCCTGGCTTCTGACTGGTCCGGTGGGCCTGACCTAGGATCTTCCTTTTCAGATACTTGAATATTCTAGGGGACTTCATGGGGGTCATGGGTGTACCCCCAGAGGGAGGAGACTGTGACTATAGGCTGAGGTCACCAGAAAGCCTCGGGGCTTTGAAGGGGGGGTGGGTGGGTGAGGTCACAGGAGAGGGAGCCTGCTTGCTGCCACATGCTGTCCTCCCCCCACCACGGTAACACTGCTCTCCTCTGGCGGGGCGTAGGTGGTACCGGAAGCTCTGCCCCCGGCTAGATGACCCTGCATGGACCCCGGGCCCCAGCCTCCTCAGCCTGCAGATGCGGGTCACTCCAAAACTCATGGCGATGACCTGGGATGGCTTCCCTCTGCACTACTCGGAGCGGCACGGCTGGGGGTACCTGGTGCCCGGGCGGCAGGACAACCTGGCCCCGGCGCCCGCGGAATCCGCCCCGGCCTCGGCTGGGGTGGCCTGCCCCTACAGGTCAGGCTCAGGCTCAGGGGAGGAAAGGGTGGGGTCTGGGGACCCCCTCCGCTTGCTGCGGAGAACCCAGGCCCGGCTCCGGCCAGTGGGATGAGCTGGGGTCTGAGAGTCTGGGTGTGAGTCCTTTCTTCCACGGCTGCCCTTCCCTTGTGGGGTCCGAGCCCCGCGGGGGCTTGGAGGCCTGAGGCCCTGCGCCTGGGGCCAATGGCCCGGCTCCCTGCTCGGGAGCATGCGGGGCGGGGGCTGTTGGAAGCAGCAGGGGGCATGGGCCGTGTTCCTTCGTGGGGAGCGTATCGGGCGCTGGTCCTCCTCTGTGATCCGCAACCTTTCACAGCGCTCCCTCGTGTGTTCGCGGAGAGAGTGGTTATCCACGTCGGGCAGTTGGCAAAGTAAAGGCCTAGGGCAGTGCTTTGACTTGTCTTGGATCCTAAACCCCGAGCTCTGGCCAGGCGGGTGTTGGGGACAAGCCATGGCACCTGACGTGGCCCAGGTTGGGAGGCCCGGCTCTGTAGGACAGCCCGAGTCACCTGTGGGGCCCTTGGGACAGAAGGGGGGGCGGGGTCCAGCAGGGGCGGCCCCTCCGCTCCCAGAGCTTTCGCAGGGGAGGCGGCAGCTGCGAGCTGGCGAGGAGCTCAGGTTTGGGTCAGACCAGCCCTCGCACCCTCGCCTGCCACCGGCGTGTTGTGCTCTGCTCGCCATTTGTCACTCCCTGTCTGAAAACCCGGGGGAGCGCTGTGGCCTTTGCCCCCGAGCGGGTGCTGAGGCCTAAGCAAAGGGACTGCGGAAGGCCTGGCGGGCCGCCTGGCGCGGAGCGGGCCCCTGGTGACCAGGCTGCTCGTGCTGTTCTCTGCCCAGAGCCATCGAGTCCCTGTACAGGAGGCACTGTCTTGAACAGGGGAAGCAGCAGCCGGAGCAGCCCGCAGGCCTGGCGGAGGAGTTCCTGCTCACGGACGGCGGCGCCATGTGGCAGACGGTGAGGGCGGCCCCGAACCTGGGCTCTGGAGTCCTGCTCCCTCCCAAGGACGGGCGGCCTCCGGGGTGGGGGCGGCTCCCCGGGCCGGGGCGGGGGGGGGCGGCAGGGGGCACTGGGTGGCTCGCCCCGGGCCGGCCCCCCTGCTTCACTTCCTGGGCACGTGGGCCCATCCAGGTGGAAGAACTGGGCTGCCTGGAGGCCGAGGCGGAGGCGGAGGCCAGGGCGGAGCGCTGCGGAGCGGCAGTCCCGGGTCAGCCCCCGGCTCTGGTGAGCGGGGCTTCTGCTCTCGGGTTGGCTGGGCGGGTGCTCGGCGGGCGCTGGGTGGCAGGGCTCTGCTCTTGTGCCCAAGTAGCTCTCCCCCCGCGAGAGAGTCCCCAGGGTCCCGGGGACGGGGGGTGGGGAGACGCTGCCTTGCCCTTGGGTGGCCCCGCGTTTGCTGGAGGCCAAGGAGGGTGCCATTTCTCAGCTCGCCGTTGGCTGCCTCAGGCCCTTTTCCCATGCCCTACCCCGTGGCCCTCGCCGAATGCAGGTGCTGGAGCAGGGCCTCATCTAGGTGTGTGGCCCCCACAGACTGCCGCTGGTGACCCCAAAGCCAGCCAGCCAGCCTATCACCATGGCAATGGACCTCACAACGACGTGGATGTCCCCGGCTGCTGGTTCTTCAAGCTGCCTCACAAGGTGTGTGTCCTGGTTCATGCCTGTCCCACGCTGCCCTCACGGTGGCCGGGGCCCCGGGTCCCCAGAGTGACTCAGCCCAGAAGTGCCCTTGCGCAGGAACGACACGCCCGTGGTGGGGCAGGGCGTGGTTCCAGACAGTTCCCCATCTCCGAGTCTTTGCCCCCTGAAAGTTTGGTGGCGAGGGGCGTGGTGCTGCGATTAAATGACAGGGCCGGTCAGGTGTCTGTCACCATGTGTGTTACGTGATGGGTTCTGACTGATGGCAGTCGGTTACCCAGGTCCACCTCAGTTCAGGAGCCGATGATCTTCCTGCTGACGTGTCCTCGGGAGGTCACCAGTCGCCTGGGGCTTTGGCACCATGCTTGTCGCTCACCTCACTTCATCCCCTCACCGAGGTGTCTTAGCATCACGTCAGCACAGGAAGGGCGGAGACCGTACATGAGATGTTTTGAGAGAGAGAAGCCACTTTCGTGGAACTTTTATTGCAGTTTATTGTTACACTTCAGTTTCATTAGGTATTTCTCACCACCCGCTGTGCGTAATTTATGTTTTATCATAAACACATACGCGTAGGAAAACCGAGCACGTGTGGGTCAGCACTCTGCGGTTTGAGGCATCTGCTGGGGATCTTGGAACGCACCCCCACAGACCAGGAGGGACGGCTGCCTTGCGGAGGGAGCCAGGCGTGTTTGCGTCCCCGTGCTTGTGTGCGTGCTGCCCGTGGGATCTGCCCCAGACTGCTCTGCTCGAGCTTCTGGGCTCAGTGGTGGGCAGAGTTGAGGTGCACACGGCTCGATGGGTTCCCTCGTCAGGGGTCTGCCGCCAGCTTCCAGCCCCTACTTCCTTTGCCCTTTCAGGATGGTGGCAACTACAATGTGGGCAGCCCCTTCGCCAAGGACTTCTTGCCCAAGATGGAGGATGGCACCCTGCAGGCCGGCCCAGGAGGCGCCAGTGGGCCCCGTGCCTTGGAAATCAACAAGATGATTTCTTTCTGGAGGAATGCCCATAAGCGAATCAGGTGGGCCACCGTGGGAGGGTGCGGACATGTCGTCTGTGCCCTGGCCAGGTTACGGCAGCCCTGAGACCCCCTTCTCCCACCTCCCACCCAGGGGCCCCAACACCCCCCCCCCCATGTTGTCCTGGAGGGACAGCCCACCTGCAGTCTCGGGCTCGGCTGCTCGTGGTTCTCGAGCCGTGTGACTGCGGGCAAGTCCCTTTCCTTCCTAGCCTCAGCTTCCGGGGTTCTGTAGAAAGGGGCGTGGTAGGGCCTGGAGGGCGGAGCTGCTGGAGCCTTGGATGTGGCCGAGGAGCGTGGAGGGCAGCTGGCCCGGGACCTGAGGCTGACGATGGCGGGGGCCTGCCCCGCTGCCCTGGCTGCTGAGGTCCGCCCCAAGCGTGGCCGAGGCGCTTGTGGCCGAGGCCGGACTCCTCGCAGACACTCTGGGCTAGGGCAGAAGCTATGTGGGAGGCCTGGCCGGTTCTCCGATGGCGTTCGTATGCTCCCGGCTGGTAGATGCTAGGGTCCCAGGCCTTGGCCGTGTTACGGCCCACCCTGAATGAAGTCAGTGGGAAGAGGGTGAGGCGGGGCCGGGACGGGGCGCAGTAGCCCCCAAAGCTGGGCGTGGGGGTGGATTCTGCTCCTCGGGGCTGTCCTAAGCCTCAGCCCCTCCGTCCGTACAGCTCCCAGATGGTGGTGTGGCTGCCCAGGTCGGCTCTGCCCCGTGCTGTGACCAGGTACGGCCTGCCGAGTGGTGGTGGGGACAGGAGAACTGAGGGGGGCGGAGGACCTAGGAGCACAGCAAGCTGCCGAGCCTCCTGCTCTCCCCCACCCTGCCAGGCACCCCAGCTACGACGACGAAGGCCGCTACGGGGCCATCTTGCCTCAGGTGGTGACCGCCGGCACCATCACCCGCCGGGCCGTGGAGCCCACGTGGCTGACCGCCAGCAACGCCCGGGTACGTGCCCTCTGCACCGCGGGTCCCTGCTCTTCCTCTCCTGCGTCTCTCAGAAACCGGGGCGCAGAGGGCGCTCAGTGAGGAGCATGAAAAGGAGCGTAAGGTCTGGGGCGGGCAGGACTCTGGTTCGGATCTAGCTCCGCAGCTCCTCGGTTCCTTCCGCAAACTTGACCCGAGCCCCTCCTCGTAGCCAGACGCTGACGAGGCGTGATGCGTGCAGCTGTGGTGGAGTGGAGGTGGGGCCCCGGGGGTCAGGCCGGGCGTGGAGGGAGGGGTTCCTGACCTGTCACCCCCCACTGCTAGGCGGCCGTCCCGGCCCCACGTGGGAGTGGAGTTTGGGGCAGCGCTTGGCATTTCCTGAAAGCAGCTCCTCAGGAAAGGCCCAGCGTCCTCAGCCAAGCGTGGCTGCACGACTGGGGCATCTGGGTAGGGCCTGACCTCTGTCTTCTGCAGCCTGACCGAGTGGGCAGTGAGTTGAAGGCCATGGTGCAGGCCCCGCCTGGCTACGTGCTCGTGGGCGCCGACGTGGACTCGCAGGAGCTGTGGATCGCCGCTGTGCTCGGAGACGCCCACTTCGCCGGCATGCACGGTGAGCGGGAGCCGGGCCGGGCCAGAGCCGAGGCGGCCGTGTCGCCGGCAGGACGTCTCCGAGCCGCCTTTCTCACACCTGCCTCCCTCCGCAACCCCACCCGCCCCCCCCAGGCTGCACGGCCTTTGGCTGGATGACACTGCAGGGCAGGAAGAGCAGGGGCACCGACCTACACAGTAAGACCGCCGCGACCGTGGGCATCAGCCGGGAGCACGCCAAGATCTTCAACTACGGCCGCATCTACGGGGCGGGGCAGCCCTTCGCTGAGCGCCTGCTAATGCAGTTCAACCACCGGCTCAGCCGGCAGGAGGCAGCCGAGAAGGCCCAGCAGATGTACGCCGTCACCAAGGGCCTTCGCCGGTGAGGGGCCCTCCCGCATCCACTCACCCCCAGGGCCTTAGGCCTGCTCTGCTCCCCTTTCCCGCCCTCATCCCGTTTCCCTTTCCCTGTTACCTGAGCCCTCTCTCGGCCCCTCTCCCTCCCGGCCTCTGGCTTGGCTCCAGGATGGTTGGCTCTGGGATTGTGACGTTTGCGTATCGAATAACCTTGGTTTTCGTCAGAGTTAAGGCTGGATTTTTGCGTTGCTCCCAAGCGGTAGCATGTCCGCAGCTGCGGTGCAGAACGAACAGCGGTGCGCGAGTGCGGGAAGCAGGCGGGGGCTGCAGGCTGCGGAGCCCTGGTGGCTGCGGCTTGTTTCTGGCGGTGGTCCCACCTCGTGTGCGCTCAGGGTCTTGGTGGGGTCCCGGGAGGGCTCCTGAAGCAAGGGTGAGGGAGGAGAGGGGCATTTCCACCTCCCATAGGTGCACTCTACCGAGGCCACATGTAACTAGCGGGCCCCCCGGGGGGAGGCTGAAGGGTAAGCAAGTGATGGTGCAGGGGTGCAGCTGTGTGCTGGGGGGGTGGGGAGCAGAGCGGTGATGACACAGGAGTTCGGGCCTTAGCTGAGACCTTTGAAGGCGTCCCATGGGGGTCTGGACCGAGGGCACAGGGGGAGGGGAAGCCCCGGGGCAGCTCTGGCCTGGTGTTGGAGGGCGGGGGGACCTGAGGTGGTCAGCCTGGCCTGGCTCTAGGTCGTCTTCTCCAAATGCCCTTTTCCTTCCACGGAGTGTCCCATTGCCTCCCGTCCCTCCCTTCTGGGGTCGGAGCCCTTGTGCCTCCTGAAGTAAAACATGGCGCCGGGGGGTCACTGGGCAGTTCCGTGTCTGTGGCATGAGGACACTGGTTAACAGTGCTGGCTTCTGTGTTGGACTCGGTCCCTCACTGGGCTATCACAGCACAGCCCACAGAAGCCTGGGTTCCCATCTGGCTTCACCTCTTCCTGGCACGTCACTTACCCCCCCTCAGCCCGTCTCCCTCTCTGAGGTAGAGCCTGTGCGGATACGCATGAGCCCCGGTACCCGGGGACACTGGAGCCCGGCGCTAGGCACACAGGCACTCCCACGGGAATGATGGTGGCGACACTGCCCCCAGGTATCGGCTGTCGGATGAGGGCGAGTGGCTCGTGAGGGAGTTGGACCTCCCCGTGGACAGGACTGAAGATGGCTGGGTTTCCCTGCAGGATCTGCGCAAGATCCAGAGAGAAGCTTCGAGGAAGTAAGAACCTGTGTATTATGGAGGGAGGGAGGGTCCGGGCTGGCCCCGGGAGAGCCGGGAAGCCGTTTGTGGCTCTGAGATGCTGAAAGGCAAAGCTTGCCCCCCCCGCCCCGCCTTCTTCTGTCTTGGTGCCCAGGTCACGCTGGAAGAAGTGGGAGGTGGTTGCCGAACGAGCGTGGATGGGGGGCACAGAGTCCGAAATGTTCAATAAGCTGGAGAGCATTGCCATGTCTGACACCCCGCGTACCCCAGTGCTGGGCTGCCGCATCAGCCGGGCCCTGGAGCCCTCGGCTGTCCAGGGGGAGGTAGCTCGCTGTCCTTGGAGCCCAGGGAGAGGGTCACAGGGAGGGGTGGGGCTCCCGTGCCACCTCCCCCCCACGGTGAGCCGGGGTGTGGCAGAACCCCTCCGACCTGTGGCCCCTGTTCCCCCAGTTCATGACCAGCCGGGTGAACTGGGTGGTGCAGAGTTCCGCCGTGGACTATTTACACCTCATGCTCGTGGCCATGAAGTGGCTTTTTGAGGAGTTTGCCATCGACGGGCGCTTCTGCATCAGCATCCACGACGAGGTCCGCTACCTGGTGCGGGAGGACGACCGCTACCGCGCAGCCCTGGCCCTGCAGGTCACCAACCTCCTGACCAGGTACGCGGGGCCCGGGGCCGCCCCGCTGCGGGCTCTCCCCGGGCCGAGCACGCTCTGTGCATGGCCTCTCCCTAGCGATGAAGGTTTCCGTTTTTATCTCTAGTTGAAACAAAGTGTCCTAAAAAGATTGGCCTCAACTTTTAAATGAGATTTCTTGGGTTTGAAAAGACCGTAAAGCCAGACTAGATCATGGAGGTAGTGAGGAGGTCAGGGAGGTGTTCCAGGAGCAGCTGCCATCGTGGACGCCTCTAGACACACACCTTTGTTTTGAAAATCAAACGACAGAAAGCTTTTCTCAGTTCCTGCAAAATTAAGATGTTTTTCCTTCAGTGCCAGAAGTTTGTAATTCCTCGTTCACAATGTTTTCCGGCGGTAGTCTGAAACTCAGACGTGGCTTAAAAAATATTTTCTACGTTGAGCTATATTTTCTTGTAGTAAGATTCCTAGTTTACAGGGTTGAATTCAGTAATTATAGTTCCATGTCCGTCTGCCATTCGGAACTAGCTGGGAAGCAGCTCTGTCCTGAGGGGTAGATCACGTACCCGGGACTTAACACTGTCCACAGCCCTCTCTCACTTCCCCGGGGGGTCGTGCCTGACCGAGCTGACAGAGGCCTTGTGTATTTGAATACTGAGTGGCTCAGGAAGGGCATTTTTTTTTTATACCAATAAAGCAGGCTGAACTTTGTGGGGGAAAGGTGTGTTTCGAACCGCTAACTGCATGGCGGTCTGTCGGGGGTAGGGGCCGGGCCTGAGAGGAGATCGGGTCTCTCTTGCAGGTGCATGTTTGCCTACAAGCTGGGTCTGAACGACCTGCCCCAGTCAGTCGCCTTTTTCAGCACAGTCGATATTGACCAGTGCCTCAGGAAGGAAGTGACCATGGATTGTAAAACGCCTTCCAACCCAACTGGGATGGAAAGGAGATACGGGATTCCCCAGGGTGAGTTCATTACGTGTAGACTGTAAAGTGGACTCCAAAGTAGTCTCGGACCACAGGAGGCTTGCGACAGCTGCTGCGGGCTGGTTCCGGTGGCTAGTGTGCCCTGGGCCCACAGTGAACGAGATGTTCACAGCACAGGAAGGAAGACACCAGAACTCCTATTTCTGGTGTGGTTGAAGAGGGAGTATTTATTTTAAGAAGAATTCTTGTATAAGATCAAAGTGCATTCTTAGGTACAAACAACTGTGCTTTGAATACCAAACAAGTAAAACAGAAAGATACATTTAAAAAGAAAAAGAAGCTGAGAGAAACTTATTTTATACGGAAAGACAGCAGACCCTCCCAAACAGCACCTCCCCATCCCTGGCAGTTGCCCTGCCTTCCTCCCCGCTCCTTGCTGGCTCCCGGGCACCGCTAACCACTCTGCATGCTCTTTCAGGTGAAGCGCTGGATATTTACCAGATAATTGAACTCACCAAAGGCTCCTTGGAACCGTGAAGCCAGCCTGGACCGTAGCTCTGCCTGCAGGCCCCGGATTTGCTCCCGTGGAGCTCGGTCGGGGCGGCGCAGGCTCCCACACTCAGGCTCGCAGCTGTGCTTTTTGCAAAAGGGCTTGCGGGAGGCCAGCGCTCTTCCGTAGCAGGACCTGCCAAGAACGACGGCCTCCGAGGGAAGGTGCAGTGGAGTTCAGCGGGTTCAGAGCCAAGCTGCCAGCGGCGGTGCAGGCGGTAGGACAAGGGGGCACTATTGCTCGTCGGGTCAGAAGAAAGCAGAAGCCCCAAAGTTCACATTAACTCAGGCATTTCATTTCTTTTTTCCTTTTCTTCTTGGCTGGTTCTTTGTTCTGTCCCTCGTGCTCTGATGCAGTGCCCTAGCGGGGGAGAGAAGTAATGCTCCAATGTGATAAGCCTGCTCAGAGACAGTGGAAATAAAAACAAAAATCCTTTATCTTCTCATCAAAGCCTGTGGTAGTCCTGCTTTCTCCTCCTTCCCACTCCTAGGAGGTGCTTCTGTCTGTGGAAGAAAAGGGAGGCCTCCCAAGGGGCTGAGCAGCCAGCGCTGAAGTCCTTCCTTGGGGCAGAGGCAGGGGGTGAGAGGACAGGCGCCTCCGTGCCCTCCGTGAGCCCCCTGCCAGCTCGGTGACGGGCGGGACCGGGCACAGGACGGCCTAGAATGGGAGCTTCGCACTTTTGAGAAGCCAGAAATAAGGGTGTCTTAGTAAACTTCCATCTTGGACACAGCTGAGCTGCTGAAGCGTCTGGGAGCTCCCTGGGGTGTGCTCTGCGACCACCCAACTACAGGGCACAGGAGGCCGGGGAGCGGGTGGCGGGGAGGGGGGCGGACAGTGGAGGAAGCCACACGCGAGCCAGGCGGCCACACGGAGAGAGCTTTCACCAACTAGTCATTTTCTCATGGTTCTAAAGGGCACGGGGAAGACCCAAACTAAGAACTTGTGTCCTCACCCCCTTTCTGGAAAGGTCTACCCCACATGACACCCATGTGGGTAATCGTGTGGTCTAAAATCTAGAGGCCTTAGTCTCAGCCGTGCCTGACTCCCGGCCTGACCTCCTTAGCTTTTCCGGGGCGCAGGGTGGGGGGGGGGGGGGCTCCCGGCACTCCTCTGTGCTGCTCCCGGCGAGGCTGCCCCCAACCAGTCAGAAGGGCAGCCGGCTTCCCGTGCTCCGGTCGGAAGCAGGCACTGACCTCTTCGTGTTCGTCCTCCTCATCCTCTCGAAGAACCATGTCCAGGATGTTTCCTTTGATCTTGAAGTCTCGTGAGGTGCTGAGCTTCATGTGCTGCATCAGGTTCACCTACGACAGAATTGTAGGCGTGGGCACATTCTCTGGCTAGAAGAGGGCCCGTCAGGGACAGCCTCAACTGCTTTTGACAGACCCTTCAGTTCCTTAAAGCACGCACACCCACTTGACCTGTTTTTCCATAGTTCCTACGTGATGTCTGAACTCAGGCCATCAGATCACAAAGAGCGGAAAGGGTTCTAGTTTCTTCCCCACGGCCCTGTGCGGCTTCAGTGTGCCATGGCCCCTCCCAGGTAAACAAATGGTAGAAAAGAACAGCGTGTTTACCTTGGACTTCTTCGAAAGGTGGATGAGGAATTTTTCATACTGTTCAATGGCGAAGATGAGATTAGGGATTGGCTTGGTTTCTCGAAGAACTCTGGCCTACAGGGCAAAGAAGAGAAGACCTCAATTCCAGGTTCGGAGGTTTTGGAAGTTGTCCTCCACAGCAGTCAGCAGAACTGCTCTGGGCTTGGCAGGAAAAAGCTAGTCTGTCTGCCAGTCAAATGCAGGATTCCTTATGTTCTGGTAATCTAAGATTTCTGGCAGTTAAATCTCAAAGGATGGTAAAGACAGCACCGAATCCTCCCATTGATAATTCCTCGGTACTCACTGTTCCGCAGACCGGCTGAAAGAAGGGCTACTTGTAGAAATCCGGTTGCCGCCCTAACCTGACTGATACTCGGACACTGGAAGCTCACTCTGCACCAGCTCTGTCTCCCCTTTCTGGTCTATGTGACCTTCTCACTGTTGGGATTCTTTCTCCCAGTCGGACTCTAATTCGTAAGTCCTCCCAAACTATATACAATCGATGTTTTTTGTTTTGTTTTTTTAATAAAGGCCACAAATGAGGATGTGATGGGAACATTACCTTGGAGATAATTCTATATCTGAACATTTACCTTTGTATTTTTCTCATGCCTGTGTCCTACGATATAATGCACTATAAAACCCATTCAGCCAGTCCACTTGATGGGCATCTTGGTTTTTCCAATACTTTGCTTTTACAAACAACATTGCTTAGGACTGTCCTGTACGTGGGCCTTTAGTCTCCACTCTGGGCAAACACAACTGCTGGAAAGCGCACAAGTGCGGAACTCCTGAAATTCAGCAATTACGGCCCAGCTGCCCCCTGATGCTGCGGACGGGCACCCTCGCCAGCAGCGCCCTAGAGCGCTCTCGTCCCTGCACCCGCCCCTTGTGTGTCCTTTAGGGAGCATCTTCTGGGCTCATTAACTCTTCCTAAAAGAACTCCTTCCCAATGAGAATCCTTAGCCATTGCCATTTTTTAAAGACAGAGCTTAAGAGTGCTTCCTAAATAAAGTGTGTGGCCCTCTGAACAATCTGTGAGCTGAGAAACCACACACACACACACACACACACACGCGTTTTTCTCAGAGCTGACCCATCTACACTGCACAGTCTAGTGCTCAGTACATCGAGAGTTGTGCAACCACCTCCATGATCAAGTTCAGGGCATTTTCATCCCCTGCAGGAATCGCGTACCCATTTCAGGAGGGACCCCCAGCTCTGGACAACCACTCATCTACATTCTGTCTGTCTAGATCTGCCTGTCCTGGACCTGTCCTATACATGGAATCCCTCCTCGCGTGGGCTCCTGGTGACTGGCTTCTGTCACCACATGTTGTCATGGTTCCCCAGCACGGCCGTGTTTCCCGGTCAGCGGCTGCTTACCATGGCTGTGGCAACGGCAGCGGCTTTCCCCTTCTTCTCTCCTGCACATTTCAGGCTCTGACTCTTCTTGTTCTAAAGACATAGAAACAAGTTCTCTCATTTCTGAAGACGCTGGTGGGAATTTTCTAAAAAGGTAATTACAGCAGAATATGGGGAGCTGGTGAGGGGACCAAGTCTGGGCGGAGAGAGAACCAGTGGCAGATGCTGGAAGATGGGGAACATTTTGTGACACTTTATGATCCTCAGATATTTTGGAGGTTTTGTTGTTGGGAGGCTTACAATTTTGCTCTTACAACTAAGCCCATGGAAGTGAGGGCAGGACCGACTGTTCTTATACCAGGCCAGAGGATGATGACAATGGGGGCTGTCAGGATGGCGGGAGGAACAGGGATTTCCCAACTGGGCAGTTGGCTCAAAGGGTTTCCGTGAAGGAGAGGAAGCTGGAGAGGCTGCTCCCAGGGCCTTCCGTCTTGCCACTTAGGGGCAGACCTCAGCCATGTCTTGTGTGCCCTGTGGTTACGTGCTTGAGAAGGGTTTAAAGGGCATAGGAACACTTCCTTATGTTTTAAATGTCACAGAATAAAGAGCTCCTGGAGAAAGAATAAGGGAACCAAGGATAAAACAGAAGAGAGTCAAGACCTGCACCACATGTGAGCTACACAAAACAGGCACTTTTACCTGAAGGGGCGTCTGTGTCTGCTAAGAATGAACACCCCTGCCCCATGGGACAAGTAAGAATGAAAAACAGAGACCTGAAAATGGGGAGAACCGTACCACTGGAACCATGAAAGGCAGGAGGCTTAATCCACGTCACACATTCTAGAACCTGAGAAATGGCAGGGATTCCAGAGGGGCTGGTGTGAAGAAGTCTACCTTTAGCCCTGGAACACAGGGTAGAGGGTGAGGCCCTTTTAAGAGATGCGCAGGGAGGCAGCTGTAGACAGAACTCATGTGACCAAGCGGGAAGCGAGGTGTCTCCAGAGGTGAGACCCAAGATGGGACCCTGTTGAAACTCCTTACATCAATCCCTGTCCATTGCCCATTCCTGCTGATTCAGGATGACTAAAATCCTAGCCAGAAGAGGTATCTTCTATTTTTTTTTAAAGATTTTATTTATTTATTTGAGAGAGAGGGAAAGAGAGCACAAGCAGAGGGAAAAGGCAGAGAGAGAAGGAGAAGCAGGCTTCCCGCGGAGCAGGGAGCCCGATGAAGGGCTCGATCCCAGGACTCTGGGATCATGACCTGAGCCGAAGGCAGATGCTTAACTGACTGAGCCACCCAAGCATCCCAAGAGGCATCTTTTAAAGGTGCACAGCTCTGAGCACGATGCTAAGGGTTTTGGGAGTATTGGTTTTCATTGCTTGCTTCCCACTGAGAGCCAAGGCTGTGGGGGAAAAAATGAAGGGGCTGTAAGAGAATCAACAGCTCCCTGAAAGATGTGGGAAATGCAATCCTGGTTTCTAGATGAGAATTGGAATTAACGGAACCATAGGTTTTTGCCCAGGGTTGCTCACGAAGCACATCTCACGGTCAGAGAAAAATGTCTGCCTGTGGATCAGCTGATTTGTCAGTACAGTTTTAAGTCAAATGTAGATGCGGAAGGGGGAGAGCGGCCTGAGAATACACAAATTGGTTTTTGTGAATGTGGGCGGGGGGTGGGGGGGGGCGAAGAGTCTGGGAGATGCCTGGTGACTCACAGAAGATAATGCTTGAGAATGGGGTCAGAAACACAAACTCAAACCCCTCCAATAGCCTAATAGCAGCTGTGATTCTAGAGCGGGGGCTGGCAAACCACAGCCACTGCTGCTCCCCCCAAGCAGTCTTGTTAGAGCGGTCACACGCAGTTGCACACGGGCTCTGTGCGCTGGGAGAGGTGGACAGTGCGACTGCCCACGGCCTGTAACGTTTACTCTCTGGCCTTCTAGAGGAAAAGTTTGCTGACCCCTGTTGTTGGGTCAAACTACCCAGGTTTAAGTCTTTGCCTCTGAGCTAGCGCTCTGTTCTTTGCATTCGCTTCCTCCTTTCCCATCGCTTCCATGGGGCAACTACCGATCACGAGGGGTGGTGAGGAGGAATGAGGGGCTGAGTGAGAAGAGCCTGACATGACACCAGGCCAGGGTCGTAGAGAGCCAGGTGAGGGTTCTCTGCATGTTCGCTGCTCTGGTGAGATGAAGATGGTTCCCAAGCTGTACTCTTTGGACCGCTATTCTGCCAAACAGCACTTGTTATTAAAAAAGAAAAGTTCTTGAACAGATTTGAAAACTACTACGAACATATTTAATTATTGTTGGACCTCTCGGCAACTTTACTATGCTCACGGGTACCATAAATCTCTAAGATGAGAAATATGTACAAGCACTTCTCACAGAATCCTTTTTTATGAGGACCGTCTCGGTCTATACAGGGTACTCTGTGAAATGGGGCCCCACTGGAGATGGGGAACTCCAAACCTGACCTGAGGAATGGAGGGATACATCCTCTATTCAGACAAGAGATGTGTCTTGACAGGATGGCACCTTTGTGAACACTGAGCAAGCACGCAGGTGGGGTTAAAGGAGAGGACCAGAAGCAACAGCTTGGTGACAGTAGGCCATACCCTGTGGCCAGACAGGAGGCCTGACCCAGATCACAAACCTGGTACAAAAAAGGCAAGGTGACACAACCTCAACTATCAGCACACGACTCAGAACTCCTCTGGCCAAACCCAGATGACCGGCCACTCGGTCATGGATTCACCAGGGGAGGGGAGGAAGCACCCTTCATGCACAGAATGAAGGGGTTACTGACAGGAAGATGTGCCCGTGCACAACACAGAGGCAGAAAGCAAATGGGGCATCGCTACAAAAGTGGTTCCAATCCACTGCTGTAACAACTGGTTCTGGAGTTGGGGTTTTGGCTGGGGTTGACCCATTCGTGCACATCTGCTTGGTTCTCTGAAGATTAGTAACCGCCCTGCAATACTCTTCTCATCTGACTTGTGACTAGACTAAGTGGCCTTGGGAGACCATGGGTCTTCATGTGTTTAAGCCAGAGATTCTCAACTGGGGATGATTTTGCCCTTTTGAGACATTTGGCAATTTCTAGAGACATTTTCCGTTGTCACAACTGGAGGGCTGCTCCTGGCATCGGGTAAGTAGAGGCCAGGGATGCTGCTAAATAACCCAGAATGCACGGAAGAGACCCCACATCAAGGAATTATCTGGCTCAAGAGATGTCAATAATGCAGAGGCCTAAAATCCCTGGTTTAAGTCAACAGTAACAGTCGTCAGGTATGACAAGAACCTGGTGGTGTTTGTGACTCAATGACATTTAAAATTTCTCCTAATCCTGAAAGAGCCCATTACTTAATTAACTTAGGAAGAGAAGAAAAGGGGTCTGGGCACCTGACAAGAACAGCCCAGCTGCCCTCTGCTCCTTGAAAGGGCTGGTGCTCCCACGTACACAGCACCATCTGACCTCAGCCCTTTATGTGCTCACTGCTACTTTCCTCACACGCCAAAGGATGGCCCATGGCACGGATTTAGAATCACCCAGAAATGAACCAAGTCGCAGCCCCAGCATGTGTGTTCCTTCCCTGCTCCAAATGCAAGCATTGCATCCAAATGCACCTTTGGCTTATGGTAAGTAGGGAAGAAACTGCATGGACACTGGGCTCACGGGATCAAGCAGTCCCCTGGGGACACAAGGAGTCCTTTCTTCCTGGAAGATCTATTTTGGTATTGACTCTGAATCACTTACCTGTATGTAAGAAATGAAAGAATAGCATAGGGGGGTCAGATGAGAACCGGACAGTTTCACCTGCAGCAAAAGAGAAGGAAACCAATGTAACTTGAGGAATAGAAGGCTTCCCCCATTCCTAGGAAAGGAATTTTCAACTCACCAACTTCTCCATGTTTTTGGGAATTCCTCCGGAGCTCTGACACACCTGGAGATACTAACCAAAGATTCCCAGATTTAGCCCACATCCTCTATCAACGTCCCGACACCTACAGGTGAGTCAGCAAGCTAGGGGGTGGGACTCACTGCTACGGGAGGGGGAAAAGGAAACACGCCAGCACATTCACAGAGAACCCTACACACCAGGCTTCCTCCGTCCCCTCCTCAAAGCTCCTGAGCCTCCGAGGCAACAGAATCAAACCACCACCTGCACGCACAGGGGCAGGCAAGAGCTCTGCACGGGGGCATTCCACTGCGGTGAGCTGCTGCCCGGGCCGAGTCTCCAGCTGGCTGGGGCAGCGTGGCAGAAGTGACTCGGGTCATCTCTCAGATACTCACATATCTGACAAGTGCTGTGAGAATGGTGTACATTTTGCAAAGGTCCTTTAACAAGATGTCCACACAGCTGCCCGATGGCAGGGCCGTCTGCACCAGCTCATGGAAGAAGGTAAGCAGAGTTCCCAGCTGTACGATGATGGCTTTCTCGATGGGATGATTTGGTAGGGTTGCCTGAGAAGAGGCCTCGTCTGAAGGGAAATGAAATTGCACATTCAAACCAACTGACCTTATTTTCTAGTTAAAGTGAAGGAGATTTAGAAATCCACTAGCTGCGATTAAACGGGAAATCTGTAGGGACAACGAGCATGTAATTCATCATGCAGAGTCAATCAACAGCCATTGCATCATAAGCCACGCTACCATCTACTTTGTCCATCACACTGGAAATCCGGCTCAAACTGACTCAAATCGAGCTGCACGTTTACGCAACCGTCGAATCTGGATTTTGGTGGACTCTCTCCATTCCACCCTGAATGCATCTTACCTGATACAATTTCTTGGCTCACTTGTCCCTTAAGCTTGGTGATCAGCCAGTCCACTTCTTCTAGGACTTTCTCAGCCTGACTGAGAACAAGTAACTGTGAAAGAGAAGAATGCCTGGCATGGCTCCCTGTGCATAGCTGCTGGCCTAACAGAACCACCGTGGGCACCCGCGGGTGGGCTACGGGCCCCAGCACACGAGCCACCACAGTGTGCTCTTCACAGGGAATAAAATGGAAGGAGTGACGAGGCCATTTCCCACGGCTCGGGGGTCCACACTTACACAAACAGTAGGGGCAGCTGTTCTCAAATTCACTATCGCAAAGTGGTCTGTTTTCTCCACCTCTACATCCTGAGGAGGCAGAAAGAGGGGATGCAATTGGAGGAAGGCTGGCCCCCGACCTCTCCCCCCCACTCAGGGTGTCGCAGCGAATGCTTGCTGCAGTACCTGGTCTATGTCTCCGAGATGCCCATGAATATCCTGGGACAAGTCACGCAGCAGGATGGCAGGACTCTTGTACAAAACATGGAGGCTGAAGAGCAAATTCAACAAGCCCTTGCAAAACGAGGCATCCTCTAAGAGTGGGAAGGAAAGCAAATTAAAAGGTAAGTTCTAACCCAGTCATTCTTCAGGGGACAGGGGGCCTAACCAGAAATGCAGCTTGCCACGTCCCACGTACGCTATCCCAGGGCTGGACACAGTCCATCCAAGGCAGCTCTCCCACAAAGCTACACTCCTGTCCGTAGGCCCAACGAAGGCAGAGGTTTCCTATTATTCTCCAGTCACTATCGCTGAGGAACTAGCACCCAGATCAAGAAACAGAATGCTACCCACACCCCAGAAACCCCCTCCTACCTCACTCGCCCCAGCAAGGAACCTGCCTCTCCTGACTTCTACCATCACATCTAGCTGTGTCCGATTTTGAACTTGATCTAAATGGACTCATGCAGGAAGTACTCCTTCTGTGCCTAGCTTTTGTTCAAAGGCATGTTTGTGCAATTCCTGCATGTTGTGTGTCGGTGGTTTGCCGTCCTCACTGCTGCTCAGGGTTCGGCTGCGTGTGCACATCGCCACTCCTTCCACCCCCTCCCCTGCTGACCGACACACGGGTTTGTTCCTGCCTACACGAACAGTGCTGCCGGCCGCCTGTGGGGCCTGGAGTGGGACTGCCGGGCCGTAACCAGACACCGCCCAACAGTCCTCCTGGGCGGCTCCTGAACGCAGCCCTCCGCTGGTGCTGGACGGGAGGGCCGACCACTCTGCATGCTTACCAGCCATGGGCGTGGCTTTTTTTCATTTTGGTCACTCTGGTGACTGTATAATGAGTACCTTTCCTTTTTTAAATGCTATTGGGAATGATGATTTTACATAAAGCCTAAAAGGAAACAAGGAAGGAAACTTACCCTGGTTGTTTTCCTTGCAAATATTCGATGTCCAGGATAACATCTGCACAAACTAGAGAGCATTCAGATATTAAAGAAACATGCCATGAGACAGATCTAGGTGTCAGACTACAGAGACCTTTCCAATTCTCACCACCTGCCAAAACATGTGCCTGGATCCAAAGTGGTAATCTACTAAGAACAGCATAAAAATAAGTCCAGAATTATAAGAAGAATTACTGATCCTTCTCTCATAATACAGTAACATATGACTCAGTTCTCAGTCTGTGCCCGCATTAAGGACAGAAAGTCCTGGCGTCTGGGCTCTTGCCCCCCTGAGCTTCCTCTCCCCACTCCCACCACGGTCTAGGGCTGATGCGCCTTTTCCCTTCCCATGCCACACACTCTCCGCATCGGAGACATTTTTAAGGTCAATCTAATGGAGAGATGCAGGAGAGGAGAGTAAGATCCGGGCCGTAGAGGCAGCAAAATCAGCTTCTAGGAGTCAAAAGGCCAGAGGAGGTTAGAAGGGAGTAGGGAAAAAAAGGGAAAAAGAGGCAAACAACCAGATGGAGTTTCCTCAGGTAAGGAGAGGTGGCTTTAGGTCTTGGGACGGCAGGGTCCTGAGCTGCCAGATACACGCTCAAGCTCGCTGCTTCAGCAGTTCTTTGGAACAGGTTTTCAGCCTCAAAGGCACTGAAATGCAGTGTGCTTAAGTGCAAAATGACCAGTAAAAACTCAAATTTTGATCTGTTGGGGTAAAAAATAAATTCAGAGGCTAATTCTGAAAGGTCTCTGTGAATGGATATAAAAAGGTCTCCAGAATACGGTGTTAAATGTAATAAGCAGGATGCAAACAAGCTTTTGTGTGAACACGGACAGAGTTGGGAATAAGAATCTATATTCATATTTGCTTCCGCAGGAATAAAGGAACTCTTGAAGGATCCATCAGAAACTAAAAAAGGTTATTTACTTATTTGGGGGAAAAGAACTGAACAGGTGGAGGAGGACAGGGACAGGAGGGAGACCATTCACTGCAAATCTTATCATTTCTGGTTTTCAAATCACAGGACTTTATTATCCATCCAAAATTAAATTAAAAAAAAATTTGAAAGAGATTCCCTGAAGTTACAGGGATGGGTGGATAACGAATTTTGAATGAAAATATTTTCCTGTATATATGAGCCTTTCCAAATCCATCTATTTCCTCAAACCTCCCCCAGCCCCACTTCGCTGTGGCTGTTTCCTTCCTAATGCTCTGTTCGCTGCAGTGGTAGGAAACAATGAAGCAGAAAGTGAAGCAGGGAGGAGCGGCTTGGCACTAGGATGATGCGAGTGGCTAGCAAGAGGGACTTTCTCTGGGCTCCCAAGAACTGGAAGCTCGGGCTCACTTTTCAGCACTCTGACACCACCATGCTCCCGGGCTACAGTCTCCTAAGGACTAGCTCTTCCTGAGGCAAGGGCTCACACGAGGAGCCGGTCTTGCTCACAGATCAGGAAGCAGATGCGGTAGCACACCCCCTAGGCATCAAGGACACTCTTGGTCATCCTATAGGGAAATCACTCCTGAGCGGAACAGGCCCACAAAATGTGGCCCTTCTCTTCCGTGTGTGTGCATGCTCATGTGGTACACATTTCTCCGGATGTGTGCATACCTACATGCTTATACACACAACCCATCTCACAGAGTTCTTTCTGCTTTGGGACTGTAGTCTCGCTTTCTGACTTAATAACCTTTTGTTGAATTTCTCCCAAACTTTGTACCAGCTAACCTTGCTGAGGAAGTCAACTGCTCAATGTCAGCTATCTTATTGATAATTAATATACTTTCATCTTAGAAAAGAGCAAACACCAAGAGTGAGTAAAAACACAGAGAACGTTGAAGACACCAAAGATAAACAAGACTTTTTTCTACAGTGCTTTCTGCTGACAAGGGTCAGGGCAGTGGCCAAACAAAAAGCAGTATGTTCTTGCCCTCCACGGCTGCATGTAATTATGTCATGGTAGAAGCACCATGTGAGGAAGGTACATATTCCAGACCTTCTATTACTTAAAGATAAGATTTAAAGAGGACATTCAGGTATATACAGTTCATCCTTGAAAACTAGTTAGGGGCGCTGACCCCTGCACAGTCAAAACTCCACGTAGAACTTCTGACTCCTCAGAACCGTGACTACTAATAGCCTACTGCTGACCAGAAGCCTTACCAATCATATCAACAGTCGATTAGCGCTTATTCTGTATGCTGTATTACATACTGTATTCTTATAATAAGGTAGGCTAGAGAAAAGAAAAGGTTACTGAGAAAATCCTAAGGAGAAAATATATTTACAGTACTGTACTGATCACAAAAAATCCATGTATAAGGGGACCCACACAGTTCAAGCCTGTGTTACTCAAGAGTCAACTGAACTTCGAAGATGCAATACTCCTGGCCTGCTGAGGGCTGCCCCGTGGGCCTGAAGAAGTGGTGCTTCTACCTGAGGGGAGGACGGCTCCAGCAGCCTGGACAAGTTGGAGAGAACGGTGACTAGCAGGAGGGCTTCTTTGCTGTTAAAGTCTTCCTCTTGGCTGCTCAGTAAGTTCAACAAGGACCTCTGGGAAAGGAAGGTACACACGGAAACGTTAGCAGATACGTTCCTGTCACGGAGAAGAGAATCTAGCCAGAGATTCGTAAGGTGGGGACAGAAAGGATTCAAAGCTATCAAAATTCCAGAGGACAAAATGTGAAAATAAACCTGGATTAAACAAGTAGTTTCCTACCCTGTTCCCGACCACAAATCTGACTGTTCCTTGAAAACTACAGACTCCTTCTCCTCTAACCCCCTGCCACATGTACGTTAGGAATGAACAGTGCACCCAACTTTGGGTGGCTTATCACCTCCTAAGGCCCCTCCACTGACCTCAGGCGTAGATGGGGCCCCAGCCCCAGCACTGCCCACACACTTTCCCTGTTTCCCTTGCCCCGTTCCTCTCTCACCACCTGAAATACGCTCTCTTTTGTCTGTCAGTCTCTTTCCCCACTCAGTGTAAGCTCCCCAAGGGTAGGGATTTTGTTTCTTTTGTTTCCTGCTAGATCCCCAACACCTAGAACAGTCCCTGGCACATAGTAGGAACTCTAAATTTATTTGTTAAAGAAATCCTCTGTGACAGAAGGTCATGATAGTGTGACAACAAATGGTTAGAAACTAACAGGCTTCACTGTCCAGTCTTTATGCAATCCGACAAAGCCAAACTATACCACGCACACGAACCAAAGACGTACACTCCACACCTTAATGCGCTCCTGGCTAGCTCTTCATATCAACTCAAACAGTGATTCTTGGAAGCAACAGTGCTGCAGGTTAGGGTGGCTCAACACCCATCCTCCCTAGAATCCTTTTAAATGCATTACCTTCCACCCAGTAGAGCTATGTCCTGTTGCTTGGACGATGACCCAGAAATCCTGTCCCACTTGCTCGCCGTCTCCCCGCTCCCACCAGCTGGCCGAGCTGACAGTCCCTCTAGGGGCCCTCAGGCAAGCAGGGCAGCGTGCCAAGGCTTCCTACCTGAAACTGCCGGATCTGGAACGCTGCTCTGTGACTGACACTGCCTTCCACCTCTTCTCCCTCATTATCTGGGACATCTAGGAAAGGAAAAGAATGTGATCTTTGAAATGGACTGACTCACTATGCTTTTTTGGCCTTTTAATATTAAGCTAAATTTTTAGAAAGCCAAAAAAAGACAGGGGGCAGATTTAAATGTATTCCTAACATTCTGCAGTTTCTTAGCACTATCTTTCAATTTCCAGTCACTATTTGTGGTCACGTGTAAAAGCCAGTAAATGCCAATTCTGAATCCACTAGATGTCACTCCTTAGCAACAACAGGACTGCTCTCAGGTGTCCTCTGGTAGATTAGCAAATAGAATCAAGAGGTTTGGTTAAGAAAGAAAAACCAAGACAAGCCAATTTATCAAAGCTGAAATGCTCACCCAGAGCCCTGAGAAAGTGGTGAATCTTGGGCTGATAGAACTGTTGCACAGCACTGAATATCTTCTGCAAACCCTCCAAGCACAGCAATGAGATGCTCTTTCCTTTTTCTTTCTTTCCTAAATCTTCCACTGAAGTAGGAATGGAAGTATATCTCCAAAGTAAGACCCTAAAAAGAAGAAAAGTCATTATTTATGAAAAGATTTTATTTTTAAGTAATCTCTACAACCCACGTGGGGCTGGAACTCATGACCCTGAGATCCAGAGTCACAGGCTCTACTGACTGAGCCAGCCGGGTGCCCCAGAAAAGTGATTTTATTAATGTCGGGTTCACGGAGGTTCAATTTTATATGCTGTAAAATTCATACCCCGTACATGTACATTTCTTTCTTTTTTTTTTTTTTAAAGATTTTATTTATTTATTTGACAGAGAGATAGCGAGAGCAGGAACACAAGCAGGGGGAGTGGGAGAGGGAGAAGCGGGCTTCCTGCCGAGCAGGGAGCCCGATGTGGGACTCGATCCCAGGACCCTGGGATCATGACCTGAGCCGAAGGCAGACGCTTAACGACTGAGCCACCCAGGCGCCCCCGTACATGTACATTTCAATGAATCTGGACAAACATACAGTTGTATAATCATCTCCACAATCAAGATATTTCTGTCATCCCAAAAGTTCCCTTATGCTGTTCTGGATTTTCTCCCCCCGATTTTCCAAACAATCACTGATCTGATCCCTGTCCCTATGGTTTTACTGTTTACAAAATAGCATATAAAAATGCTAGCATTCAGTATGTAGCCCTTCTGAGTCTAGCTCTGTTAATTTAGCATATGCTTCTGAGATTCACCTATGTTGCTGCATGTATGGGTAGTTTATCCCATTTTATTGCTAAGTAGCATTCCATTGTATAGATGTACCAGTTTCTCCATTCAACTGGATGCGGATGTTTGGGTTGTTTCCAAATTCTATTATAGATAAAGTTGCAAATCACAAACCTTCATATGGATATATGCTTTCATTTCTCTTGGGTAAATACCTAAGAGTGAAATGTGTAGATCATATGGTAGGTGTGTGTTTAACTTTTGAATACCAAAATGTTTTCTCAAAGGGTTGTTCCTTTTTACATTTCCATCAACAGTGTATAAGAGTTCAAATTCCTTGGGATACCTGGGTGGCTCAGTCGGTTAAGCGTCTGCCTTCAGCTCAGGTCATGATCCCAGGGTCCTGGGATTAAGTCCCACATCGGGCTCTCTGCTCCGCAGGGAGCCTGCTTCTCCCTGTGCCTCTGATGAATAAATGAATAAAATCTTTAAAAAAAAAAAAAGAGTTCAAATTCCTCCAGAACCATGACATTTTGGTATTGTCAATCTTTTTATTATTTTTTAAAGTTTATGAACTTATTATGTTGACCATCCTTTTGTGTCCTTATTTGCCATCTATAGATCTTCTTTGGTCAAGTATCTGTTCATATATTTTGCCCATTTTTAAATTTGGTTGTTTGCTGTTTTAAACTTAATTAAACTTGAGAGTTCTTTATATACTCTGGTTACCAGTCCATCAGGCATGTGCTTTGCAAATATTTCCTCCTCATCTGTGACTTGTCTTTTAATCTCCTTAAGAGTGTTTTTCAAAGAGCAGAGTTAAATTTCTTTTTTTTAAAATATAGCTTGTGCTTCTGGTGTTCTAAGAAATCTTTACCGAAAACAAGATCACAAAGATTTTTCTGTTTTCCACTAGATGTTTTACAAGTTTTGGTTTTACGTCTTTGACCCATTTCAAGTTAATTTTTTAAGACATGTGGAATGAATAAAGGTTCATTTTTTAAAACAATGGATGTCAACTGTTCTAAAACCATTTGTTGAAAGAATTTTCTTTCTCCATTAAATTACCTCAATACCTTTGTCAAAAATCAAATGACCATATTTGTGGCATCTATTTCTGATCTATTCTGCTCCAATGATTCTGCCAATACCACACTATCTTAAATAAAGTAACTTGATATGACCTGATACCAGGTAGTGAGTCCTCTAACTTGGTTCTTTTATTTCAAACCTGTTTTAGTTATTCTAGGTCTTACATTTTCACATAAATTCTAGAATCATCTTGTCAATTACTAACAAAGCTTGATAGGATTGTGATTAAAATTGTGTTGAATCTATGGGTCAATCTGCGAAGAATTAACACCTTGACGATACTGAACCTTCGAATCTGTGGACACTGCGTATCTTTACATTTACTTGGGTCTTCTTTGCTCAAATGTTTGAGTTTTCATCACATAAATCTTACATGTTAGATTTATCGCCAGGAAGTTCACATTTTGTGATGCTGTTTTTTTTTTTTTTTTAAGATTTTATTTATTTGACAGAGACACAGCGAGAGAGGGAACACAAGCAGCGGGAGAGGGAGAAGCAGGCTTCCCGCGGAGCAGGGAGCCTGATGCGGGGCTTGATCCCAGGACCCTGGGATCATGACCTGAGCCGAAGGCAGATGCTTAACGACTGAGCCACCCAGGTGCCCCAAGGGGTTCTGTTTTTATTTTTATTTATTTATTTTTTTAAAAGATTTTATTTATTTATTTATTTGAGAGAGAGAGAGAGAAACAGCATGAGAGGGGATAGGGTCAGAGGGAGAAGCAGGCTCCCTGATGAGCCGGGAGCCTGATGCGGGGCTCGATCCCAGGACCCTGGGATCATGACCTGAGCCGAAGGCAGACGCTTAACGACTGAGCCACCCAGGTGCCCCAAGTGGTTCTGTTTTTAAACTTCAATTTCCAAATGTTCACTGCTAGCATGTCAATAAAAATACAATTTAAAAAATACTGCCCTTGTTTCCTGCAGCCTTGCTAAATTGCTTATTTAATATATCTAGTAGCTTTTATTTTTATTTTTATTTTTTTATTATTTTATTTTTTTTAAAGATTTTATTTATTTATTTATCAGAGAGAGAGCACAAGCAGGGGGGAGCGGCAGGCAGAGGGAGAAGCAGGCTCCCTCCTGAGCAGGGAGCCCGATGCGGGACTCAATCCCAGGACCCTGGGATCATGACCTGAGCCGAAGGCAGAGGCTCAACCAACTGAGCCACCCAGGCGTCCCTATCTAGTAGCTTTTAAAAAATGTCTTTGGAATTTTTTATGTAGATAATTATAATATCCCTGAAGACACTATTATTTCTTCCTTCCCAATCTGGATGCCTTTTATTTCTTTTTCCTGTCTTACTGCACTGGCTATGTCTCCAGTATAATGTTGAATAGCAATGGTGAGAGCACAGGGGGAAAAGCATTCAGTCCACTGAATCATTAAGTATGGTGCTGACATATTCCCTTTATTGGACTGATAAAGTTCTCTTTTATTCCTAGTGTCCTGAGAGATTTGATCACGAATTTATGTCGAATTTTCTGCACTGATTGAGATGATAGGGTGTTTTCCTTTAGTCTGTTGATATGATGAATTATGACTGATTTATAAATTTTGAGCCAACTTTGCATTCCTGAGAAAATATTCCACTTAATTATATCATCCTTCTTACAAACTGTTGGGCTTATTTGCTAATATTTTTTACATCTATATTCATAAAGGAAATTGGTCAGTAGTTTTCTTATCATGTCTTTGACTGGGTTTGGCATTACAGTAATGCTGGCGTCATAAAATGAGTCAGGACATGTTTCCTCCTATTCTATTTTCTGGAAGAGCTGCATAAATTGGTATTCTTTCTCTCTCTCTCTCTTTCTTTTAGTGGGCGGGAGAGGGAGAATTTTAAGCAGGCTACACGTCTAGCACAGAGCCTGATGCAGGGCTTGATCCCATGACCCTGAGACCATGACCTGAGCCGAAATCAAGAGTCAGATGCTTAACCGACTGAGCCACCCAGGTGCCCTGTATTATTTTTTCCTTAAATGTTTGGCAAAATTCACCAATTAGACATATAGGTATGGAGTTTTCTTTGAGGGAAAATTTTGAACCACAAATTCAATTTTTTTTTTTAAGATTTTAATTTTTTTGGTAAAGATTTTATTTGATGGGGGGGGAGGTGGGGGAGAGAGAGAGAGAGAGCACACGCACACACAAGCATGGGGAGTGGCAGAGGGAGAAGCAGGCTCCCCGCTGAGCAAGGAGCCCAATGTGGGACTCGATACCAGGACCCTGGAATTACGACCTGAGCCGAAGGCAGATGCTTAACCGACTGAGCCACCCAGGCGTCCTAAAATATTTTGATTTTAAGCAATCTCTACACCCAATGTGGGGCTTGAACTTACAAACCCCAAGATCAAGAGTCACATGCTCCACTGACTAGCCAGCCAGGCGCCTCTCAATTTCTTTAAGTAGGCACAGGATTATTCAGCTTACCTGTTTCTTCCTGAGTTTCAAAAAATTTGTCCATTTAATCCAGTTTATTGGCGTAAAGTTGTTAGCATTCTATTATTATCAATTTTTGCAGTCTAGTAGTGATTATCTCCTCTTCCTCATATCTGATACTTGTAATTTGTGTCCTCTCTCTTTTCCTCATCAGTCTGGTTACAATTCATTGCATTTACTGATCTCAAAGAATCAGCTTCTGGTTTCATTCATTTTTCTCTGTTGTTTCTTTTTTCAATGATTCTATTTTGTCTTTATTACTTCCTTCCTTCTATTTACTTTCATTTTAATCTTTTTTTCTTTTCTTAATGTGTAAGCTTAGAGATTTGATATTTTTCTTCTAATATAACCACTGACAGTTACAAATTTCTACCTAAGCACTGCTTTAGCTGAATCATACAAATTTTGGAAATGTAGTGTGTTCATTTTCATTCTGTTCAAAGTATTTTCTGATTTCTGACTTCCTCTTAGACTATGAGTTATTTAGAAATGCATTTAATTTCCAAACATACAAGGATAATCCAGTTGTTTAAAAAAAAAATATTAGGGGCGCCTGGGTGGCTCAGTCGTTAAGCCTCTGCCTTCGGCTCAGGTCATGATCTCAGGGTCCTGGGATCAAGTCCCACATCACACTCCCTGCTCGGCAGGAAGCCTGCTTCTCCCTCTCCCACTCCCCCCGTTTGTGTTCCCTTTCTTGCTGTCTCTCTCTCTGTCAAATAAATAAATAAAATCTTTAAAGAAAAAACTAAATATTAAAAATTAAAAATATTTTTGTTACTGCTTTCTTGTTTAATTCCGTTGTGCTCAGAGAACATACTGATTTCTATTTTAAAAATGTGTTTAGTTTGTTTTATGGTCCAAAATATGGTCCATTTTGATGAATACACCATGTGCACATTAAAAAAATGTGCATTCTGAAACTACTGTTAAATATTGTATAAATACCCGTTAAGTTAAGCTGGATGACAAGTGTGGCTCAAGTCTTCTATGTCCTTCCTGATATTCCAACTACCAGTTCTCTAGTGATTTCTGAGAGGGGATAAATTGTTTATTTCTCCTTCAGTTCTATCAATTTTTACTTCAAGTATTTTGGTGCTTTGTTGTTAGGTGCATATACAGTTAAAGTTGTTATGTCTACCTGCTGATGAATTAGTCATTATGTAATATTGCTCTTTATTCCTGGTAATAGAATAACATTTTCTATCTACCTAACATTCCACATCAAAGCAGGACAATATGAGTGAGTGCACTTTTACTCTTAAGGCATGCCCAACTTCAAACTGCCTCCCTCCCCACGCCCAGCTTCCCCCCTTGGAGACTCCACAGCAAGGGGAACAGGTTTCTGAGGGTGAGAGTGACTTACCGAGTTACATCACAGAGATTCTGAAAGACCTTCTCCGGGTTTTGGCCGTCAGGACCGCTCACACGCCCCGTCTCCTTGAGCTGCTGCACCTTCTGCAGAGCTACACTCACCGCGTGGCGCATGAACTCACTGCTGGACCTCAGAACAGAAAGGCTCTCTTCGTGACTTTGGGTACTGTCCCTAGAGAGACAGAGGGGGAAAGGGAGAGAGAGAAAGAGAAGAGAGTCCACTACTGCTCCTGGGATCTGGAATTAGGTTTTCTGGGGACTGTTTAGAAGAGCAGGACCCAGTAAGCCCTTAACGACAGCCACCAGGCAGCCGCTATCACTGCCTCAGCTCCCTTTTACAGCCCTCATTCTCAGTGTGATCTCCTTTCCTCCCCTCCCCAATCCCTTTACTTTGATAAGATTTAAATGTCAGTCTTAGTTTCCTATGTTTTTTTATTGCTGTTTTTCCTACTTTTTCAATTCAGGTTTTTCTTTCTTCCCTTTTTATCTGTTACAGTGTTCAAGCTACTTAGGTAGATTTTCCTACAATACCTTATTGCAATCCATTCTTGTCCTCAGTAGTCCATTGTTTCTGAGTTTTCTCTATTAATAATTCAAGGTAGTTCTTTAAAGTGCCTACCTAGGATTATCCAGCTTTCATGTCAAGAAACTTACAAACCTCCTGACGTACTTATTATATATATATATTAAGAATTGTGAATCCAAACTAGATAATACTAGTGAACCTGTTACTATCTTTACTGCACAGATGTCTCTAAGTGCTCTGTTATAAACTTACCTGAAAAGAGCAGTGAGGAGATCAGACACAAATTTCATGGACCAAAAACTATCCATTTTGTTGGCCATTTTAGTTTTGCCTTTACCAGCTTTTTCGTTAAGGATGTCAGAGAGTTTCTTGTAACACATAAATAAGTTCAGAACCTCCTCAAACTTGTTCTTACTGTATAAAAGGAAAGAGACCACTAAGGACAAGCATCAGAATATTGTGGTTTAACTTTCACACCCAATAATAAGGAGATCACAATGTTTCTTTAGGTGTTCTATTTTAAACACATTATAAATGAATGAATTTGCAGTAACTTCCAGATCACTCTAATCCATCTATGTTATTTTTTTTCTCTCTTATTTATACCAGTCAATGCAGAGCATGAAAGTCCAATACTACCAACCAAACAAAATTTCTCTATTGAAATCAGAACCTCTTGAGTTCAGTGTTTGGGAATTTGTTATAAATGAAAGCCTGCTACCCCTGTGATACATGTTTGGTGTTCTCTGGTAGAAAGAGCACAGTCTGGTCTTAGGCTAGATGTCCACCTAAGAGACAGTGTCACGGCCTGTGGTCTGTCCAGTGCCTAGTGCACTGTTAGAGTTAAGAAACAAAAAACAAAAAAACACAAAATGGAAGTATTCATCAAATTGCAAAGAGTCATAGCAATACCTTACCTAAAATTACTTATGGAGAAATTATATTCTATTAGAACCTCACAAATTCCCATCACAAGAGAAGCACAGATATTATTCTTGATGCCAACACCACTGCTCTGAGAAAAATCTGCCGATTTATCCTAAAAGACACAAGATAAAAATTAATGAGCTATTGGGGTGCCTGGCTGGCTCAATCAGTAGAGCGAGTGACTCTTGATCTCAGGGTTGTGAGTCTGAGCCCCACACTGGGTGTAGAGATTACTTAAAAATGAAATCTTTAAAAAATTAATAAGCTATTAAAAACCTACATCATTCAATACAGCTGAGACTTAGCAATTACCAATTCAAAGTCCTCTAGTTCACTCTTAATCATTCTACTAGTAATAGACTCCAACATATCCTCTAAGTCTTTGTAGAACTCTTCTTCCTCCTCTTCTTCCTGCTGTAGGGGCATCACTCTACTCTTATACCAGGCCAAACAGTGCTGGACACAACACAGCAGATGATCCTGTAGAAGACAATAGTAAACATTTTTGAGTGTTTAAGGGACAACCTATGAGGCTGTTGATAATCAACAAATAATTCTTACCTACAAGGCTAAAATAAGTTATTCATTAGCATCACGAATTAAGTCAACCTGAATTAGCAAAACTGGAAAAAATTAATTGAACCAACGAAGGCATTCTTTCCTGACCTTTCCCAAAAACTGGCTTTGTAAGTACCAGACACCTCAGAACGCAACATCAGAATGTGCTACTTCTGCCTTAGTGGCCACACCACGGAGGTTGTGAAGTTAAATTCTGATTCGAGTCCCAGAGGCTGTTTTAAAGATAGGGGCCGGGGCACCTGGGTGGCTCAGTCGGTTAAGCGTCTGCCTTGGGCTCAGGTCATGATCCAGGGTCCTGGGATCGAGGCCTACACTGGGCTCCCTGCTCAGCAGGGAGTCTGCCTCTCCCTCAGCTCATGCTGCCTCGTATGCTCGCTCTCTGGCAAAAAGAAATAAATAAAATCTTAAAAAAAAAATAAAGAGAGGATCTTTTTATTACTCTGAGCATCTCTGTCTCATGGCACAAGAAGGCCCATTTATGAAGGCAGGATCTGACAACTTAAAGACCACTTCCCTCCCCTGTCATGAGCTCTAAGTTACTTGGGATGGTGAAGTTTCAGTTTTTATCCTCTCTTTCTGAGGCTAGAGCACAAGAATACAAAAACAACCTGTCCTAGTTCCCCTGAAGGTTCAAGAATGCCAATTCTAGCTTAGCATAAATCACATACTCCCCTCAGACTAATAAGGCAGGTTCCCTTAGCAGGTTCATCTGCTATTGGGTGACCTCTCTTCCCCATTCCAAAGCCTATTTTAGCATATTATATAGTCAAAGAGCCATAAGTGGGAGATAAAATGCTCCCTGGGGGGAGTGATGGATGCCTTGATTTAGTAAAGTGCTGACATGGAGATATCTTACCAACAGATCCAATGTGATGATGGATCAGAAAAGAAAAGGAGGGAAGATTTAAGAGTAAAGTTTCATTGAGAGTACCAGAAGAGTGCTTTCAGAAAGATATCTCTTCCCAAAGACTGACTATCAACAGGGTTGATGTTTTTACTTAACAGTAAAAATAATGGTTATAGAAGGAATAAAAGACTCACCAGTGGTTCTTGTAGAGAGATCTGATCTCCTTGGTTCAAAATACAGGCTTCTAATTTCAGAGGCGGCAGCACATCAGGTTCTGGCTCATAGAACTGTTTTAACTATATATGATAACGAAAAAAAGATACCACAGCTCAGGAATGCTTTTCACTTCTTTAATTGGTCAAACTAATGGCACCTTTAATGTCTGATATCTTCTAAGACGTATTTCCCAAGTGTCCAAAGAACAACGCGGCAAAATTTGTGTTGCTTGGGCTCGTGCACATCCTTTACCCTTGCTTCAGGCATCATGTTGAGATATTCTTTCTTACTCCATTTCTACTAACTCCCCAAAACACATCATACTCTCTCACACCAATTCCTAAATCTGCATAAGGAATCAGCATTTTTAGTATAGCTTGATAGTTAAGTATAGGCTCCAGAGTCAGAATGGCTGAGTCTAAGTCCCAGTACGACCACCTATTAATAATTTTGGTAAAGGCATCCATGCCTTGGTTCCTCATCTCTGATGAGATTATTATTACTCTAAACAAATAAGGCTGTATAAGGACTGAACATGCTAATACATGTAAAATGCTAAAAAAAAAAACCCCACTACTTAGAGTAACTCAAGAAACATTAGCTATTATTTTTCTCTTTTTTACCTTTGGAGTCTGCACAAGTTTACTGGTCTACATACTAACCTGAGTTGGGAAGCACTGCTCTATGCTTTCATCACAACTTTTTATGCTTGTTAAGTGTGTGAATGTTGATGAGCTGATTATTACAGTTTGAAGGGTACACTATAGTTAACAGGTTATAAGTTTTATATAGGATCAGGCTTGAGGCCCAATGGAAAGCTTTTAATAAATAGTATAGTACCTTCCAATAATTTCTACACATCTCAAATCTTAACTTCAAATGCAGCTTCTTCAGCAGAACTGTAACAGAGCAATGGCATACAAAAGTGGGGGGAAAGGGAGAGAAAAGAACTTCCATTTTTAGCAAAGTGGTAGACAAGGGGTCTAGAGAAACCCTCCTGGTAGAAAACAATTTAAAAGATGTATTAAAAATTTTAAATAGATAGCTAAGATGATGGGAAAGTAAGAGAAGTCCTCAGACATCTCATTGTATTAGAAAATGTCATAAAGCCTGAATCTAGCAACTACATGAGCAAATGAACTCTGAAACTGGTGTTTCTTCTGCCAGCACCTGCCAATTCTGGAGGCCTAGAACTTATAGTTGTAGGGCTCATGGACCTGAAGACAAAGCCTAGGGCCCTCATGGGGTGAAGGCTGAATCGGAGAACTTCACACAAAGCTGGAATTCTCAAAAGGAGATATCCCTTATGGAAAAACAAAACAAAAAACAAAAAAAATAAATCTTCTGTATGGAAAAGGCAAAAAGCCTCCCCTGGGAATTTCTAACCATAAGCTAATCTCCAAATGTAGTTTGGGCTAGAATTCACACCACTTGTGTGGTCTGAAGAATCAAAAGCCAAAAATTTGAAGTTTAGATTAAAGAAACATAGTACATACCTTCCAAGCAAGGGAAGAGAAGGAAGAAGAGAAATAACTAATTTCAAATTTTATACGAACTGGAAAAAGAGGGAACATTTCCCAATCATTTTAACTCATGTTAATAATCATTAAGCTCATATTAAACCAAGAAGTTCAGTATGAGAAATAAAAATTACAGGCCATTCTCTTATAAACATATATGTAAAAATTCTAAATGAAATATTAGTAAGCTGAATCCAATAATGTACAAAAAAGGTAATATATTGTAATTAATTTGAGTTTATCTTGGGAGGGCAACGCTGGTTTAGAAGATCAAATAATACAATTCACCACAATAACACATTAAAGGAGAAAAATCACATGGTCATTTCAATAGATACAAAAACGCATTTGCTAATATTTAAGACACATTCAAGAGTAAAACAACAGATCTGAGATGACAGTAGAAAGAACAAGTAAACTTGAAGATAGATTATGAGAAAATATCAAATATGAAGGGTAAAAAGTATTGAAGAAAAATGAATCAAATCTCAAAGATCTGTGGAACAAAATCAGGCATTCCAATATATATATACAACTGAAGTCCCAGAATGAAAGGAGAGGGGGCAGAAAAAATATTTGATGCGATAATGAGTGAACGTTTCTTCAATTTGGTGAAAAGCATCAACTTATAGATCCCATGAAGCTTAATGAACTCAAATAGAAACACACACACAAAAATCACATGTAAACATAAGTCAAACTCTTAAAATCCTAAGACAAGGAGAAAAATTTTCAAAGGAATAAGAGAAAAATGACATAGAAAATACAGAAACCAAAGACACAATAATTGGTTCACTCAGGAATCAGCTCCTTGAGAAACAATGGAAACCAGAAGACACTGGAATGATATACTCAAAGTACCGAAAGAAGAAACTGTCAACTACGAATTCTACTTCCAGTGAAACTGTGCTTCAAAAATGAAGGCAAAACGATGTATCTCTATATAGATGAAAACTGAGAAGTCACTGCTGGCAGACCTGCACAACAGAAATACTAAACAAAAGCTCCTCAGGCTGAACAGAAGTTACTGAAGATGGTAAACCTGAATCCACATGAAGAGCTTTGGCAATGGTAAAAAGTTGGTATGTATAAAAGATTGTGTCTGTACACTTTGTTTTTTCTTAATTTCTATAGAAGACATACATATAACTGTTTAAAACAAAATATAACACCATCTTGCTGGGATTTTAACATAGATAGATGTAACATGTATGACAATAGCATAAAGGCAGGAGGATGGATCAAAGTTCCTATATTTTACTGAAGTATGTCAGTATTAACCTAAATATATAGTAATAAATTAAAGACACACACTGTAATCTCCAGAGCAAAATTAAAAATACAACAAAAGGGGGGAAAAATAAACAAATAAAAATGAATTAAAATACAACAAAAGGGGCACTTGGGTAGCTCAGTGGGTTGAGCGTCTGACTCCTGGTTTTGGCTCAGGTCATGATCTCATGTGTTGTGGGGTGGAGTCCCATGTTGGGCTCCGTGCTCAGCAGGGAGTCTGCTTGAAGATGCTCTCCCCCTGCCCCTCCCCCAACCTGCTTTCTCATGCGCGTGCTCTCTCTAAAGTAAATCTTTAAAAAAAATTTAAAAATATTCAAAGTATAGGTAAAAAGTCAGTAAAACAATTAAATAGCAAAATAGACCTAAATCCAACTGTAACAATAATTACGTTAAATGTGAATTGACTAGACATTCCCATCTAAAGGAGGGGTGTCATATTGGATTAAAAATGCAAGATCCCTGCTTTCACTTCTTTTGGGTATATACCCAAAGGGGAAATGCTGGATCAAATGGTAATTGTGCTTAATTTTTCTTAAAGGACTGCCATACTTTTTTCCACAGCAGCTGTACCATTTTACCTTACCACCATTAATGCACAAGGGTTCCAATTTCTGTATACACACCACCATTTTTCACTTTGGTGGTAGACGGCCTAATGGGTATGAAGTGGTATCTCACTGTGGCTGTGATTTGCTTTTTCCTAATAATTAGTAATGTTGAGCATCTTTTCATGTGTTTATTGGCTATTTGTGTATATACATATTTTGGATGAATGTCTATTCAAGTCCTTTGCCCATTTTTTAATTGGTTTGTTTTTGTTGTTGTTGATTTGTAGGAATTCTTTGTATATCCTAGATATTAATCCCTTATTGGATATATGATTTATAAGTATTTTCTCCCACTCTGTGGATTGCCTTTTCACTCTGTAAATAGTGTTCTTTGAACAAAAGTTTTTAATTTTGGTGTTCTTTTGTTACCTGTTCTTCTGGTTAATGTCCAAGAAGTCATTAACAAATCCAATGTCATGAAGCCTTTCCCTTATATTTTAGGAGGTTTATAATTTTAGCTCTTAATGTTTTGGTCTTTGATCCATACTGGGTTAATTTTTGTATACCGTGTAAGGTAAGAATCCAAATTCATTTTCAGAATGTGAACATCCAGTTTTCACAACATCATTTAACATCATTTGCTGAAAAGATTCTCCTTGTTTTTATTTATTTATTTATTTTACTTACTTACTCATTCATTCATTCATTCGAGAGAGAATGAGCCCAAGCAGGGGGAGAGGCAGAGGGAGAGGGAGAAGCAGACTCCCCGCTGAGCAGGGAGTCTGACATGGGGCTCGATCCCAGGACCTGGAGATCACAACCTGAGCCTAAGGCAGATGCTTAACCATCTGAGCCACCCAGGTACCCCAAGATTCTCGTTTTTATTTTTTTTTTATTTTTTTTATTTTTTTTTTTTAAAGATTTTTTATTTATTTATTTGAGAGAGAGAGAATGAAAGAGAGCAAGCACATGAGAGGGGGGAGGGTCAGAGGGAGAAGCAGACTCCCTGCCGAGCAGGGAGCCCGATGCGGGACTCGATCCAGGGACTCCAGGATCATGACCTGAGCCGAAGGCAGTCGCTTAACCAACTGAGCCACCCAGGCGCCCTCTCCTTGTTTTTAATCTAGTGCTTTTTACGTGAGGATTTTCATGCTTGGGCTCTTGAGCCAGGAAGATTTGAGTTCAAATCCCAGCTCTGCCACTTCCTACCTATGTGATCTTGGCCAAATTACTTAACCTTTCAGAATCTAAAATGGAGATAATTTTTATTTCACAGGGTTTTGTACGATCAAATGAGATCACCCACCTTATAGTGCCTCATACACACTTGGCCCTCTCTATAATACAGTATGGCATTGTTGTTATTATCAGTACATAACTGCATCCTGAACTCTGTTAGGGAAGTTACCAAGAAGATGTGACCACCAGTTTACCCATGAGCTGGACCTGGGGGATCAGAGGTCCTTACCCTCCCTTCCCCTGTCCTTGGAATGTGGGTTCTGCTTGCCTTCCTGCTCCCAGAGGCTGCTCCAAGGACATAGCCTTGAGATGGTGATGATGCTGAGAACATCTACACAGTATATGTGACTAAGCCCAGTTAAGGCCTCTATTTAACCTTCTATGGATGTGGCAGGTGACTGCACAGGGATGCACTGGTCTTGCTGCTGCCCAAGACAAGCCTCACATATAAGTTCCTTTTGCTTCTTAAAGCTGCTACCTACCAACCTGGAGCAGCCTGCCTCTTTTGCTGGTCCCTCCCTGCCCTCTGAGTATAAGGGCCGATTTCAGATTATACCTGGGAAGCTCTGTGAGGGTTATAAACCAACAAACTCTCAATATATAAAAAGATTCAGGGCGCCTGGGTGGCTCAGTCGTTAAGCGTCTGCCTTCGGCTCAGGTCATGATCCCAGGGTCCTGGGATCGAGCCCCACATCGGGCTCCCTGCTTGGTGGGAAGCCTGCTTCTCTCTCTCCCACTTACCCTGCTTGTGTTCTCTCTCTGGCTGTCTCTCCCTGTCAAATAAATAAATAAAATCTTAAAAAAAAAAAAAAAAATATATATATATAAAAAGATTCAAATACCATATAATAAAATATTATTTAGCCATAAAAGGGAATGAAGTACTGATAGATGAAACAACACAGATAAACCGTGAAAACATTAAGTGAAAGACATCAGTCACAAAAGACCACATATTGTATGATTCCATTCATATGAAATGTCCACAATAAGCAAATCTATAAACACAGAAAGCAGATTAGTGGTTGCTTAGGGTTAGGTGGGTGGGAGAAGGATGAGAAAATTACGGGGTGGTAGCTAAAGGGTGTGAGGCTTTTTTCTGAGGCGATGAAATGTTCTAAAATTGATTGTGTTGATGGTTGCACAATTCTATGAATACTAAAAACCAATGAGTTGTATACTTTAAATGGGTGAATTGTATAGTATGTAAATTATTTCTCAATAAAGCAATTTAAAAAAAAGATTCAAATAATGTTTAATGAATAAATGTTCAGGGTAAAAGGTTTTATTTATGCCAAATATTCTCCAGCTGAATTCTTCTCCTTGTGATTATCCTATGAAAAATTTCTTAATTTAAAAAATATTTTTTTAAACTGAAAAGTACAGAAAATAACCAATAGACACCCATGGATCTGTAACCCAGATTTAACATGCCCATATTTTGCTACATTTGCTTCAGATCTCTCTTTTCTTCTAGAAGTAAAACAAACAGACACAGCTGCTGATAGCCCTTATACAAATGGTTCTTTAAAATGTCCTTCTGACTTAGGGTGCACACCATTAACTGGGAGGATAACTGTTAAGACGATGGCAATAGGGCGGACAGGTAAGTGGTAATTAAAATAAAACATCAGGACATCATCACATACCCAGACATGTTCACAATGTACCAACCAGTGTACTATTTGGGAATTATTTTATATTTTGAAAAGTTTGGAAAATGTCAATCTCTTCATGCCTTCTTATCTGTTCTGTATAGCCATAAAATAAAAAACATATATTACCTGTGAAAGTAGAGTATGCATGATTGAATTAGCCAGCTGAGAGTTCCTTCGAAGGACATCATAGAAACCCTAAGAGGAAACAAATAGTAAGCTCTTTAACAGATATACTAGTGATTTGAACAATCATAACTTTGAAACAATACTTTATTTTACCCTATTCTCAATTCTTTGAAAAAGATTGAGACCATATTTGCAGAAGGAGGAACAATTCAGGAAGTTTAGATTATTTGCCTAAAAAGAGATCTCTGATCACTGAGAACTGGATTAATAAACTGACCACAACTGTTACAATTTTTAAACAACAGGTCACTTCAGGCTTTGGAGTCCTTTGCTCTTTTACAGTCAAGAATGTCCCAAGCTTCATTCTTTTCTCTCATCCTTCATTAAGTCTTCTCTTCTAGGACTTTATGTCCACTTAGTTTCCAGTGCTTCAAAAGTGTCTCCTGGCCCTAAGCACCTTAATGTAAATGACTGTGGTATTTCTTCCCATCCCAAATTTCCCAGTCATAGTTTAAAACTACTTAAATGAAAGGGCGCCTGGGTGGCTCAGTCGGTTAAGCATCCGACTCTTGACTTTGGCTCAGGTCATGATCTCAGGGTCGTGAGATCAAGCCCCATGTCAAGCTCTGTGCTGGGCACAGAGCCTGCTTAAGATCCTCTCTCCCTCTGCCCCACCGCCAACCTATTTAAATTAAAATCCTGGGGAGAACTTTCTTTTTGGAACCAGGAAAAGAGATTGTACAGTTCATCTTTGAGAAAAAGCAAATGAGAGTTGACCCCCTAAAATAATTTGTTAAAGAAAAGACACAAAGGAAAATTAGCCCTAATTTTTTATAAATGTATAATGATAAAAGATACTTTGGTCTTGGCACAAAAATCTATAGATGTAATCAAGGAATAACATACAAAACAGAAACAGACTTAGTACACATAAAGAAGGCAATAATATCTGGACAACTGGTTAACCTGGAGAAAAGTTAACTCCTTATATATTACAGCAAGACAAATTTCAGATGGACTAAGCAGCTAAACATAAAAAACAAAATCATAAAAAACCAGAAGACAATATTAGTGAATATTCATTGGAAGGCTATGGACTCTTCACACATAAAAATAGCATACCTTAAAGGAAAAGATAAAAAAAGAACCAAAAATTAGTATTTTTGTAGGTCTAAAAGTATCATCATCATCGCCACCACCACCAAGCAAATGGCAATCTGGCACACACTTGCAATGAATATGACCAAGAATGTTAATATCAATATATAAAAGAGTTTTTACAAACTGATGATGTAACATCTTTAATGAATAAATGAACTCCAATATCCTAACAGATTAGTCTATGATCCATATCAAGTTAATTTTTAAAATTTGGAGCTAGATAAGGGCAGATTCTTTTTTGCACATGGATGACTGCAGAAAAGAGTCAACACAGTAGGTGTGAGACTGTCATCCTCAGTAAAGCCTGCTTACGAGACTGACCCTTGGTGGGTGGCTGGGAATCTGGCTCGTAAAGTCTCCTACACCGATACAAAGCTTTCCCTAAACGACAGGTTTATTGTGTGTAAACTGTACAATGTGATTTATGCTTAATACCTTGATTTTCTTCTGGGTGTTTGGAATTGTGGCTAACCATCACAAACTACCAATCCTAACTGCCTCAAGTAAGAGTGAACTACACATTCCTTCCATTCTGATTTACCTCGTAAAGCATGAGTCGAACATCAGCCTGCTGGCCTAAGCATCTCCTCAAACTGTCCATGATCTCAAGGCAAAAAGTTTCGTTGGCAACAGAATTGTAACGGCTGTGAACATCCACATGGACCTGAAAGGAGGAGAGGCCAGTTTTATGTATTTTACCAAATTAATTTTCATAAAGGAGGTAAAATGAACCTATGTTCTTGGTCAGAAACTTTGACTTAGCTTTCCTCACATGCCAAAACCCAGGACTGAGGCTGACATTACAATCATCACGAGGCTATGATAAGTGCCACTCTTATTCTGGTTTAGAGTAACAATTTTCAAGCATTTTAAGATTAAATCTTGTCCATCCCTTAAGGTCTTCCTTGACAAAGTCAGCTGCTTAGGAAGGCACACAGATGATTTCATGCCTCTAGAATCCAGGAGTCATAATATACTTGGTTTTACTTAAAAGGCCTAAAGTGCTTCCTTTAAATGTCTTCAGTAGCTAGCAGAATCTAGCTCTTTTTGCTTCCACAAAATCCTGAGAGGTTTAGAGGTGGGTAATTTTTAGTTTAGAAATGGACAAGACAAAGAATAGCCCTTGTTTGATTTACATAATAAATCCAGCAACTGTAGACCAAGACTCGTAATCATTACTACAGGCCTGTCCTCGAGGTAGGTCATACGGAGCCATAGAATCCCCGCTCTACCCGTTGCTGCTTGTATCACTCTGGGCAAGTTATTTAACCTTCCTGGGCCTTAGTCTTCTCATACTTAAGATGGGGATGCTGATAACAATAAACTGATACCCTGTGCTCCTAATATTTAATCTGTGCCATATGTTATAAACAGAAGTTTTGTATAATTACACTAGAGCAATAAAGGATTCCTGATAAAATTGTCACATTAACTTGTTATTTATAAGTCATATAGTACGTAATTTAAGTTATAAAAACAATTTTATTGCTCCAAAGTCCGGACCACCAAAAAAATTGTGAAAAGTTTTATTTTCTCAGATTACTAGGCTTGATAAAAGTTCATGTGCAAAGTAAATAAACTATTAAAAATGGGGATAATAATAGCATCTAGACTCAGACTGTCAGTCTCAGGATCATTTGTACAACCTGAACAGGAGGAGAAAAGCACAGCTTGCACATCATCAGCTCCTGCACCGATACACGCCATGGTGCCGTGTGCACACCGCTTACCTGGCTGACGCCGATGGGCTGACTGCACTGAGAGGACGACAAGCTGCCCAGAACCTTAAAGTTCTTCAGGAGCAGCAAAAAGCCAGCAACTGCAGATTTTCGGGCATCAAGCTGGCTAGCTCAGGAATAGACAGAGAAGTAGTTAACAAACAGTACTAAGTTCACAGGAATAGGCTTCTGGGTCAGAAAAGTCGTTAGCTCTATACAGGGAAGGAATAAGCCATGAAGCACAGAGCAAAATAAAATGAATTTAAATACTCAAAATAAAGCATCAGCTGTTCCTGGCAGTTAGTGGTAGAGGAATTCAGAAGACGTTTCACTATCTACTCAACCTCCTGACACTATCTATCCTTTCTTCTATGTGGGGAATGAGAACAGGAGTACTGAGAAGCTATCCAACGGGCCAAATGCCTGAAGGACTACTTCCCTTCCTCACAGAGGAGTCTAGTGCTTGGTGCCTTGTAAACCCTCCATTCAGAAAAATGATACACTCATCTCACTGAGGCCCAGACTAATTCATGGAGATGCTACAACATATAAACCTCGGCCTAGCAGACATGCCTCTGGGTAAGCAATAACAAAAAACTGTCAATTCTAGAAGAGGGATAATTACTAGTTGTTCCCCTGGATATCCACGAATGCACTATAAAAAAAAAAACCAATGTGATATTGAGCATCTCACATTTAAAGTACCAAATGCTTTCTACCCATTACTGGTCTCATAATACTTTTTAGGAGGTAGTCTCATCATCTCTAGCTTATAGACTAAGAAATAAAGGAAGAGAGGTCAGGACGCATTGGCTAAGTCAAAAAAAGCCCTCAGACTGCTTAACAGTTTATGTGGTCTACAGCCACCAGACCACAATTCCGATCGATGTTCACTAGAGTAAGTTTCCTGAATATTTTAATTAAGGTGTTTTCCTCTTCAGAACTGTTGGCAACTGGCACCGAACTTTGTCCTGAAGATTATTCCAGGGGTGTTAGCAGCGTACCTGAGATCACAAGCTCAAATTCTAGCCCCACCAACCTCCGTTTGACTTTTGGAAAGTCTCTGAGCCAGAGTTTCCTGATCTGTATGGTGAAAACTGTAATAATTCTGTCTTTATATGGTTAATCTAAAAACGGAATGAGAGAAGGAAAGCTGCACGAGGCCTTGCTTGATGGAAGCTGTTCTGTTGGGTCAGACATCTGCATGACCACTGTGAACAGACTACACGAGGAGATGGCAGAGAGGACAGTGAGTAGTGTCAGAAGGCATTACTTGCTAGGGTCTCACGGGATGCTCCATACCTGGCAAACATGGCTTTCCGAAGGACAAGTATCAAGGAGTCTCTCACTGACATGCTGACTTTGAGAAGGGGCTGAAAGACAAAGAATAAGTGGGTAAGAAAAAAAAAAACAAAAACACAACCCAAATTTATTAGCCTTAGCTCATTTCTACCCAATACTGTTACAATTAGGCTTATAGAGGGAAATCTGGTTCTGTTTTTAAATACATGTTTCAATATTTATTACACTTAGTAATAAGGACAATAGCATCCTTTGAAATACTAAATTGAAACTAATCATTAATGCCTTTAAACCTACTGTCCTCAGTTTTCTAAGGGCTTTTCAATCACTTCACTAACTTGAAAATGAGTCAAAGGAGAGAGAATTGTGACAGGAAGAAGGTGTAAACTTGGAAACAGAGTCTAGCTCAGTGCCCCTGCCCTTTTAATACAAAACTTTATGCTTAAGAATCAAGGGATATAAAATTTCTCAGACATTTATATTTATGAAAAATCACATCAGACTTCCATTAGGCACTTCAACCTTAGTCTTGTCAAATTCCTTCGGAGTCAGAAGACTTACCTGCACTGCCTTCAGCAGCCCTTGTACAGTTTGAAGGGGCAGAAAGGATAAATAGTCAAAAGCTTCTGTGATTTTAGAAGAACAACTCTGAAGAACTAAGGGTGCATACATGATGATATTTGAAAGCAGATCTGAAAAACAGAATCTATAGTGAGTTGCCTCCAACAATAAAGATTTAACAAGTAAAAGGAAAATAAATATGGGAAATGAAATGGTAGAAAGTTTTTTGTTTCTTTTCCGAAGTATACTGCAAAATAAATTTCTACTGATCCTATATACTTTTTCTATGGTCAGTGTAACCAGAATACTTCGAACTTTGTTCTGTGATAGTATTAAGACCATAAAAATTAATCTAAAAGAAGGGAAGAAATCCATTTTACTGACAAGTAGCATACATCTTCATATTTCCAAGCTAAAGTAAATCAATAAATGAACTTTTATTATGTGTATACATAGTATAGTCTTAACCATAAAACATGGTCTCTCTTCCTTCAAGAATATTAATTTAGTTAGGAGTCAAGAAAAACACATTCTGAAAGAATGAAAGAGGTAAATAACAGATCAACACCAAATATCTAATAATCCCAAACACAGTTTATTATTCCTAGCAAATGTAACATTCCTTAAATGTTAAAGAGAGAGTCTAAAGAGGAGCTCAAAGGAAGAGGAGATTATCATGAGTTGGTGTGCTTTTGGAGAATAAAGAGAATTTAAGCTGGATTCTGAAAGAAGGCTGACATTCAGATGCACCAAGAACCAGAAAGGCCTACTAGATGTAAAAGGAAAAGTAGGAGACAAAATACATAAAGTAAATACAGGACAAATTCAGAAAACAGTGAGAAATCTGTGAAGCCAGGGTGAAGGATTCAGAAAAATAAGTAAGTGAAGTGAATGTTGAAAAGGCAGGATGGATCAAATTGTCAAGGACTTTAAGGGCCAGGATAAAGAGCTAATTATTTATTAAAGAAGGTATTGGTGACTTCTGAGTCACAGAGAGGTATTTTAGGAATACTTATCTGGTGGCATATGCAGGTTGAGTTGCTGCAGAGAGAAGAGAAAGCAGGGTCATCAGTTGGAAGCTGTGGCGATGGTCTAAGTGCAAGGCTGTAAGACTGCAAGCTAGGCAATGGGTAGGGAAGAAGGGTACAAAATGAAGAAAAAATGAACAGTAAGAGAAAAAAAGAGAGAACTTAGGTATCAAGTATGTTGGAGAAGACAAAAAGGAATTCCAGCTTCTGGAACTTGGAAAGCCAGGCTTTAAATAATAGAAATACAAATAATTGAAAGGGGAATTTGTTTGAAGGACACTGTATTGCATTTGAAATAAAAGGAAAAAGAAAAACCTAACTAGAAATAACCAACAGGAATGGAGGCACTGAACTCAGGAAAGAAGACAGTCTTGACATAAAGATTTGGAAGCCATGTCCACCAAAGTCCACAAAAATAACCGAAGCCATGAAAATAGGCATGACATCTATAAGGAAGAGAACGTATAAAAGCAGTAACAGACTTCTGCTTCCCACCATCATGGAATAATGGTGAATCGATTTATCCTCCCAGTTTATTTCTTTGTTTATTTTTAAATTTTTATTTATTTGTCAGAGGGACAGAGAGGGCGAGTGAGCACAAGCGTGGGGAGTGGCAGGCAGAGGGAGAAGCAGACTGCCCGCTGAGCAAGGAGCCCGATGCGGGATTTGATCCCAGGACCCTGGGATCATGACCTGAGCCAAAGGCAGACGCTTAACTGACTGAGCCTCTCAGGAGACCTGTCCTCCCACTTTAAACAATAATAACGAAAAAGGTCAAATTACACTAAATAATAATTTTCAGATACCAGACAACAAGTAGTACAGGACCATGATCCCTGAGAGAAGGGAAACACAGAGGGTGAGCCTTATGACTGTCCCATCTTACTGCCTGGAGAGTTTCAAGGCAGCAGCAGAGAGGGGAAACTCCGAGTCCAGTGGTTTTCCCAATTTAAAGGGATGGAGATGGGAATTCAGGAAAACTAAGGTGGCAAGAATTCACAGGGCAGAGTACTAGAAAGGAAAGAGCTATATGGGAAGAAGGCTCTGGAGATGTGCAAGAAGCCCCCTTTGTAAGTCAGCTGTGCTCTGGTAGGTGTATGATTGTAAGGAAGCTACCATAAGCCAAGGAAAGACTCACCAGCAAAGAGCAGGCAGATATATTCTCAGAGGTCACAAAGGACAGGAAATAGTTCACATTCACAAGAACCACAGTGCAGACACCTCATAATATAAAAGGTCCTATACTCAGAAAGATACAAATGTCTAAATATGAAAAATTTACTGGATGAGATTAACAGCAGAGGAAAAGATCACTGCAGAAGAAAAGATTTGGGAGCTAGAAGTTATACCAATACACATTATCTAAAATGAAACAGTTAAAAAAGACTAAAAATGAAAATCTGTGAGCTATGTAACAATGTAAGGCAGCCTACTACATACGTACTGCTGTGGGGCGGGGGTGGGGTGGGGGAAGTGTGTGCTAGTGGGAGGGAGATGAGAGAAAAAAGTTTTTGAAGAAATAATCTCAAAACGTTCCAAACTCGATGAAAACCATAAACCTACAGATCCAAGAAGCTTGACAAACTCCAACCACCAGAAACATGGAGAAAGCTACACTAAAGCACATCATAATTAAATTGCTTAAAACCACTGATAAAATCTGAAAATAAAAAAATTATATAGAGAGGAAAAGGGTATGAACAAAAGCTGACTTTTTATTAGAAATGATGAAAACCAAAAGAACAGTAAAGTAACATTTTTAGAGCACTAAGAGAAAAAAATACCGTCGGGGCACCTGGGTGGCTCAGTCATTAAACGTCTGCCTTCAGCTCAGGTCATGATCCCAGAGTCCTGGGATCGAGCCCCGCATCGTGCTCTCTGCTCCACGGGAAGCCTGCTTCTCCCTCTCCCACTCCCCCTGCTTGTGTTCCCTGTCTCGCTGTCAAATAGATAAATAAAATCTTAAAAAAAAAAAAAATCCTGTCAATCTGGAATTCTATACCGAGCAAAAATACCTTTCAAAGAACTAACACTAGAGGTGCCTGGGTGGCTTAGTCGTTAGGCATTGGCCTTCGGCTCAGGTCATGATCCCAGGGTCCTGGGATCGAGCCCTCCATCGGGCTCCCTGCTCCGTGGAAAGCCTGCTTCTCCCTCTCCCTCTCCCACTCCCCCTGCTTCTGTTCCCCTCTCTGTCAAATAAATAAATAAAATATTAAAAAAAAAAATTAAAACAAAAAAATCCAAAAAACTAACACTAAATGAAAACTTTTTGTGACATACAGAAGAATCCAACAATGGCAGATCAAAAGTTAAAGGCAGTCAGACAGAAAATGATACTGGATAAAAATCCGGATCTAGGGGCACCTGGGTCGCTCAGTTGGTTAAGCATCTGCCTTCAGCTTGGATCATGATCTCGGAGTCTCGTGATCAAGGCCTGCATCGGGCTCCCTGCTCAGCGGGGAGCCTGCTTCTCCTTCTGACCCTCACCCTGCTTGTGCTAATAAATAAATAAACTCTTAAAGAAAGAAAGAAAGAAAGAAAGAAAGAAAAAGAAAGGAAAGAAATCTAGATCTACACAAAGGAAAAAGCACCAGAGATAGTAAATGCATGGGTAAAAATAAAAGACATTTTCTTATTTTAAAAAATTCTTGAAAAACAATTGACTGTTTAAAGCAAACATAACCATGTAGACATAATTCAATAAATAGAGAAGTAAAATGTATGAGAATAGCACAAATCATAAGAACAGAGGTAAGAAATGGATGTATACTGTTGAGGTACACCACTACTTAAAGGTAAACTATAGTAAGTTAAAGATGTACCATAAACGCTAAAGCAACCCGAAAGAAAATAAAATAGAGGTAGAAGTAATCAAATTAGCAAGATAAAATGGAATTAAGAAAAAATTCAACCCAAATGAAGGCAGAAAAGGAGAAAAAAGGGAACCAAGTACAGATGGACAAAATAGAAAACAAAGAGCCAGACAATAATCACATTTTTTAAATCACATTAAATGTAAACAGCATGCCCCAATTTAAATTACAAGATGATCAAAAAAGATTAAAAAAGACATAATTGTATGTTTTCTACAAGAAACCCATGTTAACTATAAAGATATAAATAAGTTAAAACTAAAAAGATGAAAAAAATATACCACACTAACACTGACCAAAAGAAAACTGGAGAGGGGTGCCTGGGTGGTACAGTGGGTTAAGCATCTGACTCTTGATTTTGGCTCAGGTCGTGATCTCAGGGTTGTGAGACGGAGCCCTACATTGAGCTCTGCACTCAGCGCAGAGCCTGCTTAAGATTCTCTTTCCCTGTCCCTCTGCCCCTCCCATTCAAAGCTCTCTCTAAAATAAATAAATCTTAAAAAAGAAAGAAAGAAAACTGGAGAAGTTATATTAATATCAAAGTAGACTTCAGAACAAATAATATTCCCAGAAACAAAAAAGATCATTTCATAACAATTAATAGGTCAATTAACCATGAGGACATAACAATCCTAAATGAGTATGTCCCTATTAACAAAGTTTTAAGATACATAAAGCAAGAACTGATAGAACTAGAAGAAGCAGACACATCTATAATTACAAAGTCATAGATCTCAACACTCCTCTCTTAAAAAGTAGACAGAAAATCTGTAAGGATACAGAAGACTTCAATCATCTAATTTGAGTTATGGAAAACTGCACCTATTCTTTTCACGAAAGCACACAGAACATTTTTCAAAATAGACCATATTCTGAGAATGAAACAAGTCTCAATGAATTTTTAAAAATTCATGTCATAGGAGCGCCTGGCTGACTCCATCACAAGAGCATGTGACTCTTAATCTTAGGGTTTTGAGTTTGGACTCCGTGCTGGGGGTAGAGATTACTTAAATAAACAAATAAGCTTAAAAAAAACACTCATGTCATAGACAGTATGTTTTATAACAAATTAGAAATCAACAACAGAAAAATAGCTGGAAAATCTCCAAATATTCAAAAGCTGAACAACATACTTCTAAATAACACATAGGTCAAAGAACAAATCACAAGGGAAATTAGAAAGTATTTGGACCTGAATGAAAATTAAAAACAAAATTTATGGGATGTAGGTAAGGCAATCTTTGATGGAAATTTATAGTTTAATGCTTGTATTAAAAAAAAAAGTCTCAAATTAATGGCCTAAGCTTCTAACCAAAAAAAGCACAGATTAAACCCAAAGCAAGCAGTAGAAAGGAAACAAAAAAGAGCAGAAATAAATGAAACTAAAAACAAAAACATAAATTCAGTGAAACCAAAAGCTGGTTTTTTAAGATTAATAAAATCGATAAATCTTGTGCTTCAGTGATAAGAAAAAAGAAGATGCACATCATGGCTCTCAGGAATAAGAATGGGTACATCGATATAGAACCTAGAGTCATTAAAAGGAATCTGACGACTTTATGGCAATAAATTTGATAAATCAAGATGAAATGGTTAAATTCCTTGAAAGACATAAACTACCAATGTTTACCTAGAAGATTTAGATAACCTGAACAGCCCTGTTTTTATGAAACAAATGTTAGTTCAAACCCTTCACACAAACAAAAGGAAACCTGGACATCAGGAAGGAAGAAAAAGCAATGTAAACATCCAGGTAAATATAAGAGACCACAAGTTGGCACACTTTTTCTATAAAGGGCCAGATAGTAACTATTTTAGGCTTTATGGGCCACGTATAAATGACAACTACTCAAGTCCGCTGGTATAACGTAAAAGCAAGATAGAAAACACATAAATAATTAAGCTTGGCTATATTCCAATAATACTGTACTTTATGAACTCTGAAATCTAAATTTTTCACAGGACATGAAATATTCTTTTTGATTTTTTTTTCAACCACTTACAAGAGCAAAATAAACCCAAAGCAAGCAAAAGGTAAGAAATAAGAAGCAGAAGGGTGTTTGGGTGGCTCAGTCTGTTAAGCATCCAACTCTTGGTCTCAGCTCAGGTCATGATCTCAGGGTCATGTGATCAAGCCCTGTGTCAGGCTCCGAGCTCAGCACAGAGTCTGCTTGAGATTCTTTCCCCCTTCCTCTGCTCCTTCCCCCACTTGTGTTTTTTTTTTCCTCTCTCTCTCTCTCAAGTAAATAAATCAAATTTTAAAAAAAAGAAGAAATAAGCAGAAATCAATGAAATTACAAACAGAAAACAATGGAGAGAATTCAAACCAGAAGCTCATTCTTTAAAAGATCAGTAAAACTGACAAGTCTCTAACCCAAACTGATAAGGAAGATGCAAATTACTGATATCAGGAATGTTTTGATTTGCAGGTGACATGATTTGTATGTAGAAAATCCTAAAGAACTGTCAAAAAGCAATTATAACTAATAAAATGGGTTTAGCAATGTTGCAGGATATAAGATCAGTATAAAAAAGCAACCATTTCTACATGCTAACAATTAACAATTAGAAATCGAAATTTTAAAAATTATCATGTACAATAGCATCAAAAAAATGAAATACTTAGGGATAAAGCTGACAAAAGATATGCAAGATCTATACTGAAGTCTACAAACATTGCTAAAAGAAATTAAAGAAGATCTAAATAAATGGAGAGATGTACTGTGTTCATGGATGGGTTAGAAGACTCAATATTGTTAAGATGCCAATTGTCTCCCAAATTGATCCATACATTCAAGGAAATCTCAATCAAAACCCGAGCAGGTCTTTTATAAAAATTGACAAGCTAATTCTACAACTTATTTGGAAATGCAAAGCACCTAGATTAGCCAAAACTATTTTGAAAAAGAACAAAGTTGAAAGATTTACACTACTTGATTTTAAGACTTATTATAAAGGTATATTAATCAAGACAATAAACAGATCATTGGAACAGATTCCTAAAATAGACCCACATACACATGGTTGGTTGATTTCAGCAAAGATGCCATGGTAATTCCAAGATTCCATGGTAATGCCAAGACAATCTTTTTAAAAAATTGTGCTGGAGCAACTGAATAGCCAAAGGGTCGGGGGACTCGGTTACTTCACACCATATATAAAATTTAACAAAAATGGATCACAGACCTAAGTATAAAAGCTGTAACTATAAAGCTTCTAGTAGAAAACAGGAAAAAATCTTAGTGAATCTTAGTGATTTTCAGTGTAGGCAAGGATTCTTTAACACATGACACAAAGAGCAGGAAATATAAAAAGAAACTGATAAATTGATAACTGATAAATTAAAAATACTTGCTCTTCAAACAACACTGTTACAAACATTAAGTCAAACCGCAGACGAGGAGAAAATATTTGCAAAACACATATCGGGGGTGCCTGGGTGGCTCAGTCAGTTAAGAGTCTGCCTTCGGCTCAGGTTGTGATCTCGGGGTTCTGGGATCGAGCCCCACGTTGGGCTCTCCACTCGGCAGGGAGTCTGCTTCTCCCTCTGACTCTCCCTCTGTGTTCTAATAAATAAATAAATAATCTTAAAAAAAAAACCCCACATATCTGACAAAGGATTTGTGTTTAGAATATATAAAGAACTTTTACAACTCAGTAATAAGGGGGCAAACAACTCAATTTTTAAAAATGGACAAAAGATTTCAACAGACATTTGAAAACCACAATGAGATACTATCATGCACCTATCAGAATGACTAAAATTAAAAAGACTAACCATACCTAGTATTGGCCACAATGTGGAGTGACGAGCAACACTGTTGGTAGAAATGTAAAATGGTACAACCACTTTGGAAAACAGTCTGGCAGTTTCTTAAACTATTAAACATAGATCTACCATATGATGCACCCATTCCACTACCAGGTATTTTCCCAAGAGAAATGAAAGCGTATTTCCTCAGAAAGACTTAAACATGAATGTTCATAGCAGCTTTATTCATAATAGCCCCAAAACAGAAACAACCTACATAACCTGTCCACAGGCAAATGAATAAACTGAGGTCATGTTCTCACCAGGTATTACTACTACTAATAAAAAGGGACCAACTACTGATCCATGCAACAACCATGGAAAAATTATTCTAAGTGAAAGAAGTCAGACAAAAAAAGGAGTGCATACAGTAGGATTCCATTTACATAAAATTTGAAAAATGGCATTTAATTTATAGACAGAAAGCAGACTGATCTGGAGACAGGCGGTGGGGAGCAAGAGTGGGACGGAGGAAAGAATTACAAAGAGGCACCAGGAAACATCTGTGGGTGATAGTTCATCTTCATTGTGTAGATGGTTTCACAGCTGTACACATGTTAAAAGTCATCAAACTCTTAAGACTTTAAATATGTAGAGATTACTGTACTTCAATTATACTTCAATAAAGCTGGAAAGAAGGAAAAAAAGTAGAATAGAGTGTCAAGGACTGAACTTTGCAGAATCCTGATGCTTAAGGTTAGAAGAAAAGGAACCACTAAAGGCGGAAGAGAAGAACTGATCACACGCACGATACGAAGCAAACTGTTAGTTACCAGAGAACCTATCTAAGAAAGTTTCAGGGGAATTGTAAACGGTGTTGAATGATACAGAAATTAGGAAAGTCGGTGGCTAAGAAAAGACCAGTGGATTTGGCATTAGAAAATATGTATTAAAATACAAAGAGAGGAGTACTGAAGCTAGAACGTCAAGGGTTAAGGAGATGGGTGGTCAATGAGTTGCAGCATAAGTACAACACTCACTACAGAAACAGTAAAACAGAAGAGAGAGAGCTGATGCAAGACAGAAGTTTTACTCATTAGTTACATATGCTCCTTTCCTTCTTGACGGCCACGATGTAAATGGACTTATGTCTCATTGACATCATAATCAAAGATATTGCATTAAAGTACTGCATCATTAAAAATTTTCTTCCAGGACCAGGGCACCTGGGTGGCTCAGTCAGTTAAGTGTCTGACTCTTGATCCCCACTCAGGTCTTGATCTCAGCATCTGAGTTCAAGCGCCACATTAAAAAAAAAAAAAAAATTCCAGGACCAAAACAGTATGATATTTACATGAAAATATTCCTTAGAACTTTCACACCTTTTCACCCTTTCACAGTTCAATACCTAAGAAATGACTGATGGGAGAGGATGCTCTGGTAACAACCCTGTTGAGTACTTGCTCCAGAATTTCTTGTCTGATCATCTCATGGATCTAAAAAGAACAGAACAGTCAATAAAATATTCCATGGTGACCTTCAGCTTACAGCTGCACCAATTCATGTTAGGCAGAATGAGGAACAGTTTGGATATGGGTAAAACTTGACTGTTTATTTCAAAGACAAATATACTGTGAATCGTCTGGAAAGACAGAATCACTCAATTCTATCCTTATTCTGTGCTCAGAAGATTCATTAGCAGGGCAAACTACCATGTTTATTAGCCTACAAGAGAGCTCACGTGAAAGTACTACTATGTGTTAGGTTCAGCATCAAACAGGAATAATTCTACTTAGGTATCCATTACATGCCAAAACCCTTATTTCTGACAGTATGCTATGTATGACTTTCATCTGAAAATTTAAAAGCCCATGAAAATTTCTGGAAATCTGAAAAATCTTCACCAAACCCTTCCTCAGTTTCTGGAAGCACAGTAGTCACCTAAAAAAAAAAAAAAAAAAAAAAGATGTTTTGAATTTTCACTCAAATTTTCATTAAAATTCTTACCTCAACTTGATTACTTTAAGGTACAGACTAATTTCTTTCAGACCTCAGACTAACACTAGATTAGTAGTAAATTATATGCTTTATAGATGCCTTAACAAAGACAACATCTTTGTGAAACCAAAGAGAACCTCACTAGTTTTAAAAAAGCATTAATCTTAAAACAAAAAATATTAAAATCTCTCACTCTTTTAATCAGATTACTATTAAAAAGGGTCATTTATATCATCTAACAGACAACTCTCAAGGAGTATTATACACATTCACTTGACAATTCTGGATCAGAACACTAGATTTACATTCAAATTAGCCTCCAAATAACATTTTCAGCAGACACTTTTGGCGTGTAGCTACATTAATTCAATGTCAAGAAAATGACATAGAGGAATCATTAGCAAAGTTGTTTAGCCTCAGACATAACCTAGCTTTTGTTTTAATTGAAAGGAAATGCGTTTTTGAAAGCTGTTTCAGAAATTAAGATTGAGATGACAGTCGTTATATGGTAATGAATTTAAAAATGTAAGAACTATTTTGGTTTCTTCAAAAACAATGAACTGATAAGCATGATTCTTCAAGCTTGATGTTCTACAGTTCTACATTATCTAAAAAGAATCTAAAAGATTATTTTTTGTATAATAGCATCCAAAAGCATGGCCCAAAACAGAAAATGATCAAAAATTATTTACTACTGGAGGAAGAAGAGTAAATCATGAAAAGCTAATTTATATTCAAACTTCTAAGGAACAGAAAAAGGAGAAATTAAAATAAATAAAAACCTCATATAAATAAAGGACGAAAAAGCAAATATTCCATCAATTACTTGTTGTAGTAGTTTCAATTACTATCCCAACCTCTGTTCCTGGAAACTGCTGCATACTCAAATTGCCTTGTCCTCCAAGCTCCCAAGCAAATGTCATGCCTTGTTTATAATACAATTTTACCAAATTAGGGAATGGTTGCCAAACTAGAGACTCACCTTAAAAGTTTCCAACAGGATATTAGCACCCAGCTTACATGCATGCTGGTTTGGTATTTTTGAAAGACCTGAGCCGGTTTCAATAGTTTTTCCATCAAGAATCTTCTTTGGCCCATATGAATCCATTAAAATGAAGCCAAGTTCCACCAGACCCTGAGTAACATGATCCCAACTATGAACACTGCAAGAAAACAAAGCTTAGTTAAAAAGAAAAACTTAGGAAGATACCTTACCTTTATACTCATTGTCATGTTTACACATTTCCCAAATTTGACCTGGATCACCAACATTCTTCACATGAACCTTTTCTTTTCATGCATCCTTACCTGTCAGAATTCTGAATTCCTGTATTTCCACTGACAGAACACTGGGAAAAATCCAGAAACTACAGAATATTCAAAAACATACAGATGAAGCTGGAATATCTCAATGTACTGACCATTACACATTTCCATTCAAGATTTCATGACTGGAAGCTAATTGTTGCTTCTTTTATTTCCCCCATGACACTAACAACACTTATAATCTATACACACAAGTTTGCCTCCCTCCCCAGAATGAATTTCTCCATGGTAGAGACCATCTTGTAGTCATATTTTTACTCATACAGCCTTACACACGACTAACATTTAGAAGGTAAAAATGTTTACAGCGGGAATATTTATATTCAAATTTATATATCCACATATTTATATTTATATCATATTCACATTTATAGTACGAATCAATGCATGATTTGGTTCCAAAAGCATGAGCCAAACCTACAAATAACCTCTTGCACAGCAGTAGAATCCTTGGTGATTTTATTTATTTTTTTAAAGATTTTATTTATTTATTTGAGAGAGAATGAGAGACAGAGAGCACGAGAGGGAAGAGGGTCAGAAGGAGAAGCAGACCCCCTGCTCAGCAGGGAGCGCAACGTGGGACTCAATCCCGGGACTCCAGGATCATGACCTGAGCCGAAGGCAGTCGCTTAACCAACTGAGCCACCCAGGCGCCCAATCCTTGGTGATTTTATACCATTTAATGTTACCCACAGTAGAGGAAATGATATGCTTATAATAACCTCTGTATCATTATTTCTACCTGCTAAAGAGCAACAAATTATAATACAGCATTAAAGAATAAAGGAGACAGTTGTGAACAGATTCTCATAACATTCCAACAGATTTTAATAATATTCACACTTTGGAGATCTGGGATCAAGATAACAGACTGAGCACATGCTCTATTCTTCTCACCCCCAAAACCTACAAATGACGGAAAACATACACACATCTGTACGTGTACGCCTATATACAGTGCACTTGTACAATCCATGATAATGTGGAAAAATAAGAGGTGTTTTTGACTGAATAGAAATTATAAAGAATCCTTAAAAAGTGAAAGAAATGTAACACAAGAATGAAAGATGAAGCCACAGACCACAGAGTGCAAAATGAAGGGGTGGCTCCAAAAGCAGATACCAAAGGCAGATAAGCTGGGAACTGGAAGGGACTCTGGGGCCACCTGTGTGATTACTGGCTGGAATTCCCCAGTATGAACAGTTAGGTACACAGCATCCTTCTCTACCTTCTTCTCCAACAGCCCATTGCACCCCCAGTTTATGGGAAGAAATGAGTAACAATGAGGCTGTCCTTAGGTGGGATCTGTGAGTAGAGGAGCGTGGGCCTCAGGCGCAGAGAAGCACTCTGAGTCTGGCAACATGCTGGACAATGAGGGAGGTCAGCCCTTGGCATATCCTACCACTACCTTCACATCAGAGGCAAACTATGCAACAATATGGGACTCTCAGACAAACTAACGGGGAACACCAGCAATAACAAGGAGACAGCCAATAATCACCAAATATAAGAAAAAAGACCACCTTGAAAGAGAAGCAACAAAACTCAATGAAGAGAATACCTGAGGAAAAAGGTTAATGGAACACAAAGAAGTAGATTTAGAAAGTCTAATAAATATCCTTAAATGAGAATATTACAGCATGAAACAAAAAACAGACTTATGAAAAAAGAACCAACTAGAATTTTAGAAATGAAAAACATGATTTCTGGAGTGTGAAAGTCAATAGATAAACCTAAGAGTAAAATAAACAGGACTGAAGAACAAATTAATGAAATAAAAGAACTAAGGGATTTTTGTAGAATTTCACATAAAAAGACAAAAGTATGAAAAGCTTGAAAGAGGGGCGCCTGGGTGGCTCAGTCGTCAAGCGTCTGCCTTCGGCTCGGGTCATGGTCCCAGGGTCCTGGGATCGAGCCCCGCATCGGACTCCCTGCTCCGCGGGAAGCCTGCTTCTCCCTCTCCCACTCCCCCTGCTTGTGTTCCCTCTCTCACTGGGTCTCTCTGTGTCAAATAAATAAATAAAATCTTTAAAAAAAAAAAAAAAAAAAGAAAAGCTTGAATGAAAAATTAAGAGACACGGGATACAAAAATATTCCAACAGCTAATAGGAGAGAATGGAGATAAAAAAGGAAGGGATTAATTAAAGAAAATAAGGAGAAAAACAGAGTTTAGAAAGACACGAATCCTTAAGATGAAAACGCACACCAGGTATCAACCAGGAATGAATTAAAAAGGAACTTATATAAATTGTGTTAAATTTCAGAACATCAAAAATAGAAAGGAAGTCTTACAAGTTCCCATGAAGAAAATAACAGATTATCTACAACAGTACAAAGAATCAGATAATCATCAGCCTTTTCACCAGTAATTCTAGATGCAAAGACAATGGAAAATGATTATAAACTTAAAATTTTTACCTGGTCAAACTACTGTTCAGAGGGAGGGCAAATCAAGACATTTCCAGATATGACAAGACTCAGAAAGTTTACTATCCATAAACCATATCAGAAAGGATTATAGTAAAAATTATATACTAATGGCATATTTCCAAATTCAAAAGATAAACAAAGAAACAGTAAAATTTACTACAAAATCTAAATAACTGTTAATAACAATCTTAGCAAGAAGGAAGTGGAGAAATAATATGTGTAGTAAGGTTCTAATCTTGGAGAAAGGAGACAGTCCATTTGCTAGAAAATGTCTACCTGTAACAGTTACAGGAAAGAGCTCAGACATGATTGTTAACTGGGGGAGTAAATATAACCTGGAAGTTGAACTGGTTCACAAGTGATTTTTTCCTAGCACATTTAACGTTTTGGACCTCGAAGTATCTGCAGGTAAAGACAAAGTATATCAACAGAACTGAACACAGCAAACCACAGAGGAATATAGTACTACTGATCATGATGCCCTTCAGCCTGTTGTTTTCTTTTGTAAGATTTTATTTATTTATTTGAGAACGAGTACACAAGCCAGGGGAGAGGCAGAGGGAGAAGAAGCAGACTCCCTGCTGAGCAGGGAGCCTGAGGTGGGGCCTCAATCCCAGGACCCGGGATCATGACCCAAGCTGAAGGCAGACGCTTAACCGAGTGAGCCACCCAGGCGCCCCAGCCTATTTTCTTCCTTTTGGCTTAGGCCACATGCAAACTGATATCTTTGAAGTGTTTATTGTGTGGTTCTCCCCAATATTTGTGCATTTGGTTCTAGTCTCCAGAATTCAGCTTCAATACTCCCGTACTGTGCCTTTCCAGGTTACCACAACTTGTTTAAGGTAAAGTCCCATATTTACTGTAGCAGAACTTTTATATTAAGAATATCTGGGAGGGGCGCCTGGGTGGCTCAGTCAGTTAAGCTTCTAGCTCTTGGTTTTGGCTTAGGTCGTGATATCAAGCCCCGAGTCAGGCTCCACACTCAGTGTGGAGTTTTCTTTTTTTTTTTTTTTTTAAAGATTTTATTTATTTGACAGGGAGAGACACAGCGAGAGAGGAAACACAAGCAGGGGGAGCATGAGAGAGAGAAGCAGGCTTCCTGCGGAGCAGGGAGCCTGATGCGGGGCTCGATCCCAGGACGCTGGGATCATGACCTGAGCCGAAGGCAGACGCTTAACGACTGAGCCACCCAGGCGCCCCAGTGTGGAGTTTTCTTAACAGTTTCTGTCCCTCAAAGCGAAACAGAACAACAACAAAAAAGACTTTCTCTCTCTCCCCCTCATGTGCTCTCTAAAATAAATAAATCTTAGGAAAAAAAAAAAGAATATATGCAAAAAGAACATATCAAATGTCATTCTTTTTTATGGCTGAGTGATATTTTAGTGTGTGTGTGTATGTATCATATCTTCTTTATCCATTCTTCTATTGATGGACACTTGGGTTGCTTTCATATCTTGGCTATGGAGAAACAGATAAAGGAGATTAAGAGGAAATTCCAGGGGCGCCTGGGTGGCTCAGTTGGTTAAGCAGCTGCCTTCGGCTCAGGTCATGATCCCAGGGTCCTGGGATCGAGCCCCGCATCAGGCTCCCAGCTCAGCGGGGAGCCTGCTTCTCTCTCTCCCTCCACCTGCCTCTCTGCCTACTTGTTCTCTCTCTCTATCTCTCTGTCAAATAAATAAATAAAATCTTAAAAAAAAAAAAAAAAAGAGGAAATTCCAGTTATAAAATAAGTAAGTCACAGAGATGAAAAGAGTAGTACAGGGAATAGTCTATAATAATAATGTTGTATGGTGACAGATGGTGAATAGAATTATCATGGTGAGCACTGAGCAATGTGCATAATTGTCAAATCAATATGCTGTACACCTGAAACTAATATAACATTGCATGTCGATTATACTTGAAAAAAACACATTGGATATTAACTAGACTTACTGTGGTGATCATTTTATGATACAAACATTGAATCATTATGTTGTACACCTAAAACTAATATAATGCTATATGTCAGTTATATCTCAATTAAAAATAATCTCAATGCTCTGGTTATAATGTCAAATATATTATAAGTCTTCTCAGCCCTATCTTCCCCACAAATACTGTCATTTTTAGAGTGTTGATTTTAAAAAACAGAAGGTTTTTCAGGAATATACTGTGTTACAGCAGAAATGTGAAAAATCAACGTTACTAAATTAACTCTACACACTAACAGGCAAGTCTAAGTCTAAATACAATAAAATACCATTAAAATGTGGTAAGTGGGGTCCAAAAGTTTAATCACATACAACATAAAATTATTTAGAGGTTAACTGACTAGGGAAAGCATGTATAACTAACCAGTTGGTTATTTTAGGGAGTCTAGTAATATTCTCCAAATCCCTCCCTGCTGAGGTTTTGGTCCTACCTGGTGTTAACAGCCCACTCCACCCTAATTACAGACGGAGACAGGACTCCAGGTCCTTTGGCTGACTGGGACTTCCAGAAAGGCAGCTTTCCATGAATTTCCTGGCTAGCTAATATGCCTGTATCTTTAGTCCAAACTGAAGACATTGGGTTGGGAAAATACAGGAGATACAACTATAAACCTCAGGAAAAAAGAATAACCAGATACAGAGGAGATAAAGGAGCTTTAAAGCCTATCAATGGGTAAACCACTCAGAAACAAAGGATTCTAGTCTGAAATTTGCCTTATGTGTCAACCTCATGTAAATTCAATCTAAGTCAGAATTCCAGGACGTGGAATGAGATTTACATCAAATTATGGCTTAAATTATAAAGCTTTAAAACATTTAATCCACAAAGCAAACATGACACAGTAAAGACGGTTACAACAGCTAATGTGTAACTTGAAATTAAAATAAAAACCAGTGTGGTTACCAATCTTTTCAATTTGGTTTAAAATGGGTTTTTCTAGGGGCGCCTGGGTGGCTCAGTCAGTTGAGCATCTGCCTTCGGCTCAGGTCATGATCTCAGGGTCCTGGGATCAAGCCCTGCATCAGACTCCCTGCTTGGCATGGAATCTGCTTCTCCCCCTCTGCCATTCTCCCCCACTCGTGCTCTCTCTCAAATAAATAAATAAAATATTTTAAAAATTAAAAATAAAATGGATTTGTCTAAAACTGCTGATTCAATTTTATCCATCAGCCCCAAACTTCAACAGTTAAAAGTAAATAAAACTTTTAACGTTTTTTTACTCACCTAAAAAGTCAATGAAGACTCAGGCCAAGAAAGGTATAATATCATGATAGGATCAAAGGCACCCACTTTAGTTTTGTATTCTTGCTATCAAGGTGGCCAAGAAATCAAGCCTTGGGATTTAAGGATTTTTCGATATAGGAAAAGCTCGTGTGACCAATTTCAAGGGATTAAACAGCGATATGCGAAGTCAACAGCCATAGTCATCAATTTTCTGATGAGCCCCAAGTATGGCATCACACTGCATTTTCTAACACTAAATAATTTATGAACCTACTGGGGTTTGATTCGTGAACTCACCTATTCTTTTTTTTTTTTTTTTAAGAACTCACCTATTCTTTACGACTTCCAAGATCATGGTTGAAACACAAGACCTATGAGGGACTAGATTCTGAAGAAATTTTGAGCCTTGGAGAAGCTGAAGATCCTTAAAGCTTTTTACAACTGAAGCTTTTAAAAGGTCAAACACCTAATATAACGAAAGAAACAGGAAAATGAAGCAAAAAATGATAGCCCATGCAACAGAATCTTAACTCTGTTAACTGTTCCTATTTGCTGCCATACACTCGCATTCCTAAGACAGCTGTTTTACTAGATGAGTATGATACAAAAATCGTGACTTTCAGTGGGCACTTAAGACTTGAAGACAGGCAGGCACTCCTTAAGAGAGAAAAAGGGCAGGAGTGCCTGGGTGGCTCAGTTGGTTAAGTGTCCAACTCTTGATTTTGGCTCAGGTCATGGTCTCAGGGTTGTGAGATCGAGCCCCACATCGGGCTCCATGCCCAGCATGGAGTCGGCTTAAGATTCTCTTGCTCTGATCTGCCTTCGGCTCAGGTCATGATTCCAGGGTCCTGGGATCAAGCCCCACATCGGGCTCCCTGCTTGGCAGGAAGCCTGCTTCTCCCTCTCCCACTCCCACTCCCCCTGCTTCTGTTCCCTCTCTCGCTGTGTCTCTATCAAATAAATAAATAAAATCTTTAAAAAAAAAAAAAAGAAAAAGAAAAAAAAAGATTCTCTTGCTCTGTGGCGCCTGGGTGGCTCAGTCAGTTAAGCATCTGCCTTCGGTCCAGGTCATGATCCCAGGGTCCTGAGATCGAGCCCCCATTGGGCTCCCTGCTCAGCGGGGATTCTGCTTCTCCCTCACCCGCTGCCCCTCTTCCTACTTGTGCTTTTTCTCACTCTTGCTCTCAAATAAATAAAATCTTAAAAAAAAGATTCTCTCCCTCTCCCTACCCCCTCATTCTCTAAAAAAAGGAAAAAAAAAAAAAAAAAAGAGTGAGAGAAGAAAAGGGCTAACATCAATGTTAATATTACCCACAATCAGGGAACACATATGAGAAAAAATGGTAAAGGATTTTATATTTCCATCCTCACAACTACATTGTTCTCATTAATTTCAACTCATTCAGGGATAATTTCTTAGAAAACTGCAACATAATAAAACTGCTGGTGAATTCCCAGCTAAACTTCCCATTCTTGCCACCTGGACTGTGTGGTATGTTTCTACCCTTCTTCCCACTCACCATCTGGCTTACCACACCACAGGAAGTAAAGACATACACGAAGTACCTGAACGAGTCTCCAGGCAGCCCCCAGAAAACAGCATGGGCCTACATGCCTTACAGAGGAATTTCCTGCTAGCAGAATGGGCTAAAAAAGGGCTCTTGTGCTCTTTATCAACTACAGAACCAAAAAGTCGTTAATAAATACCTGTTCCTCAAATCTTTGTATTCTTGTTACAGAGAGCAGGAGGGCAATGCTGAAGGGACATATGTTATTACTGAAATCTTGCTGTCCGGCCTACAGAGAAACCAAAAAGGAGTCATTATTTACATCTTAAAAGTATAACATAACCTATTGAAAACAGGTCCTTAAATGGATCAAAACTTAAACTTAAGACCTAAAACTATAAAACTTAAACATAAAACATATTGGAAAATCTTTAAAACCTTGGATGAGGCAAAGATTACTCAGATATAATACCAAAACCATAATTTATACAAGAAAAAATTGATAAATTGGACTTCATAAAAATTCAAACATTTGTGCTTCAAAAGACACCATTAAGAAGATAGAAAGATTAGCCACAGACTGGAAGAAATACTTGCTAATTATATACATGATAAAGGACTTATACTCAGAATATATAAAGAATTCCTAAAACTCAGTAAGACATGCAATCAAAAAAAGGGCAGAAGATTTAAAGAGACATTTCCCCAGAGAAGATATCAGAACAGCTAATCAGCACATGAAAAAGTGCTCAATTATCAATCATTAAGGGACTGCAAAGCAAAACCTCAGTGAAATACTATTTCAAACACGCTGAAACAGCTATGATAAAAAAGACGGACAATAACAAATGTTGGCGAGGATGTAGAGAAACGAACCCTCATGCAGTGCTGGTGGGAACGTAAAATGATGTAGCCACTTTGGTAGTTTCTTAAAAATGTAAATATACATTTATCACATAACCCAGAAATTCCACTTGTAGGTATCTATCTAAGAGAAGTGAAAAATATGTCCACACAAAGACCTGCAAGTGAATGTTCATAACAGTATTATTCATAATAGCCCCCAAGTGGAAACAATTCAAATGTCCATCAACTGGTGAACAGCTAAACCAACTGATAGATCCACACAGTGGAATACTATTAAACAATAAAAAAGAATGAAATACTGACATGGGCTACAACACATGGATAACTTTGAAAACATCATGCTAAATGAAAGAAGCCATACACAAAAGATCACATATTGTATAATTCCATTTATATGAACTGTCTAGCAAAGGTAAATCTATAGAGACAGTAGATGAGTGGTGGTATGGGCCTGGGAATGTGAATTTACTATAAATGGGCATGAGGGATTTTACAGGGTGATGAAAATGTTCTAAACCTGGATTATGGTGATGGTTGCACAATGAGGTAAACTTATGAAAAATCACTCAACTGTAAACTTAAAATGGATGAATTTTATGTTATGTAAATTTTATCTCAGAGAAAGACAAACACCGTATGATTTCACTCATATATGGAATTTAAGAAACAAAACAGTGAACATAAGGGAAGGGAAGGAAAAATAAAATAAGATGAAAACAGAGAGGGAGGCAAACCATAAGAGACTCTTAACTCTAGGAAACAAATGATGCTGGAGGGGAAGTGGGTGGGGGGATGGGGTAACCGGGTGATGGGCATTAAGGAGGGCAGTTGATGTAATGAGCACTGGGTGTCATATGCAACTGATGAATCACTAAATTCTACCTCTGAAACTAATAATACACTATATGTTAACTGAATTGAATTTAAATAAAAAAAATTATATCTCAATAAAGTTTAAAAAATAGGTCTTTGAGGCCTAAAAGAAATGATACCCAAAAGACAATAAATTAAAAAAAAAAACCAACAAACAAAAATAATACAGTGGAATAGATCAAGATATACCAAACTGAGGGCGCCTGGGTGGCTCAGTTGTTAAGCATCTGCCTTCGGCTCAGGTCATGGTCCCAGGGTCCTGGGATCCAGCCCCGAATTGGGTTCCCTGCTCTGCAGGAAGCCTGCTTCTCCCTCTCCCACCCCCCCTGCTTGTATTCCCTCTCTTGCTGTGTCTCTGTCAAATAAATAAATAAAATCTTTAAAAAAATACTAAACTGGTGATGCGCCTGGGTGGCTCAGTCGTTAAGCGTCTGCCTTCAACTCAGGTCATGATCCCAGGGTCCTGGGATCAAGCCCGCATCAGACTCTCTGCTCAGCAGGGAGTCGGCTTCTCTGCCCTCCCCCATGCTTTTGAGCACGTAGGCTCTCTCTCTCTGAAATAAAATCTTAAAAAAAAAAAATACAAAACTGGTTCTTTGAAAAGATCAATAATGTAGTTACTATAAACCTAAATAAAAAGAAGACTGAACAGATACAGAGGAGATCAAGAAGCTTTAAAGTCGAGCTCCACATCATGATCTTTAAATATCCTTTCCTACAAAAGGGACCCAGGGCTCCTTGGAGAAATGGTATCCATATGGGGCAAACCAAGTACAAGGAGAGCCTTGGATAGCAGTGTTCAAAGGGTCATGTCAGAAGGACACAAGAGCCAACTCGAAGGATCCAAGTGGCCAAATATGGGTCATTTGGAGTAACGAATAATGAATTAAGGAATTAAAAAAGGTTAGTTGGTGCATAACAATATTCAAAAAAATAGGAGGGGGAGGCTTTTTTTACAGAAGCCAGCTAATAATAATGTAGAAGGAATAATAGACTTAAAAATTTTTTATTTTAGTTCTACCATTTTGCAACTCCCAGTATAGTTACTGATTAAGGCTAAGAATAGTCAGTAGATGGGAAAATGAAAACCACTGTGTGAAAGGTTGCTGAGGAAAAGGATTTTCACATGATCTAAATTATGGGCCCACGGATTATTTTCTAATTACAAAAGGAAACACAGATCTTTGCAAATGAAGAAAAATGATGGTCACTGTCTTGACCAAAAGAAAAAACAGTCCTTTATCTGTACAATACTGTTCTTTAAAAGAGCTCAAAACACTTCTAATTTTAATCTTACTACTTCACAAATATTTAATGATGAATGACTTAGTTTCACAAAACTCCGTAATATACTACTAGAAATAGGCACTATGCCAATTCTTAAATGGAGAAACAGAGGTCAGAAACAGATGATGGAGTTATGATTAAATGTTAAGTTTCCTGAACAGTCCTCGTCTTTTTTTTCTTTTTAAACACCCAAACATTTAAGCATGGTTTTAGAACGGAACTTGCTTAAGAATGTGGTGACATGTATTTTCTACTTTCAAAGTAAAAGGCATCCTCTAGATCTAGGGCCACTGTACAATGCTTCCCCTCCATCTCCTGTCATTAACGGGCATCAGAGAGGCCTGAGTCGAAACACCCGTTTCATAAAGAGCTCCTGGGTCACCGTAGGAGTCCGGGGCTACCTTTAGGTGTTTCAGGAGTTCTCTGCCTAGTTCACAGTCCAGTTTGATGGCAAACACGATGTGTAGAATAATGGTGCCTTCCACATGACGTAGTTCACCTGATGGCACGGTAACAAGATCCAACAGCCTACAAGATTCAACAGAAAGGTATGAGCTACAGTTTGAGCAAGAGACAAGAGTGCAGATACTCAGATGAACTCAAGCTGAACTCATACCATCACTGGAGGCAGGAAGTGTAAATTCTACTGCCTCATTCCTTGCTTCTTTGTAACAAAACTTCCTGAAAGCATGAATTGTCTATTATCATCAATTCCACTTCTTTACATGTTCTCAGTTAAATCCAATTCAACCAGGCTTCTGTCTCCTCCCTACCCACTCCCCTCAATGCCATTTGACTATTCTTCCAAGGGTTACAAATGACCTCTATGTTGCCAAAACCAATAATCAAGTCCCACCTTAATACCCAGCAGATATGACACAATTGACCACTTCCTTCTTGAAACACTCTCTTCTCTTCTGAGACACTGTCACTGAAATCTTCTCCAATTTTTCTTTCTTTTTTGGGGGGGGAGGGCTGGCTCATCCTCCCTTTAAATGGTGGAATGCCTCTAAGCTCAGTCTTGGGTTTCTTTTTCTTCACAATTTCCCTAGGATTCCCTATCCAGTCCCATGGTTTTAGTTCTTTCCAATCTCTTATCTCCAGTCCTGACCTCTCCCTCTAGCTCTAGACTGTCTGCTTAATACCTCCATATGGGATGCTAATATACCTCTCAAACTTAACATGGTTAAAACTGAGCTTATTTTGTCCTACACCTGCTTTTCTATCAGTCTTTCCTAATTCAGTATATAAGACCACCTACTAATCAATTGCTCAAGCCACATAACAAAAAGCTACCCTACAGAAGTGGTAGGCTGCAATCAGATTAACAGCATGAGCCCTGCAGCCAAGCTGCCCTGATTGAAATCTCAGCTCCACTGCTCTATAACCTTGGGATATTCCTTAATTTCTCTGTGCCTCAGTTTCCACATGCATAAAGTAGAGGCAAAATAGGGTAGTTGTGAGGTTTACGTGCTTAGAACAGCACCTGGCACAGGTAAACACTCTACACATACTTGCTTTAGAAAAAATCTTTTTCAGACATGCCAAGCTGTGTCCTGCATTCGTACTAACTATTCCACTAACTGAGAATGTTCTTTTCCCTGATCTGCATATAGTAGTTCTTACCATTCAGGCTTTAGTTAAAGTAGCACTGTCTCTAAGAGGTTTTCCTTGACCACCCACTCTAAAGTAGCTACACTGTCACTATCACATTATTTGAGTTATCTGCATAGCACTTTCTAATATTTTTCTTATTTATTTTCTGTTCTCTTCTCACCAGTATTTAAACTCTGAGAGCAGGGACCTTGTCTGACTGGTTCATCACTATAGTCCCAGGGCCAAAGAGTTCCTGGCACAGAGTAGACACTTCATAAACAGCTTATAAACTCACACCTTACACAACAATTATGGCTATTCTCCTGGAGAGCTACAAATGAGGGAGGTGAAGAGGATGCTTTAGTACTGAGCAGCTCAGAGAGGACTACGGAAGTTCTGTGCTAAGGTGAAGGCAGGGACTGAAAGGTTAACTAACAAGGAAGTAAAACACACGTAAGAAGATACATCTGTCAAAATGATTTTATTTCTGTACTGTATTACTCACTCATCACCACTCTGTTCCTCATTGTGATGCTTATCTAGCTCGTTGAAGAAAGTTATGATTCCTTCCAAAGCTCTCCTCCTGTTTCCCTGAAAAAATACAAAATAGGTAAGGTCTCCCCATAAAGATCAAGATCACCAAGTTGAACTTAAAGTACTTTTCAGCTTAGAGGATTCTCAAATAGGAACCTAAATAGGTAAATTACAACCTAAAGCCACACTAAGCCTTTACAGAACACTTTTTCATGTTGAGATTGGGTTTGAAATGCATCTTAGTGTCAGACTTAAGTTAAGGGACTGATAGTCCACCCTTTTGTGAGATCTTTATCCCTTCTGCTTCCCCCCCCACGCCCCCCCCCCCACAGGCTGTGGGAGTACAAGAGTCATGTATGCTTTCCTTGGCTGAAGAGTATGACCCTTTTATCCATCATATCATCAGACATGAAATGAAAGCATCTATGCCCTAGTATGTAAATCAAGAGTATGAATAAGCTGAATGGTCCTAACTGATCATTCCACTGAAGTTTAAAATATACATATATATATATATATATATATATTTTTTTTTTTTTTTTTTTTTTTTTTTAATACCTTTGAGGAGAGAACCAGAAGCTGATAGACCAGAGGTGGTATTTCTTGAAGATTCAACTTGGAGAACATCCTCAACACTTTTTCCACCACAAATTCCACCTCTTCCGCAGTCAGAGGGACATCCCTGTGAATCAAAGACTCTCAAGGCCAGAGCTATGGTCTAATTCGGGAGATATTAGAATATTATAAGTGCCTCTTTGGTTTTTATCTAACAGAGAACCTTAAAGGGGGCCAAAGCCTTACATAAGCAAAGTCATATTGGAAAAAAATCATAGTTTATATAGTTATAGTTTAAATAATACAGTTTAAATATAGTTCATAGTTATAGTTTAAATAAGCAATTAAAGTAAAAAGGAGGGGAGAAAATCCTATAACAGAAAAGAGAGGCACCAATACTCTTACTTGGAGGACAGTAGCGTTTGAGCTTGCTAAATTTCAATTTCTAGCAGGCAAGTTCACATAGCAGGGTAAAACGAGGAAAGGGAATAATGATGCTTACTTGAACATGGAGGTGAGTTGGATTACATATTGCCGATCCCATCTGGTTAAAGAAAAGGACAAAGAATATCTCAATTTAACTTATTTGCGTATTACTTTGTAAAATTAATAAGGAGGGAAAAAATTAAGGCCATTTCAAGTTTGATTTGGTACCACTGGAAAACAAGATCAAAGAATCAATGAAATAACAGCTCTTAACCTATAAAACTGCAAAAATCAAAGTCTGATGATATTCAATGCTGGGAATTTTGGGAAACAAATGCTCTCCACATACTATTTTAGAGAGTATACTGGTATAAACCTTCTGGAAAGACAAGCTGGCAATACTTATCAAGTTTAAAAATGCACATAACCAGAAACCCCCCTAATTTCTACAGTATTAGAAATATATCCCAAGTACATGCTTATAAAAAGTCACCTAGATACATAAGGATGTTCATTGCAACACTTTTTATGACAGCAAAAAACCAAATAACCATATATTATTTATTGGGAAAAAAAAACACCACTCTTAACAACTGGAGATTAGCCATTTATAACAGAACAGTACGGAACTATTAAAAAGAATGATGTAGAGTTGTGTATACTGACATGAACAGATGTGTTAAATGAAAAATGCAAGGTATATTACAATGTGTATGGAATAAACTCTTCAGTGTATTAAAAACAAATGAGGGGTGCCTGGCTGGATCAGTCGGAGGAGCATGTGATTCTTGATCTCAGGGTTGAGTTTGACCCCCATGTTGGGTATAGAGATTACTTAAAAATAAAATCTTTTTTTTTTTTTTTTTTAAGATTTTATTTATTTGTCAGAGAGAGAGAGAGAGCACAAGCAGGCGGAGAGGCAGAGGCAGAGGGAGAAGCAGGCTCCCCGCTGAGCAAGGAGCCCGATGTGGGACTCGATCCCAGGACCCCGAGATCATGACCTGAGCCGAAGGCAGCCGCCCAACTGACTGAACCACCCAGGAGTCCCAAAAATAAAATCTTTAAAAAAATTTTTTTTAAATTTAAAAACAAATGAATAAATGGATAAGCACATGTGAGCTGATACATACTTAAAATTATGTATGTTAAGGATCTTATGTAAAGAACCATAAAAGCTGTTATTTCTGATTTAGGTAATCCTGGGTGTTCCCTTCTGTTTCTTTTTAATGTACCCAAATGTTGGGCGCCTGGGTGGCTCAGTTGGTTAAGCGACTGCATTTGGCTCAGGTCATGATCCTGGAGTCCCGGGATTGGGTCCTGCATCAGGCTCCCTGCTCAGCAAGGAGTCTGCTTCTCCCTCTGACCCTCCCCCCTCTCATGCTCTCTCTCTCTCTCTCTCTCAAATAAATAAATAAAATCTTTAAAAAAAAAAAAATGTACCCAAATGTAATCATTGTATTACACAACTTAGTATTCTCTTTATTTCACTGACTAGTAAGGATTTTTCATCTTTGATGGTTTTATATATTTCACTTTTAATGGGTTTAAATTTCATGGAGTGGCTCTACCTTAACTTACATAGGTTACATACCTTAACTTACATTTCTCTATTATTGTATGCATAAGTGGGTCACAATTTTCTGGGTTGAACATGTTCATGTATGAGGATTTTCTTATTATGCTGGAGTCTTTCCTTAAGGTAGATTCCCATATTTCTGGCTTAAAGATACAACCATTACTTAAATATCCTACTCATTTAAAAAAAAATATAAGGGGCGCCTGGGTGGCTCAGTTGGTTAAGCAACTGCTTGCAGCTCAGGTCAGATCCTGGAGTCCCAGGATCGAGTCCCGCATCGGGCTCCCCGCTCAGCAGGGAGTCTGCTTCTCCCTCTGACCCTTCCCCCCTCATGTACTCTCTCTTTCTCATTCTCTCTCTCTCAAATAAATCTTTAAAAAAATAAATAAATAAAATAAAAATAAAAAAATAGAAAAGATATAGCAGCAGGATGACTTCTCAGCCTTAAGGACCTTGGGACTCCAAATTAATGCTAGAGGACGAAACTGTGTTAAGATGAACAGTCAAGTAAATAGAAACTATATGCAGTCTTAGAACAGAAAATATAGTAAGTAATCTCTCAAAAATTCATCGTGGACTACATAAATGGTTTTACAGTTGTACATTATAACCAAAAAAAAAAAAAAAAAAAAAAAGACTAAAGACTTAGTGATACAAATTCCTGAAATAAACTGTAATCCTTTTTTTTGGCCACTTGTACATCTGAGAAAGTGCTACACATTAATAAGACTTACCTGCCAGAACACAGGGTGTTAATCAACTGCTTCTTACATTCTTCCCCACTCAGTTCACCTAGAAATGCAAAATACACTGAGAAATAAATTTGATTAAGTAACGAGCAAAAAAGCCACTAAAATTGGAAGAAAATTACCTTTTTCATAATCCAGATTTTCCTTGTTGGCAACAAGGGCAGTGAGAATAATGGGTAATAACTCCAAAGACTTTCCATTGGTTAAGCTGCCCTCTTTGATAGCACTAATAAACTCCTTGGCTAATTCAAGCAGTAATGATCCTGGAAAATTGTGAGCCTAAAAATTCATGGGATAAAGAAAATGTTAAGCAGAACAGATGTTTGGTATCTCTTTCCACAAAATAGTGCCTCTTGCTGAACTAATAGAACTGGCACTGAAACCCTGAACTGGTCCTATAAGGGATCCTGCTCTGGTACAAACTTATAATTGTAAAAGATTTCAAAGGTCAGAATCCTCCATCAGTTCTCCAATGTTTTCAAATACTCTTCAAAGATATCAGATGTCCACAGTATCAGAAATTAACATAAACATGGGTTTATGGCCCATCCATCATCTATTGTTTTTTTTTTTTTAAGATTTTATTTATTTATTGACAGAGACAGAGATAGCGAGAGCAGGAACACAAGCAGGGGGAGTGGGAGAGAGAAAAACAGGCTTCCTGCCGGGCAGGAAGCCTGATGTGGGACTCGATCCCAGGACCCTGGGATCATGACCTGAGCCGAAGGCAGACGCTTAACGACTGAGCCACCCAGGTGCCCTATTCTGTTTTTTTAACAGTAGTTCTTATTCATAAATAGGAACTATGCTAGGTTTGGCACATTTAAGTTTACCCTCCCTCAACAAATTACAACCCCCGCCCCCAAATCTACCCAAAAGCAAAAAAGTTTTTCTTTTCCAACTTACCTCTAGCATTAGTAATCCTATGATCTCAGATGCTACTTCTTTCTGCAAATCCCCTGATTCCACTAAGTGGATACAACAAATGTATATCTTAAGTCTCCTAAGAGCTCCAGCTTCCTCAGAGCAGGGGGAACCTTATTGTTTTAAACGAGTGGTACAGAAACAAAGAAAGAATAAAGGAAGAAATCTTAAAAAGTTGAAGGGCAAACAGGAAAAACAAACAGCTTTATAGTTTAATATAGAAGTAGAATTATCAAACTACTGACTACTAGAATGTTTAGAACAGCAATATTTAGGAGCTTTACAAAAGTACTTAAATTAGGCAGATGAGAAATGTCATCTTTTCTTCTTCCACTTACATCATTAATTTTTAAAACAAATTCATAGTACCAAAAGGAGAAATAACTTTTTTTTTTTTAAAGATTCTTTATTTATGACAGAGCACAAAAGCAGGCGGAGTAGCAGGCAGAGGGAGAGGGAGAAGCAGGCTCCCTGCTGAGCAAGGAGCCCGATGCAGGGCTCCATCCCAGGACCCTGGGATCATGACCTGAGCTGAAGGCAGTTGCTTAACCAACTGAGCCACCCAGGTGCCCCGGAGAAATACCTTAATATACCTTAGAGCCTTTTTGGGTCCAGTAACCCAAATTAAATGTCTTTAACATACTCCACTTCAAAACATAACTGAGTAATGTCAGCAGGAATGGCAGAATAATAAAGACCTCAGAAAATCCTCTCCTCCATAAAAGCAGTAAGAAAACTGACAAAATAATGAAAACCATCAACAACAATCCTGGGAGAGGAAAATGGTATCTGATGTCCAGAATTCCCACAAAATATCATTTAAAATGTCCCAAAAGTATGGGCCATATACAAGAAAAAAGAGAACTAGAAACTGTCCCTGACAGAGACTAGATGTTAGATTACTAGACAAAGATTTTAAATCAGCTATTTTCAGTATGTTCAAAGATGGAAACGATGCCTAAAGAACTAAAGGAATTGTCTCCTAAATAGAGACTATCAACAAAGAGACAGAAATTGTAAATAAGCAGGGTCGCCACTGTGGCTCAGTTGGTTGAGCATCTGACTCTTGATTTCAGCTCAGGTCATGATCTCAGGGTCATGAGACCGAGCCCCTCATCAGGCTCCGCAATCAGCATGGAGTCTGCTTGAGGATTCTCTCCTGCCTGCTCCCCCAACCCCCGCTCATGTGCATGCATGCATGCTCACACTATCTCTCAAATAAATATGAAAAAAAGAAATTGTAAATAAGTAAATAAAAATTCTGAAATTAGAAGTACAATAATTGAGCTGAAAAATCACAACAAGGTCTCAACAGGAGATCTGACCTGGTGGAAGAAAGAAACAGAGAACTCAAAGATAGAGCAACTGAGATTATCCAGTCTGAGGGACAGAAAGAAAGAGAAGAAAAATGAACAGAGCCTCAAAGACCTGTGGGGTATCATCATGAGTGCTAACACAGACATAATGAAAGTTCCAAAAGACAGAAAGGGGCAAAAGAAGAAATGGCCAAAAACTTCCCAATTTTAATGAATGTTAATTTGCACATTTAAGAAACTCAATAAAGTCCAATGATAAACACAAGTACACCTAGACATATTAGCAGTTAAAATCAAAGACACCTCATTATAACAAAGGCCATATGTGAAAAACCCATAACTAACATCATACCCAATTATTAAAGATTAAAAGCATTTCCATAAAACATGAAAAATACAAGGATGCCCACTTTCACCACTTTTTTTTTTTTTGATTTTTTTTTTTTACCACTTTCACCACTTCTATTCAACATAGTATTGGAATTCTAGACAGAGTAATTACTGTATTTAGGGCCACTGAACTGTACACTTAAAAAAAAAGTCAAAGACAAAGAGAGAACCTTAAAAGCAATAACAGAGGAGCAAGTCATCTGGGAAACAGATATTCAATATAATTAACAGCTGTTTTCTCATTAAAAAAACAACAACAAAAACAAACAAAAAAACCCCCCACAACATTGAAAGGCAGAAGGAGATGGGATAACATAGTCAAACTGCTGAAAAGAAGGACTGTCAACCAAGAATTCTACAATCAGAAAAACTATCCTTCAAAAATGAAGGACAGGGGCGCCTGGGTGGCTCAGTTGGTTAAACATCTGCCTTCAGCTCAAGTCATGGTCCCCAGGTCCTGGGATGAGCCCCGGGTCTCCTGCTTCTCCCTCTGCACGCCCCCCCCACCAGCTCGTGCTCTGATGAATAACATCTTAAAAAAAAAAAAAGAAAAGAAAAAAAGAAAAGGCATCTAGTTTGAAAAACAAGTAAAATTATCCCTATTCATAAATGACATAATCTTGTTTATAGAAAACCCTAAAGTATCCACAAAAAATAAATTATTAGAGGGCGGTACCTGGCTGGCTCAGTCGGTGGAGCATTGGACTCTTGATCTGGGGTTGTGAGTTTGAGTCCGATGTTAAGCATAGAGATTACCTTTTTTTTTTTTAGACTTTATTTATTTATTTGACAAAGAGAGAGAGAGCACAGGCAGGGGGAGCAGCAGGCAGAGGGAGAGGGAGAAGCAGACTCCCCGCTGAGCAGGGAGCCTGATGCAGGGCTCAATCTCAGGGTCCCAGGATCGTGACCTGAACCAAAGGCAGACACTTAACTGACTGAGCCACCCAAGCGCCCCTTTTGAGATTACTTAAAATAAAATCTTATCTCAGGGTCTTGAGATTGAGCCCTGCATCGGGCTCTGTGCTAAGTATGGAACCTGCTTGAGATTCTCGCTCTCTCTCCCTCTGCCCCTCCCCCCACCTGCTCGTTCTCTTCCTCCAAATAAATAAATTTAAAAATAAAATCTTAAAAAAAAGTTTACTGCAGTTCTTTTTTTTATTTTTTTTAAGGTTTTTATTTATTTGACAGAGAGAGAGCATAAGTAGGCCGAGCAGCAGGCAGAGGGAGAGGGAGAAGCAGGCTCTCCACTGAGCAGGAAGCCTGACGCGGGGCTCGATCCCAGGACCCTGGGATCATGACCTGAGCCAAGGGCAGCCACTTAACCGACTGAGCCACCCAGGTGCCCCATGCATTTCTATATACTAACAATGAACAATTAAATGACTAAATTAAGAAAATTCCATTTACAGTAGCATCAAAAAAATACTTAGAAATAAATTTAAGAAAAGTATGTATAAGACTTGTATTCTGAAGACTATAAAATATCACTGAAAGAAATAAAGAGAACCTAAGTAAATGGAAAGACATCCCATGTTCATGTAACGGAAGACTTATGCTAAGATAGCAATACTTCCCAATTCATAAACAGATTCAACACAATCCCTACTAAAACCCCAGCTTCCTTTTTTTCAGAAACTGACAAGCTGACTTAAAATTCATATGGAAACACAAGGGACCCAGAATATCCAAAATAATCCTGAAGAAGAAAAACAAAGTTGGAGGACTTAAACTTCCCAATTTTATAACTTACTACAATATTATAGTAATCAAGACAGTGTGGTGCCGACATAAGGAGATATATAGATTAAGAGACTAGAACTGTGAGTCTAGATATAAACCCTCACATTTATGGGCGACTGATTTTCAGTAAGGGTGCTACTGAAAACAAGAAAAGATGATGTTGGACTCCTACCTCACACCATATACAAACATAAATTCAAAATGGATCAAAGATCTAAATGTAAAAGCTAAGGCTATAAAACTTTGAAAAGAAAACATAGGTTTAAATCTTCATGCCTTTGGACTAAGCAACGGTTTCTTAGATAAAACACTCAAAGCACAAGCTATAAGAAAATAAAATGGACGTCAAAAAACTTTATGCTTCAAAGCATACTATCAAAAAAGTGAAAAACAACTCCGAATGGGAGAAAATTTTTGCAAACCATATATTTAATAAGGGACATGTATCTAGAACATATAAAGAACTATTACAACTCAATAATAAAAAGACAACCCAATTTTTTAAAGTGCAAATGATATGAATAGACAGTTCTCCAAAGAAGATACAGAAATGGCCAGTAAGCACATGAAAGGATGCTCAACATCATCAGCCATCAGGGAAATGCTTATCAAAACAATAGTGAGATACCACTTCACACTCCCTACTATGGCTACAATGAAAAAGACAGACAGTAACAAGGGTTGACAAGGATATGGAGAAATCATCATCCTCACTCAGTGCTGGTGGTAACGTAATATAGAAGTCAACAGAGATATTCCAAGTCATTAAACCCCAGAGCTCCTTTGACCCTTGTTAAGCACAGGTTAAGTAGTAAACATTGCTGTTCTCTTCTCCACAATTTTAAAAGCACAAGTAAACCAAAGTGCATTTTATGAAATGCATCCTTTATAGGCCCCAAACCAGCGATACAATCTCAAGTGCCCACTTCAATCCCCTTAAGTAAAATTATTTGAGTCCCTAAGAAAGGAGACTGCTGCTTTAGTTGATTTTGTAAAAACCCCCAAACACAGGAAGTCTCAGTGTGGCTTCAAAAGTAAGAAAAGCAGCAATATGTGCTCAAAGTAAACAAATCTAACAAACCCAGGCAGGTAGGAGTGGCATTAATTATTACCTTTGAAGATGGCTCGCAGGAGTGCTCCAGCAGCTTTTCCTTTCACTGCCTGATTCTGAAGGAGATCAGCCAACTGCAATCAAAGAAAGAAAAAGCTACAAGTTTCTGGCAACAATTTCTCTACCCCAATGACCGACATTCCCAGTATGAATCATCTGTCAGGTTCATACCCTTCAGAGACTTCAGGTACCACAAATATCACTGATTTAGATAGAGCAGGGTAGAACTTAACATGATACAGGGCTGTCAAGACTGAAATTTATTCGTATCCTCACTCTACAACTGTCTAAGTACAACAGAACTTACTAAAGAGAAAAGAGCATAGTGATAGGATACTTTCTTTTTTTTTTAATCACTCTTGCTCCTTATGTAGAGAATGGCTTGTGGGAGGCTTAAGAGTGAAATAGGGATATGTTAGGAGACTGCTATAGTGTTCAAAAGTGAGATACGATAGTGGCCTAGCCCAAATAGCAGGGGAGATATTACTGGTTGAACTTTTAAAGTCCCCCCCCATCACCACCATTCATGTTGGAGTTCTAAACCCCAGGACCTCAGAATGTAACCTTATTTGAAAATAGGGCTTTTGCAAATGTAGTTAGTTAAGTTGAGGTCATTACAGTTGGTGTGAATATGACTATCATTATATGGGGAATCTTGGACACAGAGACACATGCACAACAAGTGTGCCGTGTGAAAATGAAGGCAGAGCAGGGTGATAGAAGCTAAGGAACACCAAAAATTGTCAGCAAACCACCAGAAGCTAGGTGAGATTCTCACAGCCTCAAAGAAACTAACACTGCCAGCACTGTGATCTTGGACTTCGAATCTCCAGAACTATAAAAATAAATTTTTGTTTAAGCTACTCAGTTTGTGCTACTTTTATAATCGGCAGCCCTGGCAAACTAATAAAGAAGATGAAGAAAAGCAGACTGAAGATATATTTGAGGGCTCGAATTAATAGGACTTTGCTGTGGTCTGAATGTTTATGTCCTCCCCTAAATGCACATGTTGGAATCCTAATGCCCAATGTGACAGTATTTGGAGGTGGGACCTTTGGAGATAATTAGGTCATGAGAGTAGAGCTCTCATGAATGGGATTAGTCCCCTTATAAGAGATCCCACAGAGCTCTCTAGCCCCTTCCACCATGTAAGGATACAACATGAAGCCTGCAACCCAGACAGAAGAGGGCCTTCATCTCACCATACTGGCACTCTCATCTCCGACTTCTAGCCTCAGAACCATGAGAAATAAATGTTCCTCATTTATAAGCCACCCAGTCTGTCATATTTTCTTTTCTTTTTTTTTCAAAGATTTTACTTATTCATTAGAGAGAGAGAGAAAGAGAGAACACACAAGCAGGGGGAGAGGCAGAGGGAGAGGGAGAAGCAGACTCCCCACCGAGCCGGGAGCCCGACGTGGGGCTCGATCCCAGGACCTGGAGATCACGACCTGAGTCGAAGGCAGACGCTTAACCATCTGAGCCACCCAGGCGCCCCTGTCGTATTATAGCAGCCTGAATGGACTAAGACAGACCTCCACATGGTTTAGAAGTGAAAAGGGGGTGGTGCTGAAGAAAAAGAAATCAAGAACTCTTACACTTCTGGCTTAAGCAACTAACTGGATAGATGGTGGCACCAGCCACTGACATGGTGAAAATCTGGTATTAAGCATCTAAATCACCCAGAGGGCTTGTTAAAACAAATTGCAAGGCCCCAGTTTTTGATTTAGCAAATCTGCCGTGGGACTCAGAACTACTACTCTTAAGATATCCAAGTGGAAATGCCAAGTAGTCAACTGGATATGCCAAAATGGAACCTGGGAAGAGTTCAATGGGAACACAGGAGATGATTCAGGAAGAGACATAAAGAGAGGAGAAACACCAACATTCAAGGATTAAAAAGAGAAGCAGAAGCCAGCAAAGATGGAGAAGGTGACAATATCCAGAGAAATGAATGTCACAGAAGCCAAGATGAATAAAACTGAATCTGTTCTCTTCCGCAACTACATGGGCCTGGTCTTTCTGACTAGAGTCTGTTTATCTCCCTTTTTAAATAGGTAATAAGGAAGTACCTGACTTCTCCACTTGGAACTGCCAGCAGAATACTCAGCCCTTGACATAGCCCTCAGAGAAGGGTAGTTTTCAACCAGCGCTGAATTTGTCCCTCCTCCCAACCCCCAGAGTACACTGGGCAATGCTTGGAGACATTTTCAGTTGTCATAACTGGAAGGGTATTACGATCATCTAATGGATAGGACTAGGGATGCTCCTAAAACACCCTACAGGATGTTTTAGGCACAGGACAACACCCCTCGACAAAGAATTATCCAGTCCAAAACGTGAACAGTGCAAAGGCTGAGAAACCCCGACTCTACTTTTTTTAAAATTTTTTATCCTCATTTTATTTTAATTCATTTTTAACTTTTTTTTTTTAATAAAATAATACACCACAAATTTCTAATTCATATTTGGCCTTTCAAAAGAAACAGAAAAAAATCCTGTAGGTTTTCCAATGGCATTTCTAAAATTCGGGGTTTTTTTTCCGGTTTCTTTTTTTTATTTAAATTCAATTAATTAACACATATTATTGGTTTTAGAGGTGGAGGTCAGTGATTCATTAGTCTTATATAATACCCAGTGCTCATTACATCACGTGTCCTCCTTCATGTCCAGCACCCAGTTACCCCATTCCTCTACCCCTTCCCCCTCCAGCCACCCTCTGTTTCCTACGATTAAGAGTCTCTTATGGTTTGTTTCCCTCTCTGATTTTGTCTTTTTCCCCCCCTCTTCCCCTATGATCCTGTTTTCTTAAATTCCACATATGAGTGAGATCATATAATTGTCTTTTCCTGATTGACTTATTTCGCTTAGCATAATACTCTAATTCCATCCACATCGTTGCAAATGGCAAGATTTCTTTTCTTTTTCTTTTTTTGATGGCTTAGTATTCCATTGAGTATATATATCATATCTTCTTTATTCATTCATTTGTCGATGGGCATCTGGGCTCTTTCCATAGTTTGGCTGTTGTGGACACTGCTGCTATAAACACTGAAACCCTGACTCTTCTTGAAACAATTTCAGTTTCATTAGAAGGCAGTATGGCATGGGGAAAAAAAAAAAAAAAAAACTGGACCTAGAATCAGATGATGAATCCTGGCCATGCCATTTACTGGCTTCATAATCTCAGTCAAGTTATTTCACTGTATGTGTGTCCATTTCCCTACCTCCAAGGACAGTTAGGAGGATTCAATTAGATGACAGGAGAGAATTAACACACAGGTACTCAACGAATAGTTCTCTTCTACTCCCTCTGTCCTCTGCTCTCCTTCCTCCCTCCACTTACATAATCTTTCCTCTTCCTTTTTCACTTTATGCTTTTTACTGCATTTACTGCATTTTAAAACACAAAAGTAAACGAAGTAAGATTATGTATCCATATTACTTTGGAAGGCTTTAACATTTTTCTTTTAATTGGTAGACTGAAACTATCAAGTTAATGGCACAGTCCAGATATAGACTTTTTTTTTTTTTTTTAAATAGAACAGCCCTCATTTTGCAATGTCTGATGTTTCCTCATGATTACACTGAGTTTATGCATTCTCAGTCAGAACACAGGTGATACTGTGTCCTTCTCATAGTATCACACCTGGAGGCATGTGATGTCCATCTATCCCTCACTGGTAATATTAATTCTGGTCACTCAGTCAAATGTTTTGCTTGATTTTCCCACTTTATAATTACAACCAGTGAGCAGTTTGTAGGGAGACACTTTGACCATGCACATATCCTGCTCCTCATCTAGTTTTCCCCTTGTATAATGGAAAAGCCCAGCAACAACTACCATTAACAGGTTATCAAAGTCAATACCACCAGGAATGACACAGACATCATGAGCCCAGCGATACAATACACTTGAAAAAGGCAAGGCACCATCTCTGGGGTCCTTCTACCAGGGATGAGACCTCAGTCCAATCATGAGACACACCAGGCAGGCACCAACTGAGGGACATTCAGCAAAATAACTGATCAATACTCCTCAGGGTTATCAAGATCATGAGAAACAAAGACAGACTGAGGAATGCTGCAAACTCAAAAATCAGGGAAAAATAACAAGTGCAATGTAGTATGCTGAGTGGGATTCTTGGGGGAAAAAATGACATCAGTGGAAAAACTACCATATAGAGTCTGAATAGGGTCTTTAGGTTTGCTAATGGTATTGTACCCATGTTAATTTCTTGATTCTTAAAATTCTAAGGTTATGTAAGATGCTATGGGAGGGATACACACAACTTTTTTTTTTTTCTTTTTTTTTAAAGATTTTATTTATTTATTTGAGAAAGAGAGAGAATGAGAGACAGAGAGCATGAGAGGGAGGAGGGTCAGAGGGAGAAGCAGACTCCCTGCCAAACAGGGAGCCCGATGCGGAACTCGATCCCGGGACTCCAGGATCATGACCTGAGCCGAAGGCAGTCGCTTAACCAACTGAGCCACCCAGGCGCCCCACACAACTTTTCTGTAAGTCTAAAAGTAGCTCAAAATAAAAAGCAAAAAAAAAGAAAGAAAAAGAAAATTCTCCCTGGATTTAGCATCCACTGGTTTCTTGCCTGATCCAATCTTCATCATGACAGCTGCAAAATGATGATTTTCTAATGCTAGCACAGTAAGCAAGAGACCTTCCTTCTCCCTAAAATTTATTTATTATCAGTATGGAATCACAAATTTATTTTTCAAAGTCTTATAATTCATAACTGAACTTAATTATTTTGATGTTCTAATAGCCTCAGATCTAGGTGGTAGAACCCCTCTGAGTTAGATCATATGTCCTTGTGACATGCCCTCATCATTTTTTCTGAGCACTTCTTTACTTTCTGGCTCAGCAAGATGTTCCAGGCTCATCTTGTATCTATCATGGCCCACTCTTGAAAGCAGCCATTTCTCTGAAAAGCCCTGGTTCCTTTTAGTGAGGAATGAGTATTAGAGACCAAAGATCTAAGTCATGGCTGTGCTTGTTACTACTGTGGCATCTTTGTTGCCACATCTTAGGTCTTTCAGTGAACAGAGCTAAATATATATATATATATGCATGTATATGTAAATACATACAAATATACATGTATGTGTAGATATGCATATATGTACACATATGTGAGAAGTCATTAAGTTCATATCAACACTTCCATTTCTAATTAATCCCCACAGGGTTCTTTCTTGCCTTCCTATATCCTATATTTGTCCCTTCTACCACAGTAGAAATGCTGACTTCCCAACGTCAACACATTTACTCATTTGCTGAACCCTGTAATACATCTAAAATCATTTCAGAATTGCTTTGCACATATCACTACATTAAATAATCCTATTTAAAAACTTCATGGTTTATTTATATTTCTCCCTTCAGTCCTCTGCCCAAGACTGAGGGTATATAGTCAAATACTTGGATTAGTTCTTTTTTTCTACCTCCTCACCTTCAGTATGGTTATGGAATTCTTCCTGAGTTTCTTTTTTGTAAGGATACACAGATATATGTATGCTTTATTTCCCTTCTTTCTTATATAAAAGGTAGAAAGTACACATTTTTCATTTTGCCTTTTTAACTTAATATCTCCTGGAAATCATTATCAGTCCATAGTGAACTTCATTCTTTTTTACAGATTCAAGCACATAGTGCATAATATAATTTCATATTGTTGGAGGTACATCTTTAGGGTATTCCTAGATGTGGGATGAGTGGGTTGAGGGGAAATATATTTAAGTAGTTTTGTTAGATAGCATCAAATTCTAATCATGGTCTTACCATTTTTGCATTCCTACCAGCAATGTATGAGTGACTCTTTCCCCAATCTCACCAAGAGTGTATAGACAAGGTGTTCATTTTTTTCCTACTCTGACAGATAATAGTAGCAGTTTCATTTTAATTAGTATTTCTCTTACGAGTGAAGCATCTTTTCTTATGTTTACAGCCATTTTTATGTCTTTTTGTCATTATCCTCTTCATTCCTTTTGCTCTTTTTCTATGGGATTTTTGGCCTCCCCCCTCAATTATTATTAGTTATCTATGAATTAGGGATATTAACCCTTTATCTGTGGTACGTTGCAACTATCTTCTCCCAATTTGTCATCTGTGTTTTGATTCTGCTTATGGTGTTTTTGGTCATGTAAATTTTACTTATATGTAGGTAAATTTATCAATCTTTTAGTGTATCTAGATTTTGAGTCCTAGAAAAGCCTTCTCTGCACTGAAATTAAAAAGAGGAATCTCAACCATTTTCTTCTAATATTTAGATTTAAGATTTAGAGAGAGTGCACACACAAGGGGGAAGGGACAAGCAGACTTCCCACTGAGCACAGAGCCTGAAAAGGAGGGGGCGGGGCTTGATCCTAGGACCCTGAAATCATGACCTGAGGTGCAATCAGACACTTAAACGACTGAGCCACCCAGGTACCCTAGATTTTTTTTTTTTTTACATTTAGACCTGATTCGTGTGGAGCTTATTCTTGAACAGTATATGAAGAATAAATCTAATTTTATCTATTTTTTTCCTAAATGGCTATCTAGTTGTCCCAACACCATTTATTAAATACGATCTTTGTCCCAATTATTTGGAATACCACTTTATCATATACTAAATTTTATATGTAGTTGGGTCTATTTTGAGACTTTGTTATTCCATTATCTGTTCTTCTCTTCATGCACCAATACCACACTGAATTAGAGAGGATTTTTGGTACATTTAGTATCTTGTAGGGTTGGTCCTTCCTCAGATATCTTCCATTTCAGTGTTTTCCTAGCTATTCTTGCCTATTTTTCTATATGAACTTCGTTTCTGCTATGTGTATGAAATGCTATTTTTACATAATTTTGTATTCTGCTACCTTGCTGACTTCTTGTTGTAGATGGTTTGATCACAGATTCTTCAGGGTTTTCCAGGTATACTAGTATGACATCTGCAAAGACAGATGGTTTTATACCTTTTTTTCCTATTCCTATGCCTTTCATTGTTTTCTCTAGTTTAACTGCATTGGCTCACAGACCAGGACAACGTTAAATCACAGTGGAAAGAGTAGGCTGCCTGGTTCCTGATCTCAGTAGTCTCATTACCATGCCCCTAGGGTTTCCCATTGAGATGCTGACTTTAGGATTTACACATACATTTTATCATGTTAAGGAAATAGACCCCCAATCCCATTTTCTCAAAGAGTTTTTACCAGGAATGGGTGATTTTTTCAAAGGCTTTCTCTAACTTATGAAGATAATCATAGGGTCTTTGGAGTAATAGACTTTCTAACACTGAACCAACTTTGTATTTCTGGAATAAATTCCACTTAGTCATGACATATTTTCTTTTCATGTGGTATTGGAATCTGTTCCCTAGTATTTAAGATTTTTGCATCAATGTCCGTAAATGAAAATACCCTTTAATTTTCTTTTTCTATTTTTTTTTTTAAGATTTTATTTATTTGTCAGAGAGAGAGAGTGTGCAGCAGGCAGAGGGAGAAGCAAGCTCCCCGCTGAGCAAGGAGCCCAATGTGGGGCTCAATCCCAGGATCCTGGGATCATGACCTGAGCTGAAGGCAGACGCCCAACTGACTGAGCCACCCAGGCATCCCATATGCTATCTTTTTTTTTTTAAGATTTTATTTATTTATTTATTTGACAGGGAGAGACACAGCCACCCAGGCTCCCCTCCTGTATGCTATCTTTATCAGGTTTAGGGTATCAAGGTTATGCTTTATAAAAGCATCTAGAAGTTTTCCTTATGTATGTACATTTTTTTCTGTGTTATATACGCTGTCAAAAAATTCTGTAGCATTGAGACTGTCTATCTCTAATCTCTGATTTCTAAGAGTTTGGTAGAAGTCTCCTATGAAATTATCTGAGCCTGGTGTTTCTTGTGAATTAACTACTTAACTCTTTTTCTTCTATATAAATTGGTCTGGTTAAGCTTTCCATCTCAAATTGGGTCAATTTTATTAACCTCTGTGTTCTTAATTACCCATTTCCTCTAGATTTTCAAATTTATTTGCATAAATGTGTACAAAGTAGTCTCTTAGTATTTTTGACATTTTCTCTTTATTAATAGTTATTTCCGGGGCGCCTGGTTGGCTTGATCAGTTAAGCATCTGACTTTAGCTCAGGTCATGATCTTGGGATCCTGGGATCAAGCCCCGACTTGGGCTCCAGGAGTCTGTTTGTCCCTCTCCCCCGCCCCTCCCCCTGCTCATGCTCTCAAATAAAAATCTTTTAGAAAAAGGTTATTTCGGGGCGCCTGGGTGGCTCAGTCGTTAAGCATCTGCCTTCGGCTCAGGTCATGATCTCGGGGTCCTGGGATCGAGCCCCGCATCGGGCTCCCTGCTCCGCGGGAAGCCTGCTTCTCCCTCTCCTGCTCCCCCTGCTTGTGTTCCCTCTCTCGCTGTGTCTCTCTGTCAAATAAATAAATAAAATCTTTAAAAAAAGAAAAAGGTTATTTCCCCCTTCTCATTTCTTATTTTGTACATTTGTGTTTAGCACATTACTTTCTTGATTAGATAATGGTTTTGTCTATTTTTTTCAAAGAATCAGGCTTTTGATGTATTAATTTGATCTACTGGTTTTCTGTTCTCTACTTGATTAGTTTCCACTTTCATTTTAGTAGTTTCTTCTTTGTGTCTTTCTTTTGTTTACTGCTCTTTCAATAATTTAATTCATTTATTTTATTTCTTAATTGACTTAGGTGATTTTTAAAAGTATTCCACAGACTGATATGTAGTGTTCTCATTATTTTTTAGAAGTCCTGTAATTTCTGTTGGTATATTCCTTTTTATCAAAAAGTTTTTTAGAAGGTATTTTATTTCAAGGTAGAAAACCTTTTTGGGGTACCTGGGTGGCTCAGTCAGTTAAGTGCCAGCTCTTGATTTTGGCTCAGGTCATGATCTCAGGATTGGGGATCAAGCCCTGCATCAGGCTCCACGCTCAGTGGGGAGTCTACCTAAGATTCTTTCTCTCTTTCCCTCTGCCCCTCCTCTCTCTCTCAAACAAAACAAAACAAAACACTTTTTTACTTTTTATTTCATTTCTCATTTCTAGTTTTTACTGAGTTGTGATCAAAGAGGGTGGTTTATGTATTTCTACCTTATGGGACCTATCAATGTTTTCTTTGTGCTCTAGTATATGACACAATGATCATTTTTTGTGAACATTTTACATGTTTAAGAAGATATATATATATTTCTTTAAAGATCTATTTTTTTTAAGTAAGCTCTACACTCAATGTGGGGGGTCAAACTCACAATCCCAAGATCAAGAGTTGCATGCTCTACTGACTGAGCTAGCCAGGCACCCTGAAGATATATTCTCTTAGTAAAGTCTTCCCACATACTTTAAGTACTCTTCATATTTACCATCTCTTTACAATCTTTGCTTTGTTTAGGTATCCCAAGGTCTGTATTCCACTTTCACTGATTTCCTCTTTAGCAGTGTTTAGTCTACTGTTAACTATCAAGGTTTTCATTTCTAGAAGTTTTCTGATTGTTTTCCAAATCTATTCCTTCTTATTTTATGGATTCTACTTCTTCGCTGATATATTTGAATATGTTAAAAATCACATTAAGTATTTGTGTGAAATATAAAGTCCCTTTTAGATTCCTCTAGTCTCTCTAAATCTTCGAATGTGAATTTTCCTATTGCTGGATATGTCAGTCTGTCTTGCCATGGACTTCTTTATGTGTTTTATACTTTATTTTAAGCACATCTTCTTTGGACATTTTATTAAATAAAGTGAAGTATATATTGCTGGAATACTTAACAAATTTGTAGAAGATATAAAAAAAATGACATACACTGGTCAACAGAATCAAGATACAAAAAGATCTTGATGGAGTAAAATGAAATTAATTTAAAAAGATAATTAACAGATACAAATGTAAAATTTTGTATGTGGGTTCTAAAAACTAACTATAGAAATTCAGAGATGAAGGAACTAGCCTAATATCAACATGTGCAAAAATGAGTTGGGGTTTTTGGTTGCTTGCAAGAGCAATAGGACAACAGTATGATATTGTGGCCAACAAGCTGATTCTGCATTAATGGAGAAATAAGAGAAACATTAGTCCATTCTACTCTAGTGGTAGAAAACATGTGAAGTCCTGTGTTCAATTTAAGGTATAAAACTTAAAATGGAAATGTTAACAGAAATGTTCAGAAGACTGTGTCCATATTGGTGAAGGAACTTTGCTAACATTTCTCAGTATCTGTTAGATATTAGATGGTTTACGAGCATTAACTCATTCCATCTTTACAAAAACCAAGAGATAGGGATCCTTCCTAGGGATAAGTAAGAATCAGAGAAGTAATTCACAGCATCTATTTATATCATGAATTTTGTTCTAATTCTTAGTTTTACTTAAAATGTTAAAGCCTCTTCAAACTCCTTTTGGAAGCATATAAAACACAAATTCTAAATCAATACATTAATTAAAAGCTAGTTTTAACCGAATCTTAAATGTCTATAGAATGATCCAAGTTGAAATTCATGCAGTGGATTGTCTCAAAAAGGTGCTACAAAAGCAATCCTGTGTAACAACAACAACAAAAAAAAAACAAAAAAAAACCCAACCAACCAAAAACAGAGCCTGAGTCCATGCCTGCAACAATTCCCAATAGTGTCACATATTAACAGAGATTACAAGCTAGATTATACCTAGCTTCAATGACCACAACACAAGCATGCAAAAATTCCTTTAAAAACATGACACTCAAAGTCTTAACTTGTTCAGACATACATATTAATGTTTAGAGTTAATGTTAAGCAGGGATTCCTTTCCATGCAGGAATCTGAATAAGCTGAGATCACTTATTATGGAAAAAGGGAAGTATATCAGGAGAGTAAGAAGATTCAAATAATAACTTAAAAATATTTTACTGCTTCTAATCTTCTTTAAAGGAAAATATTAATAAAGGAATATCAATAGGCAAAATGTCTCATATGTAACTATAGTCCGGATATTCTCTTCAAATAGGATTGTTCTAAGAACCTTGAAAGTACACTAATTTGTTTATATACATACAGTTGCATAAATGTTTAAATGTTATATAGTTGTAGACGAATGTTGTCTACTTCTCTTCCTCATTTCTTTACATCTGAGTTATCAAATAAATCATTGTCTCCTAAGGAGAGTGGAGGTAGATGAAGTGGCAGAATAATTTTTCTAACATGTCCTGTGAATTTGTCATCATGCTTGACATTTGGTTTTAGGAGAACATGCTTCCTAATACTTACATAATCTTCTTTCAGGGTCTGAAGAAATTCCTGCAGTCTATCTGCTGTTTTCTCTGATGCTAGAGATATTATTTTCTGGTCCATTGTTGCACATATCAGGGAACTGTAGGGAAAGTATCAGAGCTGGATGAAACTTCCAGAAGTAAACAATTATTTTCTCTAAATGATTATTTTCTTTCCTGTTAACTATTTCATACATATTATAGACCATGTAACAGTGGGTACTCATTAGTATGAGTAGGTGATTCTTTTTTTTTTTTTTTTTTTAAGATTTTTATTTATTTATTTGTGAGAGAGAGAGAGAGAGCACAAGCAGGGGGAGCAGCAGAGGGAGAGGGAGAAGCAGGCTCCTCACTGAGCAAGGAGCCCGATGTGGGACTCGATCCCAGGACCCTGGGATCATGACCTGAGCCGAAGGCAGACGCTTAACAACCGAGCCACCCAGGCGTCCCTAGTATGAGTAGGTGATTCTTATCCAAGCCAAAATAATCTGGAGAATTCCCTGGAATTTCCATATTAGAAACTTGTATTCTAATCAAGTAGTCTCATAATTTTTGCCCACATTTTTATATTTTTTTAGCATCTCCCTAGCACACTGCCTAGAACAAAGCTGCCACATAACAGTATATCAAATAATTATAAACATATACACAAGAATATGTATTATAAGCTTAAAGTAGTATTTGATAAATGAATAAATCAACAACACTGTAAATGCAAAGTGCCAATTAAATGGTATAAAAACAGGGTGCCTGGGTGGCTCAGCTGGTTAAGAGTCTGCCTTTGGCTCAGGTCATGATCTCAGGGTCCTAAGATCAAGTCCTGCATCAGGCTCCCTGCTCAGAGGGGAGTCTGCTTCTCCCTCTGCCCCTCCCCTCGCTTGTGCACACTCTCTTGCTCTCTCTAAAAAAATAAATTAAAAAAAAATAAATGGTATAAAAACAAATGAGAAATTAACAAGACTAATGAAATAAATGTGTGCCTAGAGGTCAAGAAGGCTTCCCAGCAGAGAGCTTGAACTGGAACTTAGAAATTAAATTTAGATAGTCAAGATAACCAGATGGTATACTTTATACACTACTGAGAAGGAGAATGTCATGAACAAAGGACTTCTTCATAGGAGAATCTGAAAAACCTATTTAGGGAAAATGAGGGACAGAGGTATGAAGTTCAAGTAGGGGAGCAATGAGTACAAAGGCTAGAAAGACAGGCTGAGAATAAACTGTACAAGATCTTTTTTTTTTTTCTTCAAGATTTTATTTTTAAGTAATCTCTACACCCAACATGGGGCTCGAACTCACAACCCCAAGATCAAGAGTCACATGCTCTACCAACTGAGCCAGGCTGGTGCCCCTAAATTGTGCAAGATCTTAAATGACAGATTAAGGGATTTAGATTTTATTCTGTAAATGATAACAACCAAAATTTCTGGAGCAAAAGAAAATCTGCCTGATTCAGATTCGGCCTGTTTCAGACTGAACAAGTGTTTGAGCAAACAATCTGGCATCAACACATAGATTAAAGTGGGGAGAGAGTAAGGACAAAGAGGAGAGACTAAGAAGTTATGGAGGGCTATTTTAGCGACAGACACAAAGGCCTGTATTAGGGTGGTGACTCTGGGGCGTGGAAAGGAAGAGATGAAATGGAAGCCTATTGGGAGGCAGGATTCAGTGCGCAGCTATGGGAATATAATGGGAAGGGGGAAATGCAGACTGGTGCGAAGACCTGTTCCCCTCCTGTATTTCTTCTTGTTTCCCATCCCCATAAAATGTACTATCCTCCACGCAGCTACTGAAACCAGACGCCTGGACATCCTTTTTTTTTTTTCCTGGAGAACATTCTTCACAATTTCACCTTCATCCTTCACATCCACTGACAAGTCCTGGCAATGTCAGCCCCTAAACATCTCTCAGATCTGTCTACTTCTCGGCTCCACTACTGCCGTATCACTCCACAGCCACCACCATCTCTCACCTGAACTACTACAAAAGCTTTTAACTTGGCCCCCACACAGCAACTAAAGTAATCGTTTTGAAACAGAAACCAGATTATGTGGCTTACACTCCTTCCACCTCCATCCTCACCTTAAAAGTCTTCGGAGCCTTTCCACTGCTGTCCTAGCAGTCCAATATCCAGAAGTCAGTTTAAAAGGTCCTGCAGGGTCTGGCCAGCACCTAACTCCCCTTCATCACTATATACTCCTTGCTTTCAGTCCTTCGAACCCCCAAGTTCTCCTGCCACAGGCCCTTACACTTAACTTTCAGTCTGGAACTTCTATACATACCCCTCCTTTCATCCCCTGCCCGCCAGTCTTTTAATTCCTACAAATCCTTCAGATCTCAGCTCAATCTACACTTCCCCAGAAGCTCAGTCTAGGTTAAACGTTCCCCTATTTTTTTTTTTTTTTTTTAAGAATTATTTATTTAGAGAGAAAGAGAGGGAGCGAGCAGGGGGAGAGGGAGAGAGAATCTCAAGATGACTCCCCACTCAGCCCTACCCAGGATCCGGAGATCAGGACCTGAGCAGAAACTGACTGAGCCACCCAGGCGCCCCTAAATACTCCCCTATTACATCTTTTCAAGGCAGCAGTAATTTCTCTTACCCTCACTACACCTTTAACGTTTTTGTAATTACTAGATTAGGACTGTATCTCCCACTTGACTATAAACTCCATGGCGGGGGGAGGGGGCGGCATGTCTGGTCTTGTTTACCACCGAACCTCCAGTACTTAATCACAGTACCTCCCTTGTTTTTTTGTTTTTCAGATTTTGTCAGAGAGAGAGAGCACACAAGCAGGGTTAATGGCAGGCAGAGGCAAAAGCAGGCTCCCCGCCGAACAAGGAGCCCCACTTGGGACTCCCTCCCACGACCCTGGGATCATGACCCCAGCGGAAGGCAGACTCCCAACCGACTGAGCCACCCAGGCGTCCCCAGTACCTCCCTTGTAATAGGTGCCCAATAAATACTGGCTGAACAAATGAATTACTGAACTCCCTAGGCCCTGGGCCCCAGCCCTTTACATTCACTAATTTGATCCTCATACCAACCCTATGAAGTAGGTGTTACTAGTTCCAATTTAGATGAAGATCTTTCGGGATTTGGAGAGATTACATAATCGTCCCAAGGGTTAGGCGGCCAGTAGTAGCAGAGGCAGAAATGAAACCCAGTCCTGTTCAGCTCCAGACCCCAAGATCCCATGCTCTTAATTACTACCCCCGCCCCCGTCAGGGCCTAGGTGGGGTGGGGGGGCTGGGGAGGGCCGAGAAAATGCAGAAAGGGCACACTGACCGAGAGAGCCTTGCAGCCAGAGGGAGAACACGCTGAAATCTATCTCAGCGGGTGCATTTGCTAAATTCGGCCGAAAACCAGAGATGAACTGCCAGGCGACTGCGAAGCGCGCAGCACCTCTCGTCCAGACACCAGCGCGGCTCAGGGACGGGAAACGCGCGGGTTTCCGGGCCGGGGCTCCCCCGAGAGCAACACGGAAACGCAAACTTGGAAGCGAAGCGGCTGGCGATGCGGGCCGTGACCGGGCCACAGAGGCGAAACGGGGTGAGATGTCTCAGACGCAGAACAGGAGGGCGGAGAGGGTGGCCCGCCCGGGAGGAGGGAGCCGCGGAACCCGAGGGACGCGGCGGGAGACAGGCCAGAGAAAACACCAGAGCGCCAGCTCGCAACAGCAGCCCTCCGGTCCTCACAGACCCACTCCCTCCCTGAGGCGCTGAGGCCCTACGCCCGGGCAGCGAGCGAAGCCTCCCCCTCCGCCCCCGCCGCACAGTTACCTCGGCCTCGCCGCCACAACCAACTTCCAAAAAGCGCGCTCAACCGCACGCCGCCGCGCTTCCGTCACGGGACACTACAGGCCCCGCCCCCCGCGGCTTAGTTCCGCTGCCCGGGCGCACGCGCGTGGGATGTACCATTAAGGCAGAAGGGGTCGGGAGTCCTCGGACGTTCCCACTCCCAGTCGCGGGGAGGCGCAGCAGGCGAACTCGCATTCAGGACCGCAGAGAGCATGCGCAGTGTGGCCTGAACGTACCTGGAGCGTGGTGTTCACCCGTTAACACCTCTTGGTTACTGTTAGGGAAAGAGTGAGCACGAGATGGGCCGAATCAAGGGACCTCCAGGTCTTTGCATTGGAAGCACCTGGAAGGCAGATGAAGGTGTCCCACTCCTTGCGTTAGGGGAGGTACCAGTAACCCCCAAGATGTAAGCCCCAAGTGGCCAGGCGGCTTTTTGTTCTTACCCCTGCAAAACCTTAGCATTTAGCGCATAGTCTGGCAAAGCAGTAAATGCTCAGTAAGTATTTATTAACTGAACAACCGACAGTAGAGCAAAGAGCAATGGAGGGGCAGATCTAGAATCTATTTTAGGTTGAAGGAGCAGCTTGGGCAAAGGGCCTGAGAGCAACAAGCAAGCAAGCCCCTGACTAGTTCGGGAGGTGAAGGTGCTTGGGGTGGGGGTGAGAAAGCAGGGGCTTGGAAGTCCTTTTCACATCAGGGGTAGTGTGGAAAAACAGCAGAAGTGGAAGGACGTGACTGTATTCACATTGTAGAAAAATCTCTCTGGTAGGTGAGTGCTGCAGAGACTTAAAAAGAGATGATGGGGGCGGGGAGGACTGAAAGCAGGACCCTTTAGGTAAATTGCCCTGGAAATAGGTAGTTGCAGTGGGGACAGGCGGAAGGGAGTTGACTGCATGTGAAAAAGGTTAGGAAGTAGAGTGCACCGGCTTGGGGGAGATGTGGGAGGAGCTGAGGAATATTCAGGCTTGAGTGATAGGTGGGGGTGGGTTGATAATGCCAGGGAACTGACACAGGGAGCACAGGGAAAGCTGCAGGTTTGGGGACAGGGTGATGAGGAAGCCTTCAGATTTGGACTTGCCAAATGGCATGTGAAGGAATGCTAAGATCAGAGGTATTCAGTGTGGAGCCTGACACCACCACCACCCCCCCGCCCCCGTCCGCCCGTCCCCAGGGGTGGGATGGGTCTACTTGGCCAGTACTGGAAGAAACAACCCCTGGAAGAGAAGGATGCCTCTCAGCTGTCCAGGCCTGCTTCTTGCTTATGACCCTTCTTAAGCAACTTTTACTTCTATCACGTTTCTGGCCCAATACTGAGCTGTAATATATGGCTAAAACAGAGCAGCTGAGTTGGAAGATGATTCCTGAAAGGAATCCTTTAGCTTGCCAAGGATACAGATGACTTTACCTCATCTTCTCCCCACAAAGCCTCCCTTCTCGGCTGCTTATGGGACTGAGCCATACAGCCACGAATGTATGTGTTTGTGTCATCCAGCAGACTCATTTGCCTTTTTGAGCCTCCAGTCGTGCATCCCAGCTGCACTTACTAAACTGCCTGTGTGAGTGTCTACCCAGTGGCATCGACAGTTCAGTGTCTTTTCTCCCTCTTGTTACACATGCAAAGGAAAAGACTGGACTCAAATGAATAACAGTGTTTCCCCCCCTGGTGCAGGCTTCCTTACTAAGCAACAAACCATATTCATCTGCTTCAACCAACTAAATTCCTACACTGGGCAGCTGGTGAGAACACTGACTTTAGAAGAAACAGCCAATTAAAACCAGGTTTGCAATAGTGGAACTAAATGTTCTTCAGACCTTGTCAGTAGTTCTCATTTGTGTGGTAACATTATAACTACTGATATTTGCAAGAGTCCAGAGAAAAAGGACAAATGGAGGCCCCCTTTCATTCAGGATACTGGGTCTTGCAGTGTGAGGGGCTTCATATGTTTGCATGAAGATCTACCCCATGCCTCCCCCCTAGAGCTGCTGTTGGCTCCCCTTTGGGTCTATAGTTGTGCACACCAGCCCGCCTACCCTGGAGAGGGTGGACCGAGGAAGGGGTCTGTATAGGCCAAGGAAGCAACTTTGGGGATGTTTTGGAAGGTACTCAGAGCGTGGTCTGAAGGCAGGCATGTGGGTTTTGGTGGTTACACTCTCTAGGATCCTTGATCTCATCATCTAGGAAGGGGGCTAATAAGGCAGCCACCCAGACCAAGAGCTCTAGTTGCCTGGGTTTAAGGGCGACTCGATTAAGAGAATAATCAAGGTAGCACGTATCGAAAGCCTAGCACTTAGAAACCCTTCATACTGTTAGTTCCCTCCAGCAGTCCCACATTTGGGTCTAAATATGGAAGAATTGGACTCAGGGTCTCAAACACATATTTGTACACCCGTGTTCACGGCAGCATTGTTCACAGAAGTAAAAGGTGGAAACAACCCAAGTCTTCGTGGACATTGAATGGATAAACAGAATGTGATATATCCAGACAAAGGAATAATCTTCAGCCTTAAAAAGGAAGAAATGCTATCTGTCACTTACTACAACGTGGATGAACCCAAAGGACATTATGCTAAGTGAAATCAGCCCATCACAAAAAGACAAGTACTGTATGATTCCACTCATAAGAGGTATCAAAAGGAGTGAAATTCACAGAAACACAAAGTAGGATGATGCTTGACCAGGGTCTGGGGAGGAGGGAGAAATAGGGAATTATTGCTTAATAGATACGAAGTTTCAGTTTTGCAAGATGAAAAAGTTCTGGAGATCTGTTTCACAATAATAGGAATACTTCACACTACTAAAGTGTACATTTGAAAATGGTGAAGATAATTAGCCAAAAAAAAAAAAAGGACAATACTATCTGGGCAGCTCATAGGATTGTTAAGGAGAACCAGCTGAGTCTACCCTGAAGAAATTCCAACCTGGTAGGATTTGAGGTAGAGGTTTAACAGCTACTATGTGTATCCCCAGGGTCTAGAAAACTGACACACAGAGTGGCTTCATAAATATTTATTAAATGGGTACAGAATTATGAACTCACCCTTAGAAAAATACAGTTTTAAATTATCTCAGTGAAATGTTAACAGTTCAAACCCAAGATTTTGACTTAAAAATATATTACTACTTTTAAAGGTTTTTGTGAATTTGAAATCATTTGAAGATTAAAAGTCCAAAACAGGGCACCAGGGGCGGTACAACTTGTTGAGTGTCTGACTCTTGGTTTTGGCTCAGGTCCTGATCTCGGGGTCATGAGATCGAGCCCCGCAACGGGCTCCAAGCTTGGAGGGGGGAATCTGCTTGGGACTCTCTCTGCCTTTCTCTCTGCCCCTCCTTCTCTCTCTCAAATAAATGAATAAGCCTTAAAAAACAAAAAAAAAAAAGAAAAAGAAAAGTTCAGAACAACCACAACAAATAAAAATGTTAGCTCCCTTCCCCTACTGGTCTCTTTTTTCTCAGAGGCCTGAAAGACAGGACGGGGGGCCTGGGGGGGAGTAATCCTTAAAAACTGGCCTCTCGCAATTGGTGATGTTTGATTAAGGTTTGTAGATTATCCCAGTACACTGTATGCTAACTAACTGGAATTTATTTTTTTATTTTTATTTTTTTAAAGATTTTATTTATTTATTTGACAGAGACACAGCGAGAGAGGGAACACAAGCAGGGGGAGTGGGAGAGGGAGAAGCAGGCTTCCCACCGAGCAGGGAGCCCAATGTGGGGCTCGATCCCAGGACCCTGAGATCACGACCTGAGCCGAAGGCAGACGCTTAACGGCTGAGCCACCCAGGCGCCCCCTAACTGGAATTTAAATAAAGGTTTGTAGATTATCCAATTGTATTATATCAATGTTCATTTTGTGATTTTGGTCATTATACCGTGGTTCATTATGAGAATGTCCCTAGTTTTTTTTGGAAATACACCCTGTTTGTTTTTCCTCATATTGTTAAACCTTACCTCACCAAAAATAACCTTTGAACAAGCATACCGATAGATTTTATTTATCCTCATTGCTTTTACCCCTGGCACTGCGCACTTCCCCACGACCACAGCAGACCCTTCTTTGGGGAATGAGCATGGCTCCGGGAGACCTGCAGCTTTTTAGCTCTGTGGGGCAGCCCATGCTGGTCAAGGCACCCTCATTCCCACCGTGTAACTGTAAGGAAGGTGCAGAATGTCCCCCGACCTGGGTTTTCCCATTTTCCGAAGGAGGGGTTGAGCCCAGGACAATTATTACCGGCCAAAAGGGAATGGTGGTGACCAGATTCTTGCCCTCAGGAAAGTGAGGTGATGTCACCTTCCCCAGAAGCCAGGGGGCAGGTGTGACTTTCCTGAGCAGTCACTTCTGGAGGACGGAGCACAGCCTGCGTGTTGCACGGTAAGAGGGCTTTAGAATGACCAGGACCCCACTCCCCACCAACTGTGCGGCTTTGGGCAGGGCCTCCCATCTCTCTGACTCTCAGCTCCCTATTCTGTAAAAAAGGGGAAGATCCTCTCTACCTCACATCTGGAAGGACCACAGGTAAGGGACCTGTCACAGTACAGAATGGGGGCACAGCCAATCCGAGCCCCCTCCCTGCCTGCCTCCAGCCTGGGAGAGAGAGCCAGGGAGGCTGCGGTTGTCTGCCCACATGGCCAGCACAGGTGTCTGGGCCAATGAGGGCAGCGTCCCCCCTCACACAAGGGAACTATTGTTCTAGCACAGGAGCTAGACATGAACGTGACTCTTGGGGGCGGGGGGGGGGGAGGGGGAGGGGGGAGGGCAGAGGCAGGACCGTGAGCAGAAAATAGTGTTACAGGAAGCTCTGCTCCCTAAAAAGGGCCTCATGGTCTGCTAGCATCCTGAAAAGCTCTTGTTTGGGTCTTTAACCCGCAAGTGTTCTCGGTGCACAGGAGTGTTCCTCGCGAGGCACTCTCTCAGCTGGCTTTGACTGAGGCTATGCTGGGCCTTCTGTCCTTCCTTCCTCCAGAGCTCTCATCCACCCTCCCTTATCTCCCACGAAGCTCACGCTCTTGGAAGCTCACGCTCTTGGAAGCACCGGGGGACAAGTCCTGAATCACATCTATGTTAGTTTGCTAAAGCTGCCGTATCAGAGTACTACATACTGAGTGACTTACACAACAGAAATGTATTTTCTCACAGTTCTGGAGGTTAGGCATCCAAGATCAAGGCATCGGCAGGACTGGTTTCTCCCCAGGCCTCTCTCCTTGGCGTGTAGATAGCTGTCTTCTCCCTCTGTCTTCACATCGTCTTCCCTCTGTAACTGTCTGTGTCCAAATTTCCTCTTCATATAAGGACACCAGCCAGATTAGGGCCTATCCCATGACCTCATTTTACCTTACCCTTTAAAGGCCTTATCTCCAAATACAGTCACTTTCTGAGAGGGGATAGTAATTCCTATACGTAAATTTGGGGGAACACAATTCAGTCCGTAACACCATTTTACAGGTGTCCAGCACACCCATGAGAGCAATCGTGGCCTGGAATTAGCTTAGGATCCCCCCCCATCCTCCTTTCTCCGCTTCCTGCACCCCCCCCCCACCTCACCATTGGCCAGCCCCAAAGAGGAAGAGGGTGGTGGTAAGGATAATCCTCAATCTACTTCCCCACCAATCCTCAGAGCTGATGGGGCATGAGAGGTCAGGCAAGGTAGTGAGTTGGGCACAGGCAGGAGGGGGAGAGGGCCAGATACTCTAGGGCAGTGCTTTTCAAACTTCTCTGTGCATAAGAATCACTGGGGGGGTGGTCCTTGTTAACCTGCAGATTCTGAGTTAGCTTGTCTGGGGAAGAGCCTAAGACTCTGCATTTCTAACAAGCTCCCAGATGATGCTGATGCTCTTGGGCTACAGGCCACACTCCAAGGAATAGTAAGGTTTAGACCAGCACTGTCCATTAGAAATACAATGAGAGCCATTAAAATTAGAAAATTAAAAAAAAAAATTTTTTTTTAAAGATTTTATTTATTTATTTGAGAGAGACAGAAAGAGAGAACAAGCAGGGGGAGCTGCAGGCAGAGGGAGAGGGAGAAGCAGGATCCCCGCCGAGCAGGGAGCCCAATGCGGGGCTCAATCCCAGGACCCTGGGATCATGACCTGAGCCGAAGGCAGATGCTTAACCAACTGAGCCACCCAGGCGCCCCGAAAATTTTAAATTTTCTAATAACCACATCAAAAAAAGGAGAAAGAAACAAGTGAAATTAACTCATATATTTTCAACCCAGTATACTCCAAAGCACTACCACTTCAGAATATTAAGTCATGTAAAAATCCTTAATAAATTTTATGCTGGGGTGCCTAGGTGGCTGAGTCGGTTAAGCATCTGACTCTTGATTTCGGCTCAGGTCATGATCTCACGGTGGTCTTGAGATCAAGCCCCTTGTTGGGCTCTGTGCTTAGCAGGGTGTCTGCTTGAGAGTCTCCCTCTCCCTCTGCCCCTCCCCCCGCTCGTGCACGCGTGCTCTCTCTAAAATAAAAAAATACAAATCTTTAATTAAAAAAAAGAAATTTTATGCTCTTTTTTGTGCTTAGTCTTCAAAATCCAGTAGGTATCTTATATTTATAGCACATCTCACGTTGGACTCTCAATACTTGATCACAGAATTTACAGTTGAAAAAGTAGAAGCACACACCTAAGTCATTCCAAACATACTTCACAGTTTTCCAATAACTGGATCTAGTACCAACCTTTCCATTTAAATTTAAGTTCATTAAAGTTACAATTCTTTGGTGCCATTATCCGATTTCATGTGCTAAAAAGCTACGGCGGGCTAGTGGACAGTGCAGGACTAGACCCTCAGGGAGCAGAAAGATAGAAATGAGGGGTTCTCCAGCTCCGGGGAGGACTTGGGAGGAAATAAAGTCAGACAGCAGCCTGAGCAGGAGCCCAGGAAAGGGGCTGTCAGAAGAAAAGAGATTAAGGTTACTTAGCTGCACCCCAAGATCCAAGCCCAGGCATTGCGGTCTGCTCTAGAGGAAGGGGTCTAGAGAGACAAGTGGGGGTCAGGCGCTGCTCCGAGGGACTGCCCCTCCGTGACACTCTCATAAGCCCCAGGATGTCTGGAGAGAGCATAAGAGGATGAAGGGATCCCAAATCTACCTAAGTAGGAATCGGTTGTAAACCAAGAACTATTTCGGGGGAAAACCAAAAAGCATTTCTGGGGATGGATTCTGGAGAATGTCCTGTGCACAGAACCTGTCCCAGACACCCCCGGGAGGCAAAATCAGGACCGAGGGTGACATTACAGAAGGCTGCTTGGGGGTCAGACCAAGGATGAGTTTTAAAACAAGGAGGATCATCCAGTAGTAAAAACAGGGAGCTCCCTGCCCTTGGCATCCCAGAGAAAGAATACTCTAGAGAAATCATCCCGCGCCCACCCTCCACTGCACCCCCAGCAGTGAAATACCAAAGCGGAGACTGGGAAGCCACCTGCTGAGGGGCGGCAGCAGAGGGGTTTCTTATCTTACGGAGGGTTGGATAATGTGGGTCCCTCCACCCAGATGCATATTAATTGCACATTTGGGGTAATTGTCAGCATTCACCGCGTATTTACATTTACTAAGTGTCAGTCACTGAGCTAAGCACTTTCATCCTCACTAAAGCCCCGAGCCTGTCCTCCCATCATCCCAGCTTCTCAGAGGAGGACACTGAGTCAGAGTGGTGAAGTTAATTCTCACAGCTAGAAGGTGCTGGAGTTAGGATTTAAAAGTGGGCAGCCTGATTCCAAAGCAGGCTCCTATCACTCCGCCGTACTGCCTAGAAGGCGGCTCAGCCTGTCTTGCCCTCTTCCCGCTCCGCCTTATCCAAGGCGCCCCACTCACTGCGGAGGTGACATCTACCACACCCGGCGGGAGAGTGACAGGCCTGGATCTGCCACCAAGACCACTGCGTCCACAATCACATTTAAAATTTCCCTCCATCTCTTGCATGTCTTACCCTGCGATGTGCTTTCTCAGACCCCCCTGCAATGAGAGAGAGCGAGCGAGTGAGCAAGGAGGAGGGAATGGGGCTGGCCCAGATCCCACCCCCACTGCCCAGCTTCCACATGGCTGAGCAGGAACTCAGGAGCAGAAGCACACAAAAGAGGGCTTTGAGGTGGCTGCAGCCAGGCCCAGGCCAATCCCCCCGCCCCCCTGGTGCTTCACTTGCCCCAATCTGGGCCTCCCTGTAAGCCTGATTTAACGGGGAAACTGTGGGCCTTGAGAAGTTCCTTGTGACACACTAATCCCAGGCTGCTGACTGGACCACGCCCCCAGTGGAGGCAACCTCCAGGCTCCCCGAGGAGGAGGAGGAGGAGGAGGACGGCGGACGCAGGTACCAGGTAGCCCTAAGGAGAGCTCGTAGGTAAGTCAGTAGCAGGGGTCTGGCTGGGCCAAGGAGCCCAGGACTGGGATGAGGATTGGGGGGGTGGGGGTGGGGAGACCACATCCCAGGCTGCCTGTAAAACTGAAACCAACTGGCCATTCTCCAAGTGCTGCTAGATCAACCTGATGGCAGATTTAGCAAATAAAAATACAAGGCACCCAGTTAAATGTGAATTTCAGATGAACAACAAAGACTTTTTTAGTGTAAGTATGTCCCAAATATTGCATGGGACATACTTATGCTTCAAAAGTCTTTGTTGTTCATCTGGAATGGACACGGGATTGGGCATTCTGTATTTTATCTGGCAACCCTAGATGGCAGGGAACAGCTTCACCACGGAATGGGGGTGAATGTGTTTTCATTGTATATAGTTCATAAATCAGTATTTTAAAAACTCAAAATTAATTAGATTGGGCATATTTTTAAAAGAACTACTGTACTGACTTTCACCTTCTAATTCGAGGCTCTAGGATCTTGTCCTAACGATCTGCTTAACTGGCTGGGGGTGTCCTGCCACTATCTCGCCTGCCTAAGCTCAATTCTATCAGCCTCTCCATTCCTGTTCCAGCAAAACGCAAGTGAGGGAGGCCACACCAGTATTTCAGTCTGTCTCTGTGTCCACACAGTTGGAAGTCTACCTGCCAGAGACAAGGCTTAGATTTGATTCCAGTTGGTGGGTTCCCTGCCCTGGCTGGAGCTGGGGAGTGGGAGAGGCAGGGAATTAGGAGATCCTCAGATATTCCCTGGGCTCTGGGATCCTCTCAGTCTCTCTGGGCACACTAGGGCAATGATCAGTCTGATGCTAAGAAAGGGAAGGGAAATCACGTTTTAGAGCAAAACATTGTGCTAGGTACCTTACAGAAATGATAGGCTCTTCATTACAACTCTATTTGGTAGGTACAATTATTATCCCCAATCTGAAGATGGGGAAACTGAGGCTCAGAATGGTTCAATAACTTGCCTAAGGTCATGTGGGTGGTAAATGACGACTCTCGGTTCCAACCCAGGTTTCTCTGACCCTAAAGGGTTTTCTGTAACACCCATTCTCCTAGGGAGTTTGCCTGGAGAGGTCTTGGCCCTAGCTGTCAAAGCGGTGGTTCAAGTCTCACCTTCGTTACTTTCCAAAAATGAGCAGGTGACAGAACTGACAAGTGGGAACCTGGTCAGAGACAGGAGCAGGGTGGTGACAGCTCCTTTAAAGGCAGTGGGGATGTTTAGGGGGAGAGGAAAAAAAATCTGGCTACAGGAAAGCTGTCTCCAAAAATACTCAGTGGGTTGAGCAGGTTGTCATGTGGGCAATGGATGAGATTTGTTCTGGTGGCCAAGCACTGCCTCTCTGCACGTTATTTAATTGAACCTTCATTACCCTCCTTCCACCTCCCTTTTCCAGGGGACAACCAAGACTCAGGTTAAATTACATAGCTTGCAAGTGGAAGAGACAGACTTTGAACCCAGGCCCAACTTTTGCCCCAAGAGGCTGCGTCCCGATGCTCATGGGAAGTCACAGCTTGGGCTCCGGGCCTGATCCCTGGCTGTTTCTGGTTGTGCGACAGTGGACAAGTCACTTACTCTCCCTGGGGTCTGCTCCTTCCCATGTAAGATGGGGAGAATAATGCCGGCTCTGGCTCTGAGATACTCATCTGAAATTACTTAGCGCATCACAGAGCACAGAACACACACCCGGTATTCTGGTTACATAACTAGTCATCACCCCTCCTGGGAATGAATGCACCAGAGAAGGGGCCATCCACTAGGCTGGGAAGTTTCCGAGATCCCCCTTTGGGCTGGAGAAGGAGGGCCACAGACAGGAGGAGCGATTGCCTTATTCTGCAGTGATCATGTAACTTCAGAATGGAGGCCAAAACTAGGCTCTCCCTGGCTGCACCAACTCATCTTAAGAACTAAGGTTTGCGGTATTTGTGTGTATTCCTTCTCAAAGGAGTCTTTCCCAAAGTGTAGCCCAAGGATCATTTTCTTCAGGGCCGTGGTGGTGATGGGGTGATGGGGTGCTGCTTTAAAATGCAGATTCCTGGCCCCAGTTCAGACCCCCTGAGTCGGAATCACAGGGTGCATGCAGGACCCAGGCACCTGTATTTCTACCAGATTCCTCAGGCGATTCTTATGCACTCAAAAGTTTGAGATCCATTGTTCTGAGACATTAAGAGAATGGTCTGTCCAGACTACTGCCCCCCTTGACTTCCTGCCCTAGGGAGGAGGCCGCCTGGAGAGGCCAGCACAGAAGTGAGGCCCTTATTTTTCTGAGGACTCAGTCTTCCAGAGAGGCAGCATGTCAGAGGGCGTGAGTACCCCTGTGCTCTGGTCTCCCCCCACATCTGCCTTCCCTCCTCCTTCTCTCCCTCCCCATTTCTCTATTGTTTGGTCTGCTCAGGACCCTTATGGGCACTCACCCGTACAATCCCTTTGTGGTCCGGGACCCCACCCAAAGGGAGAAGGCTTAACAGTGACCTTGGACAAAAGTACTAGTTTAGGGTCTGAGCAGGCCCATTGCACTGGCCTGCTCAAGCTGATGGGGGGCTCTCCCTGTTTTTTCCTGACTTCTCTCTGCCTAGGTGGGCACGTTCCGAGTGGTCCCTGAAGAGGAACAAGAGCTCCGTGCCCAGCTGGAGCGGCTTACGACCAAGGACCATGGACCTGTCTTTGGCCCGTGCAGTCAGCTCCCCCGCCACACCTTACAGAAGGTGAGGTGGCCCGGGGTGCAGGGAGGGGCGGGCTGGGGCGGGCGAACAAGGGGGAATGTTGACAGCATCCTCTCTCCTGTAGGACGGGTCCAGCCCCAGCTCTCCAGGATATCCTGGAGCGAACGGACTGGCCTGTTCTAGGGGCCGTTCTGGAGGTCAGGGCCATGGCAGCAACACTGCGCTGACCAGCATCCAGGCTAGCCTAATCCGAGACTATAGCACCAACAGATATCAATGCCAGGACCTAGAGCCCCTGAGTGACTAGAGGCAGATATGAGGAACACTGGTTTGCAAGTGGCCCAGGGGAACAGGAACCCAGCTGCTGCCCCCACTGGATAGGCAAGAAGCCTGAGCTCTAGAATCAGACCTAACTTTCAACTTGCTGTGTGACCTTGAGCAAGTAGCTTTCCCTCTCTGGGTCTTGCCCTTTGTACCTCTGAAGAAGGTTGTTGGACCAGCTCAGAGAGGATCAGACTGTGCTCTGCAGAAAGTGGCAGAGCTGTCCTGGCCTGAGCTGAGCCTGGGCTCCTAGCTTGCATCTCTGTTGCCAAGGGAAAGGCGCTCTGAGTTCCCCCAGACCTGAGTCCCCCTCCTTTGCCTTCCCCCCCAACTCCTGCTGTCCAAGGAGAGAGCTGCCTGAGGCATGCGCAAGAGTTCTGCAGACCCAAACAAGGGGAGGAATAAGAGGCTCTGGGGCAGGGGGCAGGCTGCGGTCTGCGGGGTATCTTTTTTTTTTTTTTTTTAAAGATTTTTATTTATTTGACAGAGAGAGACACAGTGAGAGAGGGAACACAAGCAGGGGAGTGGGAGAGGGAGAAGCAGGCTTCCTGCCAAGCAGGGAGCCCGATGCGGGGCTCGATCCCAGGACCCTGGGATCATGACCTGAGCTGAAGGCAGACGCTCAACGACTGAGCCACCCAGGCGCCCCTCTGCGGGGTATCTTTGTTTTTGAAAAGATCAGAATCAAGCCTGGGAGGCTGCAGAGAGAAGTGACTGAAAGTCCAGCCTGAGTGTGAGCCCCAGCTCCACCCCTTCCTGCTTGGGTCACCTTCACCTCTAGGGGCCTCAGTCTGCTCATCCTGAGAAATGGGATGTGGATACTCACTTTATGGCGGTGGGTTTCGGCCTTCGGTATTTCAAGGCCTTAGCAGAGTGCTACGTAAGGGCTCCAGGAAGGGGAAGCCGCTGTCCTTAGAAACGCTCACCCCTTTGTTGGTCTCCTGCCAACAAACCCAGGATGCGGGTTTGACCCAATGTTCTGCGAAAGTAACCGGCAGTCTCAGGGGCTGCCAGTGCAGATGCTGCTCTTGGGGGCAGAGGAGCCATGGCCCCAGCGGCAAGCCCTCGGCCCCTCGGCCGGGCTGGCACTGGCAGGGGACTCCTCGCCTGGGCGGCCTGCTCCGCACCCGCGCGCCCGTCTGGGCCTCGCTGCCTCCACCCCACCCCGTTCCAGGCCAAGGACGAGCTGAACGAGCGGGAAGAGACCCGGGAGGAGGTGGTGCGAGAGCTGCAGGAGCTGGTGCAGGCCGAGGCGGCCTCCGGGCAGGAGCTGGCCCGGGCGGTGGCCGAGCGCGTGCAGGGGAGGGACAGCGCCTTCTTCCTGCGCTTCATCCGCGCGCGGAAGTTCCACGTGGGGCGCGCCTACGAGCTGCTCAGAGGTGAGACCCGCGCCCCGAGGCAGCGCCTCCCGAAGGCTGGGGCGCCCAGGTGGTGAGGGTGGCGTTGACTCTCACCCGGGCACGGAGGAGGCTGTCCCCTCCCCTCCCCACTCGTTCCCTACCTTGTGCGAGTCCTTATCCTTACCCGGAGCCTCCTTCTCCTTACCTGGAAAATGGGGTGTGAATTCAACAGCCTCCGCGTTCCTAGAGGTCTGGCTCCCCTCCCCTTTCTCCCAGGCCTGGAGAGCGTTCCCGTCACCCCCACCCCAGCCTAGGCTTTGGCTGACCATGGCTGCAGGAAAGGGGGGGTGTGTGCCCGTCGCCCTGCAGGTACCTAAGCCTCATGCGGAGTGGGGCTGGAGACGGTGCCAGCCCTGGGAAGGAGCCCTGAAGACAGAACTGCCTGGGCCTGTTGGCTGGCTCAAGACAGGTTTCCTAAGGAAATCCAATCTTTAGTGGGGGGAGGGGGGGAGAGAGAAAGGGGTGTCCCAGCAGGCCCTCTGCAGGCTAACGATTCTCCTTTTTTTACTTCTTCCTTCCCCAAAAGTGAATTCACAGCCACGCTGTGCCAACCACTCTTTTAGGCCAAAGGATGCAGCAGAGAACAAAGCAGACAGGAACTGCCATCATGGACTTCATATGCTAACTGCGGAATAATAAACCAGAGAAATAAAATAAAATTACCTAGACTGTTTGGTAGTAAGAAAGGATAATGAGGAAAAAATAAAGGAGGTGGATGTAAAGACCCGAGGGGTTGGAGTTTTAGGTAAAGTGGCCAGGAAGGCTCCAGGGCAAAGGGAACTTCTGAAGAAAAATGCAAAGGAAATGAGATGGGGGTGGGGCTATACCTGGAGGGTGGTAGGAACGGTGAGGAGGTCAGTGGCATTCCCTAGGCAAATGCTCCCCAAGAACCTCTCCTGGGCCTGGTCCCTCTAGGGTTCGGTGGTCGAGAGGCGGGGACTTGTTCAGGACAGGTAAGGGGGGGTTTGTGGGTGGGAGAAGTGCTTCTGGAATCAGGAAGGGCCTTTGGCTTCTGCGTGGGGTTGAGGTTTGATCTTGGCGTCTTTTCTATGCAGCTAACCCTGTGCCCAACTGGGAAGCCTGAATCTCTGCCCGTGGGCAAGAGAAAATAACAAGTAATAATCGTCCTCAGATTCAGGATTACACCTCATGTTGGCACGGTTTACAGGTTCATACCTAGAATCGCATTTGATTACTGCAGCAGTTTGGTGAGATAGGCCAACCGTGTTTTGAAGAGGAGACAAGGGGCTCAGAAAGGTTGCTTGTGCCCTGCTTGGTCGCACACAGGACGCTTGTGGAGGAGCCAGGCAGGAGTCCGGGTCTCTGGAATCTTGCTGTGTGCCATTCCCCGAGGGGCTGGCTCCCTGAGGGGCTCGTCTGCTCTCCCTCCGCCAGGCTACGTGAACTTCCGGCTGCAGTACCCCGAGCTCTTCGACAGCCTGTCCCTGGAGGCGGTCCGCTGCACCGTGGAGGCCGGCTACCCTGGTGTCCTTTCCACTCGGGACAAGTATGGCCGGGTGGTCATGCTCTTCAACATCGAGAACTGGGACTCCGAAGAAATCACCTTCGACGAGGTCAGTGGGGGCTGACCTTCCCGGGCAGGGGAGAATTTGCAGGCAGGGCCCATTGGCCCATACATGACTACTCCCTGGTACCCCTGCCAAGTGGCAGTGACAGCCGTGGGTCAGCCCTGCCGAATGCTGAAAGCTGAGAGCGACACAGAGAACGGGGATTAATGGACTGGGGGTTGGGAGAGATTCTGGAAAGCCCAAGTTTCAACCTATTAAGCAGCCTGAGTTCTCTGCATATATTTATTTACTTGACCATATGACTTGAAGAGTATTCGTTTGATTTCTTTTTTATCATGTGATTTTATTTTTTTCTTCATGATAAGGGTACTCTGTAATCCCCATCACCTATTTACCCGTCGCCTCACCCACCTCCCCTCTGGTGACCATCAGTTTGTTCTCTATAGTTAAGAGTCTGTTTCTTGGTTTGCCTCTCTCTCTTTTTTCCCTTTTGCTCGTTTGTTTCTTAAATTCCACATATGAGTGAAATCATATGGTGTTTGTCTTTCTCTGATGGACTTATTTCACTTAGCATTATACTCTCTAGCTCCTTCCACGTCATTGCAAATGGCAAGATTTCATTCCTTTCTATGGCTGAGTAATAGTCCATTGCACATGTGTACCACGTCTTCTTCATCCATTCATCTCTCCAGGGACACTTGGGCTGCTTCCATTATTTGGCTACCGTAGATAATGCTGCAATAAACATAACGGTACATGTATCCCTTTGAATTAGTGTTTTTGTATTTTCTGGTCTCTGCATTTATATATATGTGTGTGATTTTGCTTGTCAGGCCCTTAAGAGAGCTACCCTAAGTGGGGGGAATTAGGGTTTGTCTCAGGAGGACTTTGGCATGTGCCTCCAAGTCTTAAAAAAAAAAAAATGTACAGACCCACTTTTGAAGACGCTGTCTTGTTGTCTCAGCATGATTTATTGAGCAGTCCATCTTTTTTCCCAGTGACTTGAGATGCCATCTTAATCACAGTCTCTATTTTCATATACATTTGGGATGATCTCTGGACTTGTATTCTGTGTCAGTCTCTGTCTATTCATGCTCCAATACACACAGTTTTAATTACAGAGATTGTGTAGAATGTTTAATATGTTAAGGTTAGTTCTGTCCTATGACTCCTCTTTTTCAGGGATTTTCTAGCTATTCTTTTATGTCTACCTTTTCCTATAGACTTTAGAATTAACTTGTCTAGCTCCAGGAGAAATGTACTTTTATTGGGAGCAAATTTGGGGGAAATTAGCATCTTTATGAATGCAACATCATGTCCTGCCATACTACCCACGAATGAAGAGCGCCTCACCGTCCCTTTTACATGCCTACTTTTGAACTTGTATTTTTATTATTTTTTTATTTTTTAATTTATATTTATTTATTTATTCATTTATTTATTTTTAAGATTTTCTTTATTTATTTGACAGAGAGAGACACAGCGAGAGCCGGAACACAAGCAGGGGGAGTGGGAGAGGGAGGACCAGGCTTCCCGCGGAGCAGGGAGCCCGATGTGGGGCTCGATCCCAGGACCCTGGGATCATGACTTGAGCCGAAGGCAGATGCTTAATGACTGAGCCACCCAGAAGCCCCTTTATTATTTTAATTAATTAATTAGCTAAAGAAATCTCTGCACCCAACATGGGGCTCAAACTCATGACCCCAAGATCAAGAGTCACACACTCTACTGACTAAGCCAGCCAAGTGCCCCCTACTTTTGAACTTTTAGGAGCCTTTTCAAGTTTTCCTCATAAACATTATGCACATTTTTCCTTAAGTTTGTCTTAAGTGTTGCTATAAATGGGGTTTTCTCTGCCATTATATCTTCTGATTGGTTATTGTTGGTATATATGAAATTATTGGTTTTGGTTATTAGTTTTATATCCTGAATTCTTTTATTTATGGTAGTTTTTTAATTGATTCCCTTGGGTTTTCCAAGAATGCTATCATATTATTGTAAATAGAAAAGACAGTTTTTCTTTTCCTTTTCTACTTATGAATTTTTTTTTTTAGGATTTTATTTATTTATTTGACAGAGAGACACAGCGAGAGAGGGAACACAAGCAGGGGGAGTGGGAGAGGGAGAAGCAGGCTTCCCGCGGAGCAGGGAGCCCGATGCGGGGCTCGATCCCAGGACCCTGGGATCATGACCTGAGCTGAAGGCAGACGCTTAACGACTGAGCCACCCAGGCGCCCCTCTACTTACGCATTTTTTTAAAAACACTTGGTCACATTGGCTAACACCTGCAACAGAGGGTTAAATGGTGTAGAGCTAGCGAGCATCCCTATCTTGTTCCTGATGCTAGGAGCAGGCGTGGTGTCTTAGACTAACTAAGATACTGGCTTTAGGACTGAGGGGCGTGTATGTGTTTGTGGGAGAGATTTAAAAATATTTTTTCTTGGGGTACTGGCTGGCTCAGTCAGTGGAGCATGCACCTCTTGATCGTGGGGTTGTGAATTCGAGCCCCACATTGGGTGTAGAGATTACTTAAAAATAAATCTTTAGGGGCGCCTGGGTGGCTCAGTCAGTTAAGCATCTGACTCTTGGTTTTGGCTCAGGTCATGATCTCAGGGTCGTGGGATCGAGCCCCGTGTCAGGCTCTGTACTCAGTGCGGAGCCTGCCTCAGTTTCTCTCTCCCTCCTGCTCATTCTTCTCTCTTTCTCAAATAAATAAAATCTTTAAAAAAATTAAAAAAAAAATTTTTTTTTAAAGTAGGCGTGGAGCCCAATGCAGGTCTTGAACTCATAACCCTGAGATCAAGACCCAAGCTGAGATCGAGTCAGATGCTTAACTGACCGAGCCACCCCCCCAAAAATAAAATCTTTTACAAAAAACACTATTTAAAAATACTTTTTCTTATTACATGGTGACATCTACTTATTAGAAAATGCAAAAAAATAATAAATTAAAAATCATCCACAATTCTACCAGAGATTTCTACCATTGACATCCTTCCAATCGACTTTCTTTTTTTTTAAGATTTTATTTATTTATTTGAGAGATGGGGAGAGCACAGAGGGAGAGTAAGAGGGAGAAGCAGACTCCCCGCTGAGCAGGGAGCCTCTCATGGGAATTGATCCCAGGACCCCGAGATATGACCCAAGCTGAAGGCAGACCCTCAACTGACTGAGCCACCCAGGCATCCCCCAATCTACTTTTTCTAGAAACATGCACACACATGCACACTACACACAATTTTTTCTTATAAAAATGGGATCATATACTACAATAATATATCACGAATGAATATTTTCCTGTATCATTTCATTGTATATATATAATTTTAACTGCTCCAGAATATTCCATGGCATGAATGTACCATAATTTCACCAGTCCCTTATTATTGGGCATTTAGGTTGTTTCCAATGTTTCTACTATTAAAAGGGTGCAAGGAAAAACACCCTAGCATCTAACCATGGATATGACATTCAAGGTTATTTTCTTGGGACATATCCACAGAGGTGGAATGTCCCCATTTAAAGCCTGTGACAAATTTCCTCCGGTAAAGGATGTACTAGTTAGTTCTCCCCTCAGGACCTTAAGCCTTAATTATCTTTGCATGTTGGGTCTTACAGCCTGTCCACTCTGTGTCCAAGATCTTGCAGGCATATTGTTTCATCCTGGAGAAGCTACTAGAGAACGAGGAAACTCAGATTAATGGTTTCTGCATCATCGAGAACTTCAAGGGCTTTACCATGCAGCAGGCTGCCGGACTTCGGGCTTCTGATCTTAGGAAGATGGTGGACATGCTCCAGGTGAGGCTTCCGCCCTCTCTCCTGCAGGAGCCTCTCACAGGGCAGGAGGCTGGGAAGCTGGGCCCAGGTGCCCTGCTTAATGGTGCTCGCCAGGACCCTAGATCTAACCACCACCTAGCACCATAATGAGGAATGACAACCACAGAGGCTTGGATGGTGATCCACAGTGTGCCAAGCATTCACATTCATTCCTTAACTCCTTGAGAGCAGACCCTTCCTCCTCTCTGCTTCATTTTACAAACCTTGAAACCCAGGCTCAGAGACTTGAGTGACTTCTCAAGATCATAAAACTCTAAAGTGGAAGAGGTCAGACTTGAACCTACACCTTCTGACCTGGAATCCCCTTCTCTGTCCACACATGTCACAGTGCTTCTCTTTGAATGTGAATTTGTCCCAAGAAAGGGATGATTGTTAATGTCCCTGACAGCTCACTCCTGTGTATACTGATGTGTCAGAAGTCCTTCCGAAATCTGCTTTATGTATATCTGGGAAAGGAGGGGTGGGAGATGGGGGTCATGGGGGGCGGTAGGTGTTGAAGGACAATGAGGTATGATAGTAGTGTCCCTGGGGTCTCTAATAGTTTTCAGTCCACTCAGCAGGCAAGTGGGTTTGAAAAAGCTTGGTCACCTAAAAACCAAGCAAGGCTAGCATTTCATTTCCTCACTTCGCCTAATGGCAAGGTGTTACACATCAGCAGGGATGGCCTCTGGGATTTCCTCCCTGCAGTTTGGAGCCTTGGTGAAGCCAAGGCTCCCCAGTTGCTGGCCCAGGAATGGAACCTTTAGTGGGCTATCCTTTGGGGCAATCATGTGATGAGACAAGTGTGTCCTCAAGTCATGGGGGAGGCAGTGGGGGAGTGAGTGGGAGCCTCTGAGGCCACTGGGGCCATGGGCTGGAGCACTCTCTGTCACTGCAGGATTCCTTCCCAGCCCGGTTCAAAGCCGTCCACTTCATCCACCAGCCGTGGTACTTCACCACCACCTACAACATGGTCAAGCCTTTTCTGAAGAACAAGTTGCTCCAACGGGTGAGTGCGTGGTCACACAGGGAGGGTGCTCACCAATTCTCTGGCCAGTGAGGGGGTGGTGGCCATAGCAGGAAAGAGTTCACGAGACAAGGGGGATGAGGGTGGGAGGAGGAGGGGACCCCACCTGAGCCCTCCTCAGACTCTGTGCCGTGGTCCTGAGCTGAGTGACAGCACGACACGGAGGACTGTGGAGACGGACACCATCAGGCAGACGGGGCATGCTGTGCCTTTCTCCTCCTGTCCCTTTCCTCCCCTCCGTCTCCCATCCTGAGGGCACCCCCCCCCCCACTCAGCTCTGTCTCCCCGGCTTCCCTGCAGGTCTATGTCCATGGAGATGACCTCTCTGGCTTCTTCCAGGAGATTGACGAGGACATCCTGCCCTCCGACTTTGGGGGCACACTGCCCAAGTATGATGGCAAGGTGGTTGCTGAGCATCTCTTTGGCCCCCGGGGCCAAGCTGAGAACACAGCCTTCTGAGGACGTCTCCCGCCATCTACCTGTAGTTAGCACCCCCCGGCTCTCCTCAGCCGTCCTGGACCCAGAAGTTTGGGAAAAGGGCTGCCTGAGGTGGCTGTGGTTCCCCTGAACCCCCTTAAGCTTGGATGAATTCAGGTGTCACCCTCCTCCCAGGTTGGGGGGCAATAAAGCAGGGGCAATTCCCTTGAACACGAAGAATTGGGGACAGTTATATTCCTACTGCCTCTGAAGCTTAGGACAGTGACTTGTGTGGGGTTGAGTTTCAAAGACTCTAAGCTTCTCGATGATTTCCTTTCTAGCAGTTCTACCTCTTGGGGTCTGTGAAAACAGGCAAGGAGGCTGATTTAAAGATCTCTCCGCTGCCAAAGTAAAATACAATAAAAGGATAAAAGAGGAGGGATATAAGACGATCTGGCAAACACAGCAATTTTGGCGGCCGGTAGACAAGAGGGGGCTTTTTTATGTGGAATTCTGGGGTGGAAGCGGCCTCGAAGTGGCTCCATTTTGTGGTGGTTTTGTCCCCTCAGTCGGGCGGGGTGTGATGTGTGCAGTGGTCAGGAGCTGGGACCCCCTTCCAGGGTGGCGGTTGTGTCCCATCCTATGAGGGGTCTCTCCACCCAAGGCTCTCTCCTCTAGACCCCTTGCCTTGACTGGTAGTGGTTTTTTTTGTTTTTTGTTTTTTTAAGATTTTATTATTTATTTGTCAGAGAAGAGAGAGCACAAGCAGGGGGAGCGGCAGAGGGAGAAGCAGGCTCCCCACCGAGCAGGGAGCCCAATGCGGGGCTCGATCCCAGGACCCTGGGACCATGACCTGAGCCGAAGGCAGACGTTAATGACTGAGCCACCCAGGCGCCCCGTGCTTGGCGATTTTTGAGTGTGTGGGGGAGACTCCCCTTAGAGGCCTCTGTGTGCTGAGCCTGCTTCTCCCCTCTGAAGCTGGCTGCTGGGCACCTGGCTTGTGGGCATTGCCAGGGGCTTCTCCCAAGATCCGCCACTGACTTTCCCACCTGGGGGCACACTCTTGTTCCTGTAGTCTGACTAGTGTGGAGGCTGAGGGTCGGCTGGTCTGGCTGCACCCGCCTGGGTACCCCAGGACTCCAGTGATCACCCCAGGGCTCTCCCACACTTGCCCCTCGTTGTGGGCGTGAAACACCCTGGGTACCGCGCCCACTTTTTGGGGCAGGACCTTCAGCGATTTCCTGGGCTGTAGGTTTAATCCAATCCCATCTGCTTTCACTCCTTCAGAAATGTTCCTGATCCACTGAGAGTCCTCGTTCTTGTTTTCCAGTGTGGGTATGTGTGCGTACGTGAACGTGTGAATGTACACACACACGCATTTATTTCTTATATCCTTTCTTTCGTTTCTAGGGTGTGCAGGGTATGCTTATCATCCCAGTAGCTTCTGAGAGTCCACGGTCATAAATGATATTTACATAGGACTCCTGAGCCGGAGGAGGAATCATAGCAGATTATCGTGGGTGGAGGGGTGAGAGGCTTGACCAGGGAGGATTTTCCCCAAACCCTTTCTTCAAACCCTTCAAAACCCCTTCGGAGGTGAGGGTCCCCTTTTCCAAATCAAATCTTACATGGAACTCTTGTAGTTAAGCCTAAAAGAGTGAGGGTACTCTGGTTGCACCCCAAGGGATCTCCTAGAACATCTGGAGCTAAGAAGGTATTTCAAGTATGAGGGCGTGAACCCCTGTGCAGGGGTGCCGACGGGTCGAGTGATCAGAGAACGGAGGCTCGCATTAGCCAGGATGGGGAGCATTGGTGACCCTACGGTAGAGCTGTTGGTAGAGTGGGGGCGGGGGTGAGGCTGAATTAAAGAAATTTTTAAAGCTTTCAGGATATACTTCTAATTGTCTTGCAAGAGAGTTGTGTCCCAAATCTGAGGGAAACAGAGGCTGATCCCTCTTGAATGACTTCTATCTTTCCCTTGGTCCCGAATTGCCAGGAGCCCTTGTAAATGCAGCCCAGGCCCACCCTCTGATTGATGGGGGCTCTAATTTACAAATGAGATCAGGATGTGGAGAAAACCACAGGCAGACGCTGACCAGGAGGCTCTTGGGGCGGCTTTGGCTCTCACTCAGATCCAAACGGGACGCTGGGGTCGCCCCTACAATCAGGAGGGCTAGCACCTCAGCTCAGTGTCGGAGTCTGGTCGGGGAAGAGGCTGTGGGGTTGGGACCCAGAGAGTCAGCTCCGACTGTGGGCTGGCGTCGCCCCCTGCCGGTCATGCCCTGGTACTGCCCCTCCAGGCGCAGAGACCAGCGGGGCACGACAGAGAGGTGGGGGGACGGGCCAGCTATCTGTCCAGAAAGGGTGGTGCCCCCTTTGGGAGAACGTGTTTGAAGACCATAAATGTTAATGTTAAAATCAGCCATGCTCAGCCTCACAAAATCCCAGCTGCCTACATGCTGGATTCCTATATGTGACCACCACCGCCACGTTCATGAGAGAGGAAGAGGGACAATAAAATACTCTTTTGAAAGCCACCAAGTATGGGAAGGGGGACAACGAAACATGAATTTTATGACAGCCGTTTGCTGCCCAGAACGGCTTTCTTTCTGGAGACATCTGGGATGAGGCTGGGATTCTGCCACATAGAAGTAATTAGAACAAAGTGAGGGTTTGCGAAGTCACAATGATGCATTTCTGCCAGCCTCTCATGGACCTTTGGGGGATGTTGTCAGTTAGCAGATGGAGGCAATTTGTGAAGGTGTGAGTGGAGGTCCCAGCAGGGAAACAGGCCACCAGCTTCAGAGAGCCTTGAACGAGACTGGCCACACTGCTCAGTCTCTCTCGTTTACCCTAAGGGATGCCAGAGGAGTCTAATGCTACCTGGCGGTCTGCAGAGCTTCCTGGAAGAGGGAAGGCCGGGTCTTAAGCCAGTCAGGAAAAGGGCTGAAGAGTCACCTAAGGGGTGAACTGGACCATCTTTTAATCCCACGTCCCATGGTGTGGGCGTGGCTTTGGTGTTCAGCAAACTCGGCAGTGCAGGGTCGAGAAAGAAGCTCACAGGATCCCCAGGAACCTCACCACTAACAGTGGGGTCCCAGGACGGTGGTATCTGTCCCCTTGGGAGCTTGCTACCAGTGCAGAATTTTAGGCCCCACCTCAGATCTGCTAAATTCAAATCTTCAGTTTAACGAGATCCCTGTGGGCTGGAATTCCCTGGGGAGCTTTAAAACGGCGAGGCCTGGGCATCAAGAGCTTTCCAAGCTTCCCAGGTGGTCCAGATATGCACTGCTGAAAGTCCTGTGTGTTGACATATGGAGGAAGCCACTCAGGCTGGTTTTATTATCTAAGGATTTAAAAGCAAACTTTGCACTTGGCTCTTTCTCCTGAGCCGAGAGGGCAGAGGAACAGGGCTGCAAAAGCCCCTGTGGGGAGGCAGCAGCTGATGCTATCTGTCCCAGAATCCTCCCTGGGGGCTGTGCCCAGAAGCTGCCCTGCCTTCAGGCAGGAAATGTGTTGGCGGGTACACTTGATTTCTGAAGGTGACCATGTTAAGGAAGGAAAAGATTGGGATCAGGGTTTGATGATGCATCCGCGCGCTGGTCACCACTGCCAAGCCCAGGCATGTTTTTGAGAACCATATCCGGGCCCAACTCAGCCTTCCCCTTGGACCCAGCAGTTAAGACACCCCAGTTGGGGCTGCACATTCTTTTCTTCTGGTTCCTACACTGTCCCCGGAAGTGATTTATAAGTGGGAACCAAGCAGAAGAAGCCAAACCACTGTCCAAAATAACACTCTCACTTTGAAAAATATTCTTGTATTTGATCCTCTCAGTATTCAGAGATAGGCATTCTTCTTATAATTATTCCCATCTTACAGGTAAAAAACAACCTCCCCCCCACCAAAAAAAAAAACACAAAAAAACCTGAGGTTAAATCTTGCTCAGGATCAGAGAGCCGGGAAGTGACTAGGATGGGACCTTGACCAGCAACTCTGGCTCCAAATCCCTTCGGCCCTATCACTCCTCATGCTTTGCATCAGATGTTTATTTCTGGGGCTGGGGGAGGTGTAGGTAGGAAGGGGAAGAGGCACAATGAAATTAGAACTTCATTTATTCCAGGTCCGTTTCATCAACCGTCATCAGATAAAGGAGGAAGTAACTTTAAGAGGAAACCGAACTGTCTTCGGTAGAGATACTGGGCATTTCTAAATGGGGTAGACAGCAGGAATCAAAAGGAAGTCTCTGGGTGTGCATAGTCACAAGGAGGGGGGGGGTTTACCTTAACCCCTTTGGGGGAGAGATTCCGCAGTTCAAGGCCAAACTGCCTGTAATGTCTTCCCAACCACGCAGATACAGGTAACCCCCTCAAAGGGGGGGACACCCGAGAGAGAAACGAGGAGAAAGGCTGTCATACGTGTGCACAGCCATCCAGTTAGGTGTTTGGTCCTTACCGTGGGAAAGTCCTCCCCCATAGGGCTAGAGCAGACGGGTCTCTTGATGAAAGGTATAGTAAAATGTAGCACCGTTGGGATGGCGAGTGACTGTAGGTAAATGTCATTGATCACAGATCTATAGGGTTGCCTTGGGAGAGGCTCGGCTAATGTGCCGACCGCCTTGGCAAGCTGCTGGCATCAACCAACCCAAGACCCTGGACCTGAGATCTCTTCCATATGGTACTTTTCATAGGTAGTATTCTCTACAAGTTGGTTTTCTTGGATCAAAAGAATCTGGTTGTTTTGCGGGGGAAAGGAAGTAGGGGAAGCTTGCTTACTAGAATGGGATGCACTGTGAAATTGGATAGTGGGCATTCTTAGGTCATGTTAATGCACATCCTCCAAAACCAACACCCTAACCGCCCCCCTCAACTTGTCAGAGGTTTTGCATAGCCGAGGAGGGAAGAAAACTATGTGCAAAGCTCTTGGGTGGGAGAGCATGGACTAGTATAACTCTCCTGGTGGGGCCAGTCACTGGCCCTGGAAGACCCTTAGCTTGGATTCAGACAGATACGAAGGAGAAAAAACCACCACCATCAACCCAATATATATATTATTCCAACCCAATATATTTTTATTATGTATCTGAGAGAGAGAGAGAACGTGCGCGAGAGTGAGCACGAGTGGGGGGGAGGAGGGACAGAGGGAGAGGGAGAAGCAGGCTCCCCGTTGAGCAGGGAGCCCAACACGGGGCTCGATCCCAGGACCCTGAGATCATGACCTGAGCCGAAGGCAGACGCTTCACCGACTAAGCCACCCAGGCGCCCGCAACCCAATATAATCTTAATTTAGGTGATGTTCACTCAGTCTTTTCAAAGAACATTCTTTCATGCACGGCAACTACCATTTCCATCTCCCCTTGCATTTCATCTACAAGGTTCACTTTGGAGAGCAGGTGATTCTACTGGTGGTGTCTCACGCCCTGGCTCTCTGGCCAGGAGAGGTTGGGTGTGTGTAGACACCTGCGGGCTGGTCATTTCTTTGGTAATTGCTTGTAAGGCTGGGATGAAATCACTTGTGATAAGAACTTGGTGGTTTTGCCCGCTTCCTTCAAGCTCACGTTCGGTGACGGCACAGGAAGAATCCTTTTAGACAGAAACTCCCGCTGTACAAAGGACACACAGCCACGCCACATTTTTAGCCTTTTATTTAAGTAAAGAAATTCCATTGAATCAAAGATAACAAAATTACAGTTTTTGTTTGTAATGATCTTCGTTTACCACCACACAGAATCAAAACAGAGCCAAAAGTAATATGAGAACATAAAATGATCAAGGACACCGTTGTTTAGTATCATTTCTTAATAAAGGTAAATATCCTCATATTTAGAAAAAATTGCATTGCTAGTTGCAAATCTTATACGCCCCTGTGCTGGAGGATCCCGTACCCCCCCGCAAAATCCGGCAGCATGGGGGCTTTCAGAACACAAACTCAAAAACACATGATTTTCAGGGCAGCATCGGATGTTTCAGAAAATCAAACCAAACCAAACAAAAATGAGGAATGTGAGAGTGATGGTTCTCAAAAATCAATCTGGAGGCAGAGCTGCCAACCGAAGAACGTGGTTGAGCGAGTCCAACCAGGGAACGGAGAGATGGAACCGGCCCCCCACCCCCCGGTGTTGCTAAGGCAGGTGCAATAGCAGAAGTCAGAGCTCAGGTAGAGTGAAGGTCTTCCTGAGGCAGTGGGAGAGACCCACATCATCTCTGGAACTGGTGTGGAGAGGTGACAGGACTCTACGTGGACTTGTGCTTTAGGAAAACGGAAGAGGCCAAAACAAAAGCCAGACAAAACCTAAGTCCTACCTCCAGGATGGACCAGGTCCCCGGGACCGGTCTGGGGGAGAAGCGGCCGGTGCTGGGCCCGAGGGGGTCAGCAATTATTCTCAGTGACGGGGGACTCCTCAGCGTGGGTGGTCGGGAAGGAGCAGGCCTTTGAGATGAAGGGTCTCTCTGCAGGTGCTAGAAGTGGACTGTGCCCAGTTTATGGCAATAGATTTCTTGGCTAGTGGGGACCAGAATGGGGAGAAGGTAGGTTCTAGATTTCATTACTAACTGACCGGAGTCAAGGTAGAAGACTTACCCCCTGGTTCGAAACGGACTCCAGCCTGTTCATTAGAGATACACGAACGCTTTGCCCACATACATGCCAGGAAAATCAGTTCAGGAGGGTGGGGGGAGGCTGACTCTTCGAGAAGGGGCAGCTGTCTACTGTCTGGCAGGCTGAGAATGGCTGGCGAGCCGGACTCTGCAGCCTGCTTCCCAGGCCACTTGGGGAGGATGCTGGGCTGCGGCGTCCGGGGGGCAGCAGCGGAGAGGCAGGCAAGGGGGAACGTGGTTGTTCTGGATAGCCTCCCAGTTCTACTGCTAGCAGGGGCCCGCTCCCCTGCCCTTAGCTTCGAGTGCAATTTGGCAAAAGCGATCCTAGCTTATGAAGAAGGGGGTCCTTCCTTCTGCTTAGATAACGGAGGGAAAAACCTTTTCCTCCATGGCTCGGCCTCTAAATGCCACAGACAGGCCACATTTCATGGCTTTTTGAAGCCTCCAAGTAATCCAAAGTGGCTTTGAACAACAGAGCGAGGCCCAGAAGGAAGAGAGGCGTTGGCGGGGCGGGGGGGGGAGACACGACAAGACATTTGGCCAGTTCTGAATCATGCGTACTGTCGGGGGGTGGGGGGTGCCTGGCCTAACGAGGAGCACACAGGCCACATGAAGAGATTCTCTGGCTTTGCTGTGGCTTCGCTTCAAACTACCACAGCACGAGAATTTGAATTCCAGGGCCGCGGTATCGTTGGAATACCAGGGGATCCTCTAGGGGCAAGGTGAGGCTTTCCGGGCACAGAGAACAATGCCCAGATGATGCTGGGCATCCTATGCCAGATGATGCTGGGTGGGGGGGGTCGTGCTGCAGTGAGAAATGCCTGGAGGACAAAGCCCTGAGTTCTTTGGGCTCCATGTGACGTTCCAGGGATCTTTACTTGGCCTCTAAGAATCGATGGCCCAGGAAAAGAAAAGCCCCCCACATCTCAGACATCTGCTTGCCTGGCAAACACAAACAAGAACCCACGCATTGTTTCTCTGGAGCTGGCAAAGGCGATCTCAAGTCACACAGTTACAAAGAGAGCCCTCATTCAGACGTCAGGCTTCGGAGCTCAGCTATCCAGAAGGCTCAGCTTTAAGGAAGATTGTGATTTCAGAATGAAAGCCTGAGCGGGAAGGATTTCTGCCCTGGGAAACAGGACTGTGAATCTCAACGCTCTGCCTGAGTCCCACGGAAGGTTGGGGACGTTCGCCTTATTCGGATGGTCAGCACCTGTCCCAGTCACAAGACCACCCTCGGGACAGCAAGGATATTGAGATGGCAACGGAGATTCTAAAGAGAAGCCACTCAAAGACACAGGGCTTTGGGTCATATCAAGGGTCTTCACCGGCAAAGGCTTAATGCAGAAGCTCCCTCTCTCCAAGTCCCCCACCCCCCCAAGATGAGGCTGGAGCCTTGACAGGGCCACCACCACTTGCAAGAGCCATGGAAGGCAGGTGGGAACGCTCAGGCAAATGATGTGTAAATAGATGATTGGTCTTCAAGCTGGTCTAAGGTGAGGGCACTGGGGCTCAGCGAGGTGAAGTGATTGCCCTCAATCCAACGTGAATTAGAGACAGTTGGGATGAGAACCCAGGTCTCTTGGACCCTGGCTCCCTAATACCGGGTCAAGAAAGGAAGGCTCCTCTTTCAAGGCATATTTCCCCTCTTAGGGTATGTCACAGGGCCCCCTGCAAGTGCATAATGCTGCAGAGAGGTTAAAAGAATCTAGTGACAACAAACAACTTCCTGCTTTCATTCTGCTCTGGAATCACAGCAGGGAAGAGAAGGGCTTTTCCTGAAGTCTATTAAACTTCCTCCTAACAAAATGTATCAAGGGGACGTGACATCATTTTCTAGATAACCTTCATTTGGCCGGGATCCGTTACTCATTAGTGGTCTTCAAATTGTTTGAGAGGCAGGGAGCACGGCCAGAAGAAATGTGGGTGCTTTTCCTCCTTGGTTTTTAATGTGTTAACCCCTGCGATAGGATTGTCTAGGTCTACGCAACTTCTATCTTTATTCTGATTTTTAAAATATTCGAACACTCTTTGAAAATTCGGCCCTGTGTTAGGCCAAAGAGGACCTTCATAGCAAGAGCGCTCCCATTATCATCAGGAATGAATGACTTCAGGAAGAAAAGCAAAGAAAGCTGGAGGAAGGAAAAAGCTGACCTACATATAAAGTGCCGCTCCCTTGTTTATTAGGCAGGTTTGCATCTCTGTAAATTCAATGCCTCTGTGCTTTCATTCAGGGACAAACAAGAATTTTCCTGTAAGACCGCCACGGTCACATTCTCATTTCCATGCCTGAGAGCCTGACGCCTGAACAAAGGACTTCAGTTAATTTCATGTGAGCCAAAATGGAATGTGAGTGCCATTCAGAGTCACACACTAGAAAGATTTCAGCTGGGAAGCGGCCCCCACAGTCCTGTGGGGTAAATTCCGGTCGTGTGGTGACAAAGGCTAGGCCCCAGGCCCAGCCTCTCCTCCACCGGGCCCCAGGGACTTCTGGTCCCCCGCCAAACCCCCGGGGTGCGACAACAGGACTGTCTTTTCTCTTCCTGAATGGAGCTGGTACCTGGCCACTACGCTGTCAAAACAGATCAAGAGATGTGACCTAAGGCAAAGGCCCCTCTTGCTTCCTGGGATGGTGCTTTGGCCCCATTCAGTTACCGCTTTGTTTACCTACTTTCACAAAGGGTCTGTAAGAAACAGGACTATGAATCTTCTAGATTACAGCTGGAGGGGGGAAAAGCAATGGAGGGGAGGGGACCAGCTTCCAAATCGAGGGGGTAGATGATAAAGTGCCAATTTGTGCTGAAAGAACATGGAAAGGAAATGCACCAGAAAAATCACGGTTGCGGGGGGGGCGGGGCGGGGAGGGAGTCACAATGACGAATTTGGTGTGTGTGAGCGATTACAACAAAGAAATGGTGGGGACCACGGAAGTCTCAATCTTTTGAGACGCTGGCTGCTCTCAATGGTATCGATCAGGATGATCTGGTGATTGTCAGAAAACAACGTCAGGTTGCAGACCGTCATAGTCACTTGGACCGACACCCAAACCACATCCACCTGCGGCCGTGAGGGGCGCATCCAGGCCCTCAGGTGGCTCCCTTTACCCCTGAAACATCCACACAGACCCACTATTTATAATCCTATCTGTCCTGGAGCAAAGGAGATGAAGCAAGGACATTAAAAAAAAAAAAAAAAAGAAAGAAAGAAAAAAGCGTATCCAGGCAATTTCACTCATAGTTCCATTTAGTTCCAGATAGCAACTGCTGATTTTTCAAAGTGCAGGGTTTTTAGATATTCAAGTACCACAGGACTGGAGGAAAGGAGTACTTGAAACCTCGAATAACATTTTCATTTGAAAAGACATACTTTGGAAAGCTCTATCTAACAGAATATAAATATAGGCCATTAAATTAAAAATCTGGTTTCCAAATAACACCCTTTTCGGTTGAAAAGATCTTTCTCCAAACTCAGATCCAGCTTTCGAATTGTTTGGTTATCAAAAGCCAGAGCTAGAAAGACTTGGGTTAAAAAAGTAAAATTACCATTGAATGTCTAAAAAAACCCAAAAACCCAAAACACCTCTTTCTATGAAAATGAGGGACAGGAAAAAAAAAAAAGGCAAACGATGACATCCACAGGTGTAGACGAGGAGAGTAACTCCCAGGCTTCCCTGGAGGGATGTTCTCTCAAACCTCAGCAAGCTGAGTTTGTCATGGATCATTCGAACTGGCAGCGGTCTCGGCCATCCGCCTGGTCCAAGTCCCCCGTTTTATCGGTGAAGAAACGGAAGTTCAAAGGGACTTGTCCAGGGTCATACAGCCAGGGAAAGGCAGAGTCCGGCGTCGCCCAAACTCTTCCCTCCCCACCAGGCCCTCTCCCGAGACATCACACTGTGGCCACGACAAGGCAGCTGGACATGACAGGGGCTGCTGCTTTGGAGACCCCTGGGAGCTAAGGGACGCGTCTACCCATACATTTCCATAAAATGAGCTACCGAGATGTTTCTCATTGAAAGGCCCTGCAGTAGAACAGTGTTTCCCAAATTTGCCCTGTGATGAGGATCACCGGGGGCACTTGTCAAAAATTAAAATCTCCAGACCCCTTCCCAGACCCACTGTATGGGCCTCTCCCAGGGGAGGGACCTGGGAGGCTGAATTTTTAACAAGTGCCCCAGGTAACTCTCATCGTTGGCAAAGGTGTGGGGAGACTGTCTTAGGAGACTGTAAGGGAGGAACCTGGCTCGTGACTCCACGGAACTTTCTTGGCCACATGAGGAGCCACACGGCAGCGTGGGAGGCCCAGGTGCTTCGCTCCCAAGCTGACCGGCCTCTTCGGCATCGGCCTAGATGGGCGAGGGCTCACCAGGGTCTCCGTAAGGACACATACGACCACCACAAAATAGCATATACATCCTTCACTGCTCTTGGGGACAAGCCTTTTTGATTGGCAAAGCAAAACTGCTGTTCAGACACATTTTTAATAGGGAAACTAGATGTAATTGGCTTAAAAGCAATCAAATGCTGAAAGTGGACAGGAGGGTGAGAACCCTGTCGCTTGTCACCATGGATAACAATGCAATGGAGAAAACCAGTAACGAAGCACAAAAAATAGCCTGGAGCTCCCAGGGACGGAGGCCTACTCCGGCACAGGTGTGCCTGGCGGGTCACCCCCGCTGATGGCGTGAGGTCAGATCCAGGTCACCGAGGGAGATGGGGGACCTGAAACAGCCGGTGAGGGACGCGGGTTCCAGGGGAGGCGGCTGGACCGCGCCAGAGTCCGGGAGGCCTCACTCCAGCTCGGCCTCCACCTGCTCCGTGTCAGAGCACTGGGACTTGTTACGTTCCCACTGGCAAATGGCGTTGGCGTACTCCACCACCAGCTTATCCATCCACGTCAGGGGCTCGGGGAACAGCACGGAACCCTCAAAGAAGCCCAGGTGGCCCCCGTGCAGAGGCAGCACAAACATGACGTTCTCCCGTTTCTCTGCAGGGGGGAAGGCAGCGGAGTGAGTCAGTGACTGGTTAGCTCCAGGGCCGGGGTGGCCCAGGCTTTCCCCACAGGTGCAGGTCAGCCAGAGGGCATCTGACTCCTACCCACTCAGCTTCGTTCACTAGAGCGGCAGGGAGATTAGGTGGGCTGGGCAGGGCGGTGGGATCTAGCAAGGACCGGAGCAGCAGCTTGGCTCTGGCGCAGAATGGGCACCAGCTTCAGAAACACTTCGAAATCTTAGTGGTTCTCAAACTTGGACATAGATTATAGAGAGAGAGCACTGGTATTGCTAAAGCTGACCAGGTGATTTCAGTGATATAGCCGGATGTTCCCCAAATTTCACCGTGCCTCCAAATCACTGGGATAGCACCTTAAAATGCAGATTCTGCTTTAATAGGCCCGGAGGAGGAGCTGAGATTTTGCATTTCTAACAAGCTCCTAGATGATGCCCATGCTAGGTGCCACGGGTGGGGGCCAGGCTTTGAGTAGGGATTCCTGGCATTTATGCTATTATTTACTAGAGAACAAGGTCAATTCAGTGGAGGCCCCTCCCGGCACGCACGGTTCTGGCTCTGCGGGGCCCTTTTCTTGTCTGCTCCCCCTTATTCTTCCCTCTCAGTTATTATTTCATAAATTCTGTGTGACAGCATGAGAGCTATGGGTGTTGCTTTGGACATCGGCAGGAAACCACGCGGCTGCTCTCTCTCACGGCCAAGCGCGGCTGAGCGGGTCGCTTTTGCGCAGGGAGCCTACGGTTTGCAAGCGGGTTGACGAGAGCCGGCTCTCAGGACCCAACACACCTGCATCACACACAACACCCCCTCGGAGCAGGGCCCCGAGCTCCGCCCGCCGTATTATGTACTCCTCCAGCTTGGGGTTGGGGAGAACCAGGAGTGCCCCCTGCTCTGGTGAATACACAGGATATTTACAAGGGAGACCTAACCACACAGGGCTACAGAGGGCGGGGATCTGAATCGCAGCGCAAGGTGTCCTTGCAGGAATTCCCAAGTGTTTCCCTCGGCTGCCCCCCCCTCGTTCCTCCCTCAGCTCCTCTCCAGCGTGCAGCGTAGACCCGGCCGGCCTGAAGCGCAGCGACGTTCCCATGAGCAACGTTCTTTGCTTTCTCAGTTGCTTATATTTTTAATCCTCAAAGCAGATGGAGAGGCTGTCTGTCAGAAGAGGTAGTAGAACTGGCTTTTCTGTTTTGCTTTTCGTGTCAGGTTTTAAGCCGAAATATCTAAGTCCAACTCTCAGACTTAATGGAACCCTAAGCCTGACACGATAATTTCAGAGAACACCAGGGGACTCCCCCAAACCCCTCTTGGCTGTGGATATAAATGAGGGTCGTCTCTGGCACCAGGATAGGACAGGAGAAGGCTCTGCCCAGGCCCCATCACAGCCCCAGGACTATGAGGCCAGGCTGAATGAGAACTCTGCCACGGGATGTCCTTCCCCACAGAAGCTGGCCTTCAGGAGGTGACAGCAGGGTGAAGGAGACAGAATTTACCAGGGCAATGTGCTGAGTGGCCGAGGGAGCAGCAGGAAGGAACACTTACCTGAAAGAGATTTTGGAATGGTGAGGAGGCTTTCGTGCACCAGGGGGTCATCAGCTGCGTTAACCAGCATGAGAGGCACATAGATCTGCAGGCAGAAATAAACGATCGATCCCCTGTTTTAGACGCCATTGATTCAAGGCTCAAATTCACTACCGGCCACGTCTTTGAAGCAAAGGGAAGAGGGTCGCTACTCAGTTTGCTGGACGGGTGGATTGAGGGTGCCCCGTCTTCCCGGGCAGCGGCATGAATCCTAACCATGTGCTCTCGTGGCTGCCTGGCAGGGGGGCACAGGAGCAAAGCTCCCGGTGTTCTAGGTGACCCACGTGCTCTGAGGGAGTGAGGGCAGGGCTCAGTGGGGCTCCCTGGCAAAATATTTCTGATGATCCTCCACAGTATCTCAGGTTAGCCTACCTTTCAGAAAAATGACGTTACGAAGAGTTATGTACCTATTCATTCCGTTTATACTGTGGGGGAGGAAAAAATGGGAATATGCTCCTCTCCAGACAGGGGAGACTTTCTAGAGGAATCTGAAGGTGAGAAACAGGAGGAGGCTGGTGGATATTGGGAGGCAGTCAACATCCATTTTAGTAAGACAGGCTTTTTCCTTTTAGTGCAGACAGGCTGACGGGGGGCACTCAGACGCTCCTGAACAGCGAGGCCCGGGAGTACAGAGGCTGGTTGTGCCGAGCTGGAGGCCTCTAACACCGGCTCTAGGCAGCTCAACGGCTGTAGTGGCTTAAAGGAAGATGCCCAAAGCCTGGGGGATGATGCTAACTGAGCGTGGGGGGAGGGGGTGGCCAATATGGCAGATGGCAGGACTGCAATTCACAATCACCTGCTTCCACTGGGTGAGCGGTGGGCCAAACCAGCAGGTGGACACTGACGGGGATAAATGGGAAGTCCTGTGTTTGAGTAAAAGGAGCACCTGTACAAAGAATGATGAAAGACCGGTTTGGTGGTGGTGCAGGTGAAAAACATAGGGAGTTTATGGTTGGCCAGAGACTTCACGGAATCCACTCTGAGTTGATTGCAGCTGCTGAAAACTGCATTCATATAAGCCCGTCTACCTTGTCAACAGACCTGTTCCTCCTTACTTGGATACAGAAATACATCTGTTTTGGGGCGCCTGGGTGGCTCAGTTGGTTGAGCGACTGCCTTCGGCTCAGGTCATGATCCTGGAGACCCGGGATCGAGTCCCGCATCGGGCTCCCTGCTCAGCAGGGAGTCTGCTTCTCCCTCTGACCCTCCCCCCTCTCATGTGCTCTCTCTCTCTCAAATAAATAAATAAAATCTTTAAAAAAAAAAAAAAAAAAAAAAGAAATACATCTGTTTTCCTCTGCGCTCACCAGATCATGGCAGGAACCTTGAGTTTAGTCCCAGCCACCACACTAACGAAATGCACAGGGGCCAAAACAAGGGTCCAAGATTGCAGGAAATCTACACAGATCTATGAGGAGCCATGGCAGGAACGGGGCTAGATTTCACTGCTAAAGGGAGACTGAGGGACAAATGGGTGTTGCGGCAATTTCCAGGGCTTTTTCACAGCCATAGGAGCAGACTGGTCCCGCTCTGCACCGAGGGGCAGCTGTGGGATTAATATACGGAGGTCACAGAGGGACAGGGTTTGGTTCAGAAACAAAACCCAAGCCAACAGCTGCAGGGGTCCGAGCCCGATTCTTCCACCAAGGGTGTTGGGGAGCGTGCTTGGTGCACGTGTGCTCGCTGGAGGAAGGGCCACTGACTGGGAGAGGCTGCTCGCCCCGAGCTCGGGTCACCACTCACCCTGTGCAGGTACCGCATGCAGCTTTCCTCCTCGTAATATTCCTTCAGGGAGTTATAGCCGTGGAACTTCCTGCGACACACACACACACACGCAAAGGAGAAGGACAAAGCCTGAGTGCCTGGCCCACAGTCATGACTCAGGAAGTGCCATCCACAGTATTTACGAGCAGATGTTAACACCCTTCGAGTCAGGATAAAACCAGAGGACTGTGGACACTAGGAAACTGACATTCAAAGGCATTTACGAGAACTTTCTCTTCAACAGAATTCTTCCTGGCAGAGGAACCCCGACCCCTGTGAACTGGAAAGAAACGTGTCTCAGGTAATGGATGCGAGACAGAGATTCAAAGTTGCCAATTCTGCGAACTCATGGAGCAGCAGTCAGAGGGACTTAACAGAACCCTCCCTGTTCCCGCCCGAAGTCCAGCAGCTCGGCTCTGCCCGGTGCTCTGTTCAGGCTGGAGCTCTGACACCAGCCGGCCGACTCAGCCTCAGGCCGGAGGATCTCTGGAAACCTCTTTCTGACACACCTTAGGGCCTCTGGTTTCTGACTGGTGGTTTGGTTCTCTTCTGACAATGAGGTCAGAGATCAACAGTTGCTTTTTCCAGCTAAGGCTAAGCTCAATAAGCTCAATCAGAAATTACATGTACCAGGGAAGAGGACGTTGTCAGGGTCTCAGCCTCAGGTGCCTGAAGGGGGCGGACAGGTGAAGGGTAAAGGAACAAAGTGGGCGGGGTTTGCATAGGACACTCAGAGGAGAAACTTCTTGCCCCCAAAGAAAGAGGCTCTGTTTTCTTGCAAAAGACAGCCCTCTTGGTCTATTTTTGTTTGTTTTGTTTTGTTTTGTTTTACTTTTGATAGAGACACGGACAGGTACAAGAAATATTTCCTTTTCCTGCCAATGCAAATTATGTGGCGACTGATCCCTGCCCCAGGGTCAGAGCACAGCAGGTAGGGTAAGGACTGTGAATAGCAGGGTGTACGCACCCCAGCTCCCCAGTTCCAGCTCAGTTATGCCACACAGGAGTGCAGAATGAGCGGTGAGATCCTCCCCTTGTTTTCTAAGAGCAACTAGAAATCTGGATTTTTCTGTGCGATCTTCAGTTTTTAAACACCAGACATTTATTCAAAGAATAAAAAAAAGCCCTGGGGCCCCCGGGTGGCACAGTCGGGTAAGCGACTGACTCTTGGTTTTGGCTCATGATCTCGTGGTTCGTGGGATCAAGCCCCACGCTGGGCTCCACGCTCGGCAAGGAGTCTGCGTGAGTTTCTCTCTCCCTCTCCCTCTGCTCCTCCCCCGTGTGCTCTCTCTCTCTCAATAAATAAATCTTTAGAAACAAAAAACAAAAAAAACCCCTTTAACACTAAAGTGGGCGAAGAAAGCCCTCGTGCTGGGCAGTGCTGGCCTGAAGCCTCCCGCCCGCACCCCGTCCCCGAGCACGTGCATACCTCATCACGTTGTCATCGATCTGCATGAGGGATGTGGCAGTGTAGAGGCGGCTCAAGTCTGTGTCCTCCAGGCTCTGGGGTTTCTTAACATGGTCTCCAAAAAGAGCTTGCCTAGAATGAGACACAACAGTAGACAGAATAAAAAGCAGACGATAAACCAAATCATCATGTCGTCCCTTGAAACAGCAGACAATTTTGTCAATTATACCTCAGTAAAGCTGAAAAATATTTTAAAGAATGGATGATAAACACCGACAGCAGAGCCTGCTTCCTGGCCCAGAGGCAAGCCAGGAGAGAGTCTTTGGGAAGGCATATGGGGGCAAGGTAGACATAGATGCCTTCAGCCTTCAGCATGTCCCAGAGGATAAGCTGGTAATGTTGACTTTTGAATAACTGCAAAAAGATGATTGTCAAGATCTTCTTTTCCTTTTCAGGGGCAGCTAGGCAGAGATTGGGTTTGAGCCTAGGTGAATACAGTTGACCCTTGAACAATATAGGGGTAGTCACAGTCAAAAATCCATATAGAGCTTCTGACTCCCCCCAAACCTAACTACTAATATCCTACTGTTGACCTAAAGCCTTGCCCATAACATAGTCGATTAACACATATTTTGTATATTACACATATGATATACTGTATTCCTACAATAAAGAAAGCTAGAGAAAATGTTATTGAGACAATCATAAGGAAGAGAAAATACATTTATGGCACTGGCCTGAGAAAAAGCCACGTACAGGTGGACCCACACAGTTCAAACCCGCATTGTTCAAGGGTCAACTGTATTACAAATCCTTCGCTGCAGGGGAGGTCTTAGGATGGGCTCTGTGGTGAGTGGGAGGTGGTCAGCCAAACTGTGTGGGGGCCTTCATCTACGGTTGTGGGGGCCTGTCTTCACACTGGAGCTGACACTGCCCCTCCCTTTCTCTTGAGGAGGTGTTTTTGTCACTTTACAAGAAAGCGGTAAACCCATCCAGTGTTGGGGCAAGTCAATGGCTCTCCAACATGTCAGCTCAAAAGCTTACGTATACTCAGAAGAGTCATCATTTCTCTTAAGAAAAAGATCCATCCTGAGAGGATGATAATAAGGGTAGGGATCAAAATGTGCACATTTAGACTTTTCATTCCCTGTGAGGTCTCAGGCACACAGCTGATGTAGGACTGAGTTTGCGGCCTGGCCCAATGGTGAGAAAGGTCGTCATGGAAACTAAACGTTCTGGTACCTACTCACAACCTCTCTCAAAGAGGAACACATGTCCTTAGCATTTGCCCCCCAAAGATTATTGGGAAGATTATATAGCCAGAGTTTAGAATTCACAGCTTAAAGTGGCCCTAAAATTTCTAAATATTTCGCTGTCTGTAGTAAATTTAAAAAATGTAGATACACCTAGAACACATTCAGAGGACTCTCTCAATTTGTTAAGAATTACATGTTGGACCTTCTGGACTAATTAATTAGTGGCAAGACTGGGCCCTGTAGCAAAACAAACGTTCTCTGGGAGGAAACTGCTTCCCATTCCAGAGGTGTGGAGAGGCTGACAGAGGCACTTGGTGTCAGAGGCTTGGCTTGGTCCCTTCTGGAACCTCAGCAAACCTCCAGTCCCATCTGAACCTCAGCTGAGCCACGCCTGACTCAGGGCCCAAACACCACGAGCTGAGAGAAGACCGTTTACATCCAGTGAGCCCAGGGGACAGAAGTCTCCTGTCCTCCACCCACCCGTCACAAGGACCCAGCAGCTTGGCAGCCTGAGGAGTCTGCGAGCATCAGCCTTGCCCAGACTCCCCGTGAGCCCCGCCCACAGGAAGCCCAGTCCGGGGTACTTGGCTGGGATGGGCAGTACCCTATTTTCTTTGAACCACTGAAATAAATAAGCAGGTGATCATTCAGTCAGATTGCCTTTCCCAGGATGACATCAACCCCCCACCTAAAATTGTATTGTTTGAGCGCCCATGATGTGCCAGGCTCTGGGGGAAATCAAAACCAGCCCAGGCCCTCCCCAGTGCTTTACAGTTTAGTTCAAGACGCAGGATTCACACCGGGGAAGCGACAGAAACACAACTTGGGGGTGGAGGAGTTGGCTTCACGGAGGAGACCTGAGACGGACCTAGAGTGTGGGCAGACGTGATGGGAGGGGCATTCTGGGCAAGGCCCCAGCGGTGTGGGAGGGGCCAGAGGGCGTGTGAGCCTCCGTGTGGCCCAGTCCAGCTAGAGGGAAGGCAGGTGCGGGGGAAGCGGGAGGGACGGTATCCATAATAACAATCATAACAATAAAACCATCGCTAATATTTATTGACTTCTCTAAGCGGTGGTCAGAGGCTATCCCATGGAAGGATTCTGAGCAGGACTGAGGCAAGACGAGCATGGGGAACATGCAGAGGTGTGAACAGGGCAGCGTGGACACTATGTGGTGCCCAGCAGCTAGACTCCCGTCCTGCAGCTGCTGGTCAGAGCCCCACGAGCCCACAGAGGATGACGATGCTTGATCCTTCAGCACAAGAGTAGCCCAAGGAGAAAGGTTCCTAAACCATGACAAGCCACCCTCAGGATTGCTCCAACTGGGGAAAGAATGGTGTAGAAGGGTTTCTCGTGTTGGATGTATCGGGAATCATGAAGGCAGGATGCAATCTGGTGGATCTGGCAGCTCGGGACAAGTTTGTTTCTAAGCAAGTCACAAAGCAGCCGGCAGAGAAGCGGAAGCACCCCTGCCTTCATTACATTTTTCTGGAGAAACCAGAGTTCTGGCTTTTAGTGACTCGAAAATAAGCTCAGAAAGGAACCGTCTCCTGGGGGAACGTGGGAGGCTTGGTACCTGTGTGAGAGGATGATCTTCTTCATGTTGTCAGCCATGAGGAAGTTATAGAAGCGTCGGCACTGATCCCACTGCATGAAGGTCTCCTGGGCCCTGAAAGAACAGCAGACCAGAGTGAGAGACCACACCTGGAGGGACGCGCGGGCGCCCCCACCCTGGACAAGGTGCTCGAAGCACTTCTACCCCGGAGAAAGCGGCGCTGGCTCCCGACCCCGAAACACGGGTTTCTGCGCGTGGACTCAGACTCTCCGTAGAGACAGATGGAGACACCAAAACAGCCTTGCTGAACGTGAGGCCCCAGCGAGAAAGTTCTCTAGCGGCACAGGCTTTGGGGGGTGACAGTCCCGACACCCTCGTCCAGCACGGTGGCCTTCTCTTTGTCACAGAACCTGCCAGTACTCGTGTTTGAACATTTCTATTCGGCTTCCTACTCTGCAGGAAGGTTTTTCTGGCTTAATAATGGGAGTGTGTAAGGGGAGGGTGGGTGTGGAGAGGCACAGTGCAGGGAAAAACCTAAAAGAACTTTTGTTGCTGTTTGAGAAGCAAAGGGAAATCATACCATTTGAGCTCTGTTTTGTTTTTTTTTTTTAAGATTTTTACTTATTTATTTGAAAGAGAGAGAGTAAGCGAAAGAGAGCATGAGCAGGGGGAGGGGGAGAAGCAGACTCCCCTGCTGAGCAGGGAGCCCGATGCGGGCGGGACTCGATCCCAGAACCCTGGGATCATGACCTGAGCCAAAGGCAGTCGCTAAACTGACTGAGCCACCCAGGCTCCCCATTTGAGCTCTCTTTTGATTAGCCTTAGAACATTCAAGGGGCAAGGAAACGGAAGAAGTAGAGCGGTGATCCACTCCTTCTGGGCGTGGCTGCCGGGGCTGGTTCTGAAGTCTTTTTGCCCCTAGAGCCAGTGTGTGCAGTCGGCATGACTTGGCCTACCTGACATGAGGGTCATCGCCTGACACCCCAACAGCGGCACTAGGCAGGTAATATTCTCCCCACTCCAGATTAGGAGACCACCATGGACTCAGAGAGGTCAAGGGACCGGCTGCGGGTCACACCAGGGCAGTAAGGTGCAACTTTCTCTATGTGCCAGCATGGCAGATTTCCTTGGCCACGTGGCAGGTGACAAATAAATGGCAATGTGCTACCTGCCCCCCTCCGCTCCCCCAACCCTGGATCAGCCCTTCCCACTCAGTGTTCTCTTCCCTGCATGTGAACCCACAGCTGCCACGGAGTCCATGCTAACCCCCACTTTGCAGATGTCTGAGTCTCGAGGCCTGCTCCAGCCCTGGGAATGAATCTGGGTGTCACCATTCCCACACATCATCCATCGGTTTCATATCCCAGATGGCCAAAGAGGGGAGTGGGTGGTTCACAGGTATTTTCGAAAAATCCAGGGAGTTTATAAAGTCATTTCCCCAAGGCTGCCACATTTCAGTTTTGGAATGGCAAACATTTCCTGTAATATTGTGGTTAAAAAATAAGAGGTAATGGGAGGTTAAAAGTGAAAGGGTTTGTGGCTTTCATGGTCTGTGACATGCTCCTAAACCATGGGCTAAGGCTCAGAGGGAAGACTAAGACTGCCTTCAAAGGTCAAAAGGCCATTCTATAAATGTACAAGGGGCTCCCCAAACACTGCAGAAACAGAAAGGATGGGCCAGATCACCGGGAGCAGGACCCTGACTAAGGCAGGGATCTGGACCCTTGCCTCATGGTCTGAGCAAGGAGGGAGGAGGGAAGTCACCCGATCCACGAACCAAAACCTGCTTCCTCTGCCAGCACCCCGTCCTCTGACCTTGGACCCAGGCTCCCCTTCCTCAGAGAGCTGACAGTCTCATTGTCTCAGCTTTCTTTGGCCCTGGGCTGTTTCTGCCTTTGCTGACTTCCTAACTGTTTTGGTTAGTATGTCCTGTGTATGGAGGGGATACAGAGGGAAGGAAGCAGGGGGGTGGGGTGGGGGGCTGGTCATATACGTAAGACATGAAAGCAGCCCCAGCACTGCAGAGGATCTCAAGATTGACGACCACCACAGGGGCCACTCCCTGAAAGGCTCTGGGGACCCCCGGGGGCCCAGGGCTCAAGGAGGACCGGGATGAGGATGCTGCAACCATTATCTCGCTCAGTGCTGGCGGACATGGATTCCTAGCATCTCTGCTTTACCACTCAGCATACGTAGGGGCTTTCACCACCTTTGGGTATAAAATTACGGAACTGAAACTTAATTTTATATTGGCTTAATAAAACCTAATCAAGAGTAATGTGTTATAAATACATTCATTCCATATATTTTTTAAAAGGCCTGATTTCTTCAAGACCAATAACAACATATGGAAGGAGATCACGGAGGGGAATCCAGAGACTCAAAGAAATTTCTGAGACAGATCAACAAATGCAATGTATAGGCATTACGTGGATCCTGATTCGAATAAGCCAACCATTAAAAAACTTCTGTGAAACAATCAAGGAAATCTGAACCCTGAGTAGAAATGGGATATTAGGGAATCATTCATTTCTCAGTATGATAATGGTATTGTGGTTATATTTAAGAAAAAGTCCTTAGAGTCTTTTAGTGCAAACTAATGACGTATTTTCAGATGAAATGATATGATGCCTGGGATTTGCTTTAAAATAATTCAGTTTCGGGGCGCCTGGGCAGCTCAGATTGTTATGCGTCTGCCTTTGGCTCAGGTCACGATCTCAGGGTCCTGGGATCAAGTCCCGCATCAGGCTCCCTGCTCAGTGGGGAGCCTGCTTCTCCCTCTCCCTCTCCCTCCGCCTGCCGCTCCCCCTGCTTGTGCGCTTTCTCTCTGTCAAATAAATAAATAAAATCTAAAAAAAAAAAATTCAGGTTCTGGGAAAGGGGATGCGCATGAGGTGTAAAGGGAACAGAGCAAGAATCCCAAGCAGGCTCCCCACTGAGCATGGAGCCCCACGCAGGGCTCAATCTCATGACCCTGAGATCATGACCTGAGCTGAAACCAAGAGTTGGACCCTCAACCGCCTGAGCAACCCAGGCGCCCCAGGAGATGGATTTTTAAATCATTTAGAAGAGGGTCCAAATGAAACGGGCATCTATAGTCACGTCCAGGGCAATCCACTAGGGCAAGGAAGAGCTGAGCCAACCGCTTCATGCCGCTGGGGGGCTGCTCAGAGAAAGCTCAACTTCCCAACTCATATTTTGCACAATGAGCGGACCAAGCGTTGACTAAAATCAACTGAAGTCAGAAGAGAATGAGCTGGGGAAAGAATTCAAATCTGACTCAGGTAGGATCTCAGAGTGCCGAGAGGCCGTGAGAGTGGCCAAACCGCTTTTCTGGTGTCTTCGAGAAGACATGGAGGGTGACAGTGGGAGAGAGGTTCTGTGAGACTAGGTGTCCGTGACTCTAACAGTCCAGAAAGGAACAAGAAGGCAGGCGTGCTGCAAATTAAAGCAGGTGATGAATTTACAGGGTGTGGATGTAGGCAATATTAAAACACACCTTGAAAGTAATATGCTAACAAAACTGCAAAATCACGGTACATTAAGTATTTTCCCAGAATGTTACCACACCAATGTAAGAAAGCTGTTTTTATTTGCGGAGGGTAGTTTCTCTTCCAGGCTTTGCCCATCTACAATCTTTTTTTCTTTTTAATTTTTAATCATGGTGGTAAAAAACACATAAGTCTTTAACCTTCTTAACCATTTTTAAGTATGCAGTTCAGTAGTGTTAAGTATATTCACATCGTTGTGTAATAGATCTCCAGAACTTTTCCATCTTGCAAATCTGAAGGTCTATATCCATTAAAGTAGGACTTCCCATTTCCTCCACCCTACTATCATACTTTTACATGGTTGCCTTCCTCACTACATTTCCCCCCATCTTACTATTTTATTATCATTATTTTTAAGTAGGCTTCATGCCCAGCATGGAGCCCAATGCAGGGTTTGAACTCACGACCCTGAGATCAAGACCTGAGCTGAGATCAAGAGTCGGACGCTTAACTGACTGAGCCACCCAGGCGCCCTCCTCACTACTTTTAATATATACATTCAGTCATGTTACATATTTTCTTGATTTTTAAAATATAAAATCTTCCTTGTTTGCCACTGTACTTTGTGGATCATAATTTACGATTATCTCTCATGCTGGACCTGTGCTGGTTATCTCTAGCTTGGCCCTACAAGAGAGTCATACCGTAGTGGAGGCAAAACCAAGACCAGCCTTGAACAGTGTGGCTTTTGGGAGGAAGGAGAGTGGAGCCTCTGGACCCGAGAGACCCAGGCAAGGGGGCTCCGGGGCAGAGAGGTCAGCTTGAGAGTGCAGGCAAAAGAAAACCATCTCTGTACTGGGGACTGGGTCCAGAATCCTTCATTGCAGCCTAGCTTTGGGGCAGGACGGGGCTTGGAGCTCAGACAAAGGTAGGGATGGCCACCCACTAACCTGCTCTCTGCCTGATCAGGATATTTTCCCTTAGGATATACTTTTATAGGAATGTGATTACTAAGTGAGAGGGTCTGTCACACACCCTCGTTTTTCTGATAGAAAAAAAAAATTAGCAATAAAAACAATAAGCAAAAATCCCCAAGATGCCACGGGCAAGCCATTTGGTCAGCTTCACAGCCCACTGGTGGAAAAGCCAAGCTGTGTCCTAGGCTGGAGTTCTGCCCACAGAGTTTTGTCTAAACTCAGTGGATTCTCCCCCTTCGCTTGGCTCTGATACAAAATTACTGATTGCTAAAACTGTCATACAGCTCTTCCACTGTAAACACAGGTTTGATGGAAGGGGTAACTGGATAGAAGGACTGTATGAATAGCAGCCCTTGCCCCTTGCTCCTGTCATAAATGCACCCACAGTCTGGAGTCGCCCATTCAGAGCAAAAGAAAGAATATACACACCATTTGGCCAGAAACGTGGGGCCTGGCCTCTGCAGCAGGAAAGCCTGCTTAAAAACACCATGCTAAGCCCCAGCGGTGCTCAGACACCCACTCAGCCAGGAGGAGGACGAGCTGTAGGGAGATCTGGTAACTTCTCTATTGCCCTCGAAGGCCCCCCTCTCCCCCCCCGCCTGGGTCTTACCCCACTGACCTCTCTACCCTCACCTCCTTCCCAAATCCCTCCCCACTGGACTGAGGACTTTCTCAGCACCATATGCCTAGTGTGTAATATTTTATTTTACTTAAAGATTTATTTATTAGAGAGCGAAGGGGAGTGGCAGAGGGAGAGGAAGAGGGAGAATCCCAAACAGACTCCACACTGAGTGTGAAGCCAGATGTGGGGCTCGACCCCATGACCCTGAGATCAGGACCGGAGCTGAAATCGGGAGTCAAATCTCAACAGACTGAGCCCCACAGGCGCCCCACCTAGTGTGTAATCTATTAGTGACATGTACTTGGTTTGCTGCTTTGCAAACATCATTCTATAGTCGGGAAGTGCTGTGAGGTCCTCAGACGCAGACTATCTCCCATAGCCGGCAGATTCTGCAATGCAAGATTGTTGAGGGCTTCCTTAGGAATGAAGAATGGATTTTACCTGAAACCGGTCCAAAAAAAGCTTTCCTTCCCTTTTCTTTAAGTCCCATGAGGGCAGGGAATTTTTCTGTCTTGTTCGCGGCTGTGTCCCCATTACCCAGAAGGGTGTCTAGCTGAATGAACCAAATGAGTCACGGGATGACTTATCTGCAGGTCATCTTCTGGTACCACTTCTTTTCCCTCTCACACTCCTGTCTGGTCACCACTCACTGGACGAATTTATAATCAAAAGTCTTCATAACAAAGTTTCAAATGATGAATTCACCCGGAGTTAGGCTGAGTCTGACCACACACATTTCCAGGACTAGCGGGCAGCGGTTTGTGCTGAGGGAAGGCGGCTAAGTCTGGGGGACCTGTACCCCCCTTTCGGTGGCTCAGCACATCACAAACATGGGCTTCTCTAGCGGCAGCGAGGCTTTGCTAACTACGGCAAGCGGGCGCTGGCTTCTGGGCCTCGGGTCGGCTCTGGGGTGAGAAGCCAGCGGGAGGGGACGGGTCACTGACAAGCGGTTCCTGGGACTCAACTAGGCGAGATTTACCAGCGGCATGGACTCCCGTGCGGCCCCTGCTGAGGCAGGCGAGCCCTCCCCGCTCCGCCTCGGCGTAAACGAAGCATGGCTGCCACGTCCCAGTGCTGAAAAGGCTCATCGCCCTCAAGCCTTGGCAGGAAAAAAAGGTGACACTGGTTTAAAGTAAGGCACTGTCCTTCGGTGAGTAGGTCTGGTTACGCTGTTGAGGGCACCTGAGCCCTGGGCAGCGCCCACATACCCAGGGCCCACCCCTTCCAGTGTGTCGGGGGACAGAGCTGCCGCTTTCTCTCCTCAGTGGACGAGGTTGATGTGACAGTAGGTAATCAGGAGTCTGAAGATCTCGGAGGTCTCAAAGAGGGGTGGTGGGGACAGCGCCTCACAGACTCTAGAATCCCCGTTTCCCACCCGGAGTTCACGAAACACGCATTTCACGTGCTCTTGCCAACGGCAGGTGGCGCTCGTGCAGCAAAATGAAATGCAGCTGCTGTCACTTAAGATTTTGGGCTTTGGGGGGGAAAAAAAAAAGAAAACAAACTGGTCCCGCATCTTCCTACTTATCAAATGCTGTGCTCTCTGAACACAAAGTCCGTGCTCACAGTGATTTCACACCACTGGGTTTAGGAAGGGACCCGAGCGATTCCCATTTTACAGGTGATAGCAGGCTTGCTGAAAACTGGGCCATTCGTCAGGTGAGAGCAGGCAGGGTCTCATGCCAGGCCCTGCTCCCCTGAATCCTGCGGTAGGCCCTTTACTCTCCCAGCGACTGGGCACGGTGGGACTTCGGTTAACCCTGGTTACATAATGGCTACGAACTGGGAACTGGATATTTCTAGTCAAGCCAAGATAAAGGGACGAGTCCTTTCAGCCGGCTCTCCAGAGCACAGAGGCGACAGAAGGGGAGGATTCCCGGCAGGAGGATGAGGGGACCAACCTCGTCCGGTGACAGCAGAGCTGGAAGGGCCACTGAGGTCCCCAGGCCCACTGGCTGCTAAATGTGGCTACATAACAGGAGTGACCTGTGAAATGTGTCCAAATGCAGATTCCTGGGCCCATGCCCCAGATTCCTGAGTCCGAATCTCCAGGGCTGGGGCCCAAGAAACTGAATTTATTTCTAAGATGATCCCCCAAGTGATTTTTAATGAAGTCAAACAGTCACCAGTTCACCAGACTGGTCTTTGTGACCCACTGGCCTAACCTACACTTCTCGTCTCACAGAGACTGAGGATCATTACCGGACACCGACTTACTTTCTACGCGCCTGTCCTGCCTACGCATTCGCTGCTTTGACGCTCACCACAGCGCTATGAGGTGGGTACTACTTAGCATTACTGTCATCCCCATCGTGCAGGGGAGGAAAACCGGAACCCAGGCCTTGGCCCTTGAACTCAGGAAAGGCTCCATCGGGGATGTGTTTCAAGTCTTCTTTTGGGCACATTTAAATCCTCCTTTTGGGCCAGCTGGATGCCTCACGGGCAGAGCCTGAGTTCTGGGCCCGCATTTGCCCTTTGGACGTGCTAGCTTCCAATTCCAGTAACATATATTTCTGGAACTAACAGGCAGCCTCTAGCTCTCAGAAAATGCTGAAACAGGTTGAAACTCTACAGAGAGAGATACAGGTGAGGCAAAAAGGGGCAGGAATCACTTATTAACTGTAAGGACTGTTTGGCATTAGGTTGGCTCAATAAGGGAGACTTTCTTTACTTTCTTATGCAATTCTGGATTTCTTCAAGAGATCTTTAATAACTGGTCATACCCATTTGAAATATAGAAGACATTATCGTGAAGAGGGAGTACGGGGAAAAATGTGAATGCATTTGAAGAGTCTGGAGAGGTGTGTGTGAATGAAGGGGTGTGTGTGTGCGGTGACTCTCGAGAGATCTGGGACAACACTGTTTTCGATGAGGAGGCAGAGCCGATAATGCCCTCCTAGGGCTCATCCTGTGGGGCTCTGCTGGCAGGAGACTAAGGGGCGAGGTAAACCTTTATCCGCCAGGTCATCTCCTTTGTGGTGATGTCTGGGATGTCTATGAGAGATGGACACTTGAAGGTGAGGGCACAGATTAAGTGGTTTCGAGAGACCCCTTCCCCATGCCATCTGAGACTCAACGCTCCCGTAGGCAGGAGGGCTCTGCCATCATAAGGCCCAGCTCTCAGATTCTGGCTCTTGAGTTCTTCCATAAACGCACAGTCCTACAAAACTCCTGGAGCATGAACAGGTTAAGTCACCTCACAGAGACTCCATAGGGAAACCGCAGCTGTTATGGGGGCCTTTGGCTTATTCAGTTACAGATCTGATCCCCAAATATAGCTGCAGATCGGGCTTAAGGAGTCTGGTAAGACAGCTCCAGTGTATGACGTGAAAGCAAGACAGGGTGACTCCAGGACCCACACACTTCTGCTCGCTCCGCCACCGCGTTTCCTCTGGTCTTCACAGATGTGTGCTGGTGTCCCGGGGCATCTCAACAAAAACCCGAGGGAGGGGAGAGGTGGGGGCGCGGACGTCACTCACCTCAGAGCGCTGTACCCTTGGCATACGCTGACGCAGCACAGGACCTTCTCTTGGTTTGCCTGAGTCTCCCCCAAGTATTTACACACGATGTTACCACCCAGGCTGAAGCCCACGACGACCAGCTGGGTCTGGGGATACGTCTTCTTGATGTAGTTTACCATGGCTCCAAATTCCCAGGTGCAGCCTGTGGGCAGAGAGGTAAGACCACTCAGTCATTTTAGGTGCAACAGAATGACTGCCCTGGAGAGAGAGCTGGAGGGTTCCTGAGTGCGTGCCAAGATGCTAACAGAGAGGTGTGTGTGTGTGTGTGTGTGTGGGTGTGTGTGGATGGGTGTGGGTGTGTATGGAGAGAGAGGGAGGGAGGGAGGCATAAACACAGACAGAGACACTTCTCTTTGGCTACCTGGAGAGAAGTTTCCAGATGCTCCTCTGTGTAAGAGGAGACCCAACCTCAGTGGTGCCCATGAGCGGAGGGACCATGTATCACACAGATGTGCAATGCTCTCTGAAGGTGGGTTGTGGAAAAACCTGTCTAGAGGCACATGGAAATGAAAACAGATATCCAGGGTGTCGTGAGCACAGTCGTTCGCACACAGATACAGAAGTAACCACAAAACCCTTTGGGATTAGCTTCTTCGGCTACAAAACAGGATGCTATACCCATGTGTACGATGACTCATGGTGTCAAGAAAAGAACCAAGTGGATGTTATTTGCGGGAACTTCTTGTCGGCGTGGGGGAAGGAAGGAAAGACAAACTTCAGTCTGGAGGGACGGCCAGGATGCTCTACAGGATTAGGATAAAATGTCCTTGGTGACGTAAGGACAGAGTGCCGAGGGAGGCAGGCTCATTGAGAAACACACAGGGGAGACCTCTGTGCAGAGAGGGCCTTGTTTGTCTGGGAGGCGTGATCTCAGTTGGTCCCACTGGGAAGCCTGTGAAGCCGTGTTCTCTCCACAGCTTTGCTAAGAGGAGGAGGTTAGTGCCATCCACGGGTGAAGGGATTTGTCACATCCTTCTGAGACCCGACCCCAGGCTCCTCGGGGAGCCAACTTAAAATAAAACCTAACAGGGAAAGTTACGGATGTTGGCAAGACACACGCACATGACAGACCAGCAACGAGGAGACTGTGGGTTTATAGTGGAAACAGGCTGCTGACCCCGGCACGGGCTCAGAGGTCTGGCCGTCCCTCAGGAGAGTTGAGCAGCTTCTTCCCTAACCAGCAAGCCATGGGGGATACTGCCTTTTGAGCCTCGGGCAAGCGCCTCTTACAGCTTCCTTTCATGGAGGGACACAGCCTCAGGCGGGCCAGCACAACCCCAGGTTGGGGGGGCGGTTCTCAAACTACAGTGGGTAGAGGATCACCTGGGAGGACATTGGACATGGGCAGCCCCGGGCTTCACCCCCAGACGAGCTGATTTAGTAAGATGGGGGCCAGGCCCAGGAACCTATATTTTTTGAATAGGTAAAACATGCATATGGCACAAAATTCAAATAACATTAGAGATGTGGTAACTGGTAATTTCTCATATTCCTTGAAAAAATGTCAGTGGTAGCACACAGATTTAGTACCGTGTTTACTTTTTCTTTTTTTTTATTTTTTTTATTTTAGATTTTTTTTATTGTGGACATCTTTTTTCTTTACTAAAGTAGCACTGGAAGTATTTCTAACATGATCAAGCATGCGCCATTGCTTTTATAAACCTAAGTTCATACTTTCTTTTTTTTTTTAATTTTTTTATTGTTATGTTAATCCCCATACATTACATCATTAGTTTTAGATATAGTGTTCCATGATTCATTGTTTGTGCATAACACCCAGTGCTCCATGCAGAACGTGCCCTCCTCAATACCCATCACCAGGCTAACCCATCCTCCCACCCCCCTCCCCTCTAGAACCCTCAGTTTGTTTTTCAGAGTCCATCGTCTCTCATGGTTCTTCTCCCCCTCCGATTTCCCCCCCTTCATTCTTCCCCTCCTGCTACATTCTTCTTCTTCTTTTTTTCTTTCTTAACATATATTGCATTATTTGTTTCAGAGGTACAGATCTGAGATTCAACAGTCTTGCACAATTCACAGCGCTTACCAGAATACTTTTTCTTTTTTTAACAATGTCTTGGAAGCCACTGTATAACAATACACAGAAATCTGCCCTATTCTTTTTTTTTTTTTTAAGTCATCTCTACCCTCAACGTGGGGCTCGAACTCACGACCCTGAGATCAAGTATTGCACGCTCCACCGACTGAGCCGGCCAGGCGCCCCTGCCCTGTTCTTTTTTATTTTTATTTGACAAGGCATAACATAACACTCAGGAAAGTGCATAATGAATTTGTACACGCTTACACCCATGTAAACACTGCCCAAACCATGTAAACCATGGTTTAAATTACTTGAAACAAGTCATTGTAGCTTAACAGTCAAAAAGGCTAATCTAGGTTTCTAGATTTTTCTCCAAAACAGTGTTCTTCAATCCGATTGCATTGATCTGACGCCCATTAAAATCACCCAGGGATCTTGTAAAACACCAATACCTAATGCCTGCCCCCCCCCCCACCCCACCCCCACCACCGGCTCATTGAATCAGAACTGTCTGGGCGTGGGGCCTGGTCTTTTACCAGATCTCCAGGTGCCTCCGAAGTGCAACCAGGGCTGAGAACCACTGATGTAGGAACGGGGAACACTCTGGCTCCGACAAATCTGGGAAAGGTGTTTCCGGAGCTACTCTCTGCCTCGGGGCCATCCCTTCACAGACCTCCTTTCCTGTCCGCCTGCAGTAAGCGACCTTCCCACAGGGAGGCACTACTCCACCTTTTGGAAGTTACCGCAGCGGGGCTGTTGGCCTGGTAGCAGCTTTCCGAGTATCTCCTCAAAGCCAGGTTTCTACACAACCAGACACCTCCTCCAGGTCCACCAAACGCCCCCCTGGAATGGTTTTATTATGTACAGACACCAGTTTTTCAATAAAATTCCAGCTAGTTAAAAAGCCCGGCGAAAATAAAGAATACAAAAAATATGTTTAAGTCCCTTTAGGCCAGTCTCAGCTAGGCTCCAGACACCCAGCGTGCCCCTCATGCTGGAGAAGAGGTTTGTACAGCTAATGATGAGAACATCATTTGCTCGCATGAGAAAGGGTATCAAGGGACTTATTTTAAATTGTTACTAAAATCCTCACTTTTCCACTATTTCCTTGGGGTTCTGCCTAATTTCATTCATCCCTTGGCTGTTTATAACTCTATGTTTTGTTCTAATATGGAAGGAACCTCTACTAGGTGATGCGCTCCGTGCAGTAAAGACATGCTCGGTCTTGTTCCCCACTTCATCTGTGGGGCCAGGTGCAGGGTGGCCACTGGGTCAGTACCACCTAAATGAAGGGACGAAAGCCTGGGTGCACTGTGCCCCAGGCCCTGTCCTGGGAACGTAAACACAGCGGAGGAAGCAGATCCAAAGGGATGGAATGACTTGCCCGACCTCACACAGTGAGCGGGCGGGAAGCGCAGGACTTTGGATCCACATCTAACCCCAAACCCAAGTCCTTTGCCTCATAACACAAACCGACACAAGTTATAGTACTGCAGGGATTTATTTTTTCATTATTAAAAGTCTTTGCTTTCTCATCACCTGATTCCTTTTAGACCGGTCTTTTTTTTTTTAAATAGTATTTAAAAAAAAATTTTTTTTTTTAAGTTTGATTTATTTCTGCAATCTCTACACCCAGCGTGGGGCTCAAACTCACAACCCTGAGATCAAGAGTCATGTGCTCCACCCAATGAGCCAGCCGGGCGCTCCTGGACCCGTCTGTCTGTACTCAGGTTTGAGACTAATTATTTGAGGCCTAGAGCAGATGTTCAGATGTCACTGGGGCAGGTACAAAACTCAGATTTGCTACACTACCGGGGAGCAATTACAGCTAATCGTGTAGGCACCTGGGGAGCCTCAATTTAATTAACTCCAAATATACCTGATCTGGGTAAAGGGCCAGCTCTACCTAATGCTGGACAAGCTGTTGGGTGTTGTGTGAAGAGCTGCTCTCCCAGGCAAGGGTATGGTGTTCGCCCAGCGCCAGGATCCGCCTTCTGCTAGGCGCTGGGTCCTCCCGGGATTTCCACCTGATGAGAGTTTACCAGACACTCTCAATGGCTGGGAGCCGCTCCCTGGACTGTTCTACTAAAAGCTACCGCGATCTGTTATTTCATATGAGGAGGATTTTAATGAGGCTCTGGGTATTTAATCCTTACGGGATTAGCACCGGTAACATGATTTGGGTATCTAATCTTGCGGCAGCTTTTAAAGGCAAGACAAAACATGAGACACTAACCTGGCTTTGAAGAGATGCGTACCACAGGGCCATCTTGGAAAGGCAACCTGCTGAGAACAGGAAAGACCTTTTCTTCAGCCTCACACCCCTCAAGAAAAATAAGGCTAAGGCTACCTGAGAGCTACTTTCATGAAAGCCATTTCCCGGTGGCGCTAACGTGACTAAGTGGGCTCGAATACAGGGATGCAGACTCGGTGCTCCTTGTGGATGGAGACTCTGAGTCATCTCTATGTTTCCCATGCCAGGCCCGGGCCGGGAACGTGGTGGGTGTGTCACATGTGTTAGCAGCGTAAGGAGGAGGTTTGAATCCCCTGGCACGGAAGCACACGACACTGGCCAGTCTGAGTGTGGTGACTGTGCTGCGGACAGGAAAGAAGTAGCTCAATATCTTTCCCACTAAGTGTAAGCCAAGAGAATGATCTGGACAGGCTAACGAGGTGGCTCCCGGCGGGCGTCTGGGGGCAGCAGGCCCTGTCATTTCTCAGAGCTGTGAGAGCCACCGCACAGCTGAGTCACTCAGGAGGAGAACAGCTGCAGGAATAAAGCGAGAGCCCTCTTTGTGCAGTAGATGAGCTGGGCTCGTCCTTATCTCTGAAACGGATTTTCACAAACGAGTGCTTTTAGCTTCGTTTGCGCACGTACAGAATTACCTAACCCCGCCCTCTTCGGGTTAAGTATCCAGATCTGATGCTGGAAGCCAGAATCTGCTTCTCCACAGTTCTACTCTGGATATTTAACTGCCTCCCCCCCACATTCCCTAACGTTGGCCCCTTGGCACCATCTCAACGCGCAGTGACTCCCAGCATATGATCTCGCCAGATGGTTTACCAAGATGCTTGAGCTTCTGCAAATTCACCACCTTCACTGTCACGTTCTCTCTCTCTTCACCCATCTCCTCCTTCCTCCTCTTGCCACCGTGTCCTTCTGCCGTCACAACACTCAACTGTTGTAGAGGCCATGCGACTTGTGGTTGTCAATCTGGAATCATGAATACGACTCAAAATTGAGTCTGCATCAGTTAAAATGGTAGATATGAGAAGCTTATCAAAACGTCTATGTTCATGATCTGATCAAAGATCTTCAGATTGATTGAGCAGTATAAAAACAAAATAGAAGTTCCTTAAAAATCGCTGTTTGCACCTCCTTACGGCAAGATGTCTTGGATCCTGGGTGATCTCTACGGCGTGCTAAGTAGGGTGGCTGTACATCCTAGTTTGCCTGGGAGAGTCCTGGAGTTTGTCATTCTGATGCAGTCATTAGTAAGGTTCTCTTTCACTCTCAAAAGTAATGCAGTTGGGATGTTAAATTATGGGGTCGCCCCAGGTACAGGACCTCCCTCCCTTCTAAGACTGACATGCTGCCTTCTGAGCAAGGCAAAGTTTTCTGGCCTTCCCTTGTGGTTCCAAAAGATAGTTTACAAAACAAAAATTTCCAGTATTAAACTCAGCTGGACATTACAGAATTCCTCCTCCAAGCCACAGAAGACAGTGCTGGGATTTCAGACACCTCTTCTCAGCTTGACATCTGATGCCAGAAATTCAAGTGTTTAGAAATAAGGGAAGGGCCCGCTTCTGTGTATAAACCCCTAGGGAAGGCAATTTAAATCTTTGAGACCATGTTCAATGTCACAATGCCCCGGCTCGGTGTTCGGTCAGAGGCTTGTGACCTCAGGACTTGGTCATCTTGTCGGGGCCAATGCCAGGCTGTTTTTATTCCTTTCACCTGATACAGAAGTGACTTTAAAAATCCTCAATTTTCTCTCTTATCCTCAAGATCGGACTCACGGTCTCTTTGTCACCTGGCTCAGTTTCAAGAGCAATCTTTGAAATGGAGGTCAGAATAACCACAGCTGGATGATGCTGGTTTCCAGTTCTTTCCTTGGCTGGTGGACTGGACGCAGCTGTACTCTACTCTGAACGTGAATCCTGGACGATTAGGATAAGGCATTTAGCCAAAGACAGAAAGATGAAACAAAATGCTTCCTTAATTTACCGGTCTCCTGCATTACCACTGACAAAAATACTTATATTCCAAACAGTGTCTGGGCTAGAAAATCAATTCAGTCAACAAACAGTCAGCCAACACGTCCACTGCTATAGTTTTTCCATTAAAGATGGGACGCCTGGGTGGCTCAGTTGGTTAAGCGGCTGCCTTCAGCTCAGGTCATGATCCCAGGGTCCTGGGATCGAGCCCCGCGTTGGGCTGGCTCCCTGCTCGGCGGGAAGCCTGCTTCTCCCTCCCCCACTCCCCCGGCTTGTGTTCCCTCTCTCGCTATCTCCCTCTCTGTCAAATAAATAAAATAAATCTAAAAAAAAAAAAAAAAAAAAAAGATTAGGCTCTTTAGAATAAGTACACTTCAGAAAAATCTTCAAGACTTCTACATCTTCTATCATTTTTAAGTGTTATTTATTTTATTTTATTTTTTAAAAGATTTTATTTATTTGACAGAGAGAGAGACAGACAGAGAGAGAACACAAGCAAGGGGAGGGGAGAGGGAGAAGCAGGCTTCCCGCTGAGCAGGGAGCTCGATGCGGGGCTCGATCCCAGGACCCCGGGATCATGACCTGAGCCGAAGGCAGACGCTTAACCATCTGAGGCACGCAGGCGCCCCTTAAGTGTTATTTATTTCTCATCCACGTGATAGGGTTGTGTACTTGGTCTGATCCGGTACGGTACCCAAGCTCAATAAGAAATTTAAAAGACTGATAAATTTCACTCTTGTGGGTTCCACTCTTGTCATCCTAATGGTTTCACATTTTATTTATGGTCAGATCAGCTAATGTCATTTCATTTAATCCAATTTAATTCATCACAAAAGAAATACTTAATATTTTCTAGCTTAAAAAATATATGAACTATAGGGGCGCCTGGATGGCTCAGCCTTTGAAGCATCCAACTCTTGATTTCGGCTCAGGTCATGATCTCAGCGTCGTGAGACTGAGCCCTGCATTGGGCTCCATGCTGGGTGTGGAGCCTGATTAAGATTCTCTCTTTCTCCCTCTCCTTCTGCACCTTCCCCCTGCTCGCTCTCTCTCAAAATAAAAAAAGATATATATATATATATATATATATATATATATATATATATATATATACAAACTATACTGCAGCAAGTGGTGAAAAAAAATTTTTAAGAATGAAACGAATTTTTAGAAGGCTGAAATACAGCGAAAAGAGCATGTGGTACAATAAAAACAACTCGCCCATAGTGACTCTCAGAGCTGGCTGTGTAGCCAGCAGCCAGCAGCACTGAGTTGGAGGCAGCTGACCCCAGCCCCAGCCCCAGCCCCGGGGGGCAAGACAGTCAGAAAGCACGAACTGCGTCCTTCAAGGTCACCGCCAGGGCCTGGCTGTCTCTGTACAGAGTTCATAACTTAGAGCATACTCAAGCCAGAGAGAATTCTCTGCTTGGCAAGCACAGCTTCTCAACGGGTCCTTGCAAAAGTTCACATGCGCTCAACTGCATGAGGTTGAGGCAGAGGCAAGATCATCTGGCTGTTCACGTCAACGTCCGCCTTTTCTCCTCTAAGTTGGTTCCCGGAAAACACAGAGCGGAAAACAGAAAAAGTCATTGCTATTTACTGCTACTTGCTGGACTCCATGCTACGCACTTTTATATTAATGCTAACTTTCTCAACAACCTGGGGGAACTAGGTGTGCAAACCCCCATCTGCTGGACTCTAAAACACAGGCTCTTCCCTTATGCGGACATTTCCTGAGCATCTCTAAGTGATATACCACCTGCGGGAGACGAATGTAAAAAAATCACATAAGAATTGAAAACCAAAATCTGGTCCCTGTTCTTGAAAAGGACAAGGTCTGGTCAACGTTCTTTTTAGACAAACGCAGCCAAGAAACTCACACTGATTCTGAGTGTGCTCCCCACCTCCCCATCCCATGTCGAGCAGCTCCTCAAGCAGCCTGGGAGCATCAAGGCGGCAGGTACTCTGCACGCCCCCTGTGTTCTCCTCACAGGGGCTGGCCCCACGAATGTCCCTCGGATGCCGGATGAACAAAAGAGCAGAGCCCGAACCCACCAGGCCCACTGCTATGGCTCTGAGAAGCTCCCAGATACACTTTTGCCTTCAACCTAAAATGTGTCTGAGTGGGTGGGAACTCTCTCCTTGCTCCTGAGAAGTGTCAGCAGGATTCGGTCTATCACATAGAGAGGCGATGTAGCCCGTTGTTCAAAAGCACGAGCTTCAGGACTCGACTGTCTGGGTGGGAAACCTGGGCCACCTGCTCATCAGCTTTGTGATCTGGAGCAAGTTGCGCAACCTCGCTGGGCCTCGGGTTCCTCGTCTGTAAAAGGGCAATGGCTCATTTAATACATCCTATCAAGTACTCAGAACAGTGCCCGCCCCACAACAAACATTATTCATATAAACAGTAATGACCACTGCCACCAAAGTGGGGGAAAAGTCTTTTGAAATGCTCAGCTGCCTCCCTGCTCCTGTCTAGTCCTCACGAACAATATCCTGCGTAGGACATGTGCACCACCCCAGAGCTGCTGCTGACTGGGGTTGAGAACCACATAGTCTGAAGCCTGGTTCTGTCACTTACGAGTGGTGGGACCCCGGGCAAGCCTGTGGAGTGGGGACACTAGCACCCACCTCCGGA